>NC_143015.1:94095014-94420639 GCF_055824585.1 Amblyomma mixtum | reverse complement strand
AGGGAATAACTTACATTAGTGTGTGCATTAGTAAGAACTAGTGGGTGCATTAAGGCAGATTAACAGACAACACTTGAAGGATTAAGATCGCAGACACAATAACCAAATAGAAGGTAATCGAAAGTTCTGGTCGAGAGATTTTCATATTGCGCTCTGCTGACGACGTGAGCATCCGTTCCCAACGATCAGAGAATTCCGATAAGCATAAAACCGGTGGTTATCCGAAGACAGCAATCTACATAGTGCATCAGTATTAAGCAGCGTACGCGTGCAGAAATTCTTGGCTTCGAGTGAAACTCTTACGATTAGTGGTGGCCATTAGCATGGCAAATTACAGCGGTATCGCTTGTTCTCAGAGCACAGTTACTCGTCATTTTGAACGCCTGTTAATCTACTGGACCGGATGTCATTTAGATGTAATCTATCTCGAAACGCGTTTATTTGTTTTCCGATACTACGGAAGACAGGGGCCGTCCGTGCCTTTTGTTCATTTTGTCGAGTCGTCCCATTCCTCGCAGGAATAAAGCAACGTCCACAGGCTCAAGCTTCTGTAGCTAACTTTCGCATCCTGCGATTCTGGGGAATTGTCAGCGAAAGAGGACGTTGTAGAAATCACCCTCATTGTATATACTCCCAAATATTGTGCATCTTTGGGCTGCTTGGACCCCCATGCAAATAAATTAGGAAACTTTAATTCTTATTTCCTCTTTAACAGTCTCATGGTCTCAGACAGGCTATACTTTGAGGTCGGAGAGGACAACCTCCTCCGCACAAAATGTATTGTGAGTGAAGTCCACGCAAAAATTCTAATTCATGTTTATAAACAAACTAGAATAGTGTGCATCTGAGATACCAGTAATTTGTATACTACAGGTTTAACCGCTGTAAGGAACAGCAGGCAAGTATTGAGGAGAGGTCATCGGGATTTTGAGCATCGGAAGATAGAGAAATAAAGTAACTAGACAAACTTCTAAATAGTGATGAATTAGACAGCTTCATTTTTTGCAAGATTTAAAACTTCAGCTGTTCGAGCAACGTTTCGCTGCCAGCGCATTGTCCGCCCTCCCACGGCGGCAATACTGGAAGTCCGCACTCGCATTAACTTCGTTGACCACGGGTGGGGCGCGCGCTCACCTTCGACCATGCAACCTCCTCGTCGGCAAAAGCTGCGGTTCGCGCCGCGTGCCACGTTTCCAGTTGCAGAAAGTTACTCTGAGCTCCATTTGAGACGAAGGGAGACACGCCAACCATAGTTTGCAGGAAATCTGTCTGTTTGCTGGATTACAGAAAAATATTCGCGTGTATCGTATATGATGCACCTGGCAGATAGAGGTAACTTTTATGAAAACATAAAACTGTTTTTAAGCTTAACATGACTTACAGTAATAATCACAAAGTCGTCATTTATTGAAAGAAAAGTATGTTTGTGAGATTCCACCACACAAGCCCCCTCAAATACAGAAGCATAACACTTTTGGTGTCTGTACGCCTTTGGCATTTATTGTAAAGCACTCTCAATGCAAATCCTGCAAGCTAGTGGATGTCTTGAAGCAGAGTACTATTGCTCGGCCTAGGCAAAAGAAATCGCTCGAACGCTGAAGGCGGGACTACGGTACATTCATTCCACGAGGCACAAGGGTAATTGGTCACCCTGTATAAGCGAAGTTTAAAAAGCGGGCAGCTACGTCAAGTGGGCCTTGCGGCTGTTTGCATTGTAGACCTATCATGTTTCAGATTTTGATCGTGCAGCTCGCCTTCTATCATTGCGTATCCCTTGTCAACGTTTTGCAGGAACAGGCTAGCACAGATGAGTTGTTTGATTCCAGCACTATGTTTTCCTTTAACTAATAAGATATTGTCACTGCAGTAAAATGAACATGCATATTCTGGCACTGTTTTAGAGAAATCAGATTTCATTGGCATCTATTTGAGTACTTTGCACTCCGCGAACAGATTTATTATCACAACGCAAATTTAAATTAGGCGTCATTTATTTCTCGCTCAGTAACCATTAATTTTACTGTCTGCACAGAGCTCGACATCAATAACTAAATTAAAATGAATTGACAAAATGAATACGCGAAAAGAAAGTTCCGGCTTTTCCAAGGCCATATCTGATGATACCTTTACCTCAAAAAACACAACTTGACCGCCACGCGCTAAAAACTTCCTGTTTTTATGCGGAGAAAAACTTCTTGGCGTCCATACGACAATTTTCTTGCTCGTGTCTTCATTTGGAGCCCTGCTGCGTGTTGTTTTTCCTCGAGAATGTCTCGACGCCAGCGTCCGCTTTACATTTTGAGCTGAATGAGACCTCCGAGCCTGCCACCAGTGTTGAGCGGTTTCACGCATGAAGGAAGGAAAAGGACTGCTTTCCTCAAAGACATTCTGGTGCTCCTGAATTGCACCACCCTCGGACAATGACGCAGAGGTCGCAACCGTATTCGGTCGATTTTCACTGGCCTCAGTTCGTAACACAATTGCTGAACTACTCTTCGTTTTTACTGGTCACCAAAAAATTTAACGATGAACTTAAGTCTGTGCTTTTCACTAGGAGAAGCGGTAGTTTATTGAGGCGCGAATCTATTCTTGGCGACACCCTGACAAGTAATACCACCCGGTGGGCAGGTTAGCAGTGGCGCAGTGGCACCAGGCAGGTGGTGTGGCAGCAGTTGCCATCGGTGGCATCTGCCATACTTCCCATAGCATGACATTCCGCATTGTCAGTTTGATGCATTTGCATAAGTCGACGACGTCCTCGATATAACTTGTTAAGCTAGCCCAGCGTAGGCGCTGCTCAGCAGGAAGTTTGCTAATGGCAGGACGGCCGAATACTTCAGCAGAGGTGGTCTTGGACAGAGGCCAGCTGCAGATGTCCGACTTGTGGTGCCGACACCACAGACTGCCAACATCAGTTAAGTAGAATATTGCGTTATTAAGCTTGAGAGCATCATCTCACTTGGGTGCCGACTCTCCTGTTGATATGGTGACTACCAATCTTCGACACACTGGTCAAAGCTGCCACTGAAGAGAGCGGGCTCACGTTGACGTAAGGCGCCGGAACAGATGACAGATGGATGCGTAGCATGGGCTGCTGGCTGGTTTCCACCATAAAAGTATAGCACTTGTTCGGTTGCGTGAAGTGTGTTGTATTCTTACAGTGATTATCTTCAACAGTACAATATGCAGCATTTAATTACGTGAATAAAAAAACACTCGCTGTTCGTTACAATAGAAGTAAAAACTCGTTCTCTCTTTCTACTTTCACTCCCACCTTCCTCCCTTCCCTTATGGAGCAGTTCAGGTGTCCAATGAGACAGATGCAACGCCATTTCCTTTCCTCAAAAAAAATTTAAAAAAAATAAAACCAAGGGTCATTGCTTCTGTGAATAAAACATCGTAAAAAGTTACAGTAGCAAAGGAGTAGCTGCATCCACAATCAGGCACGAAGATATCCATGACAATAATTGAAAAAACCTTAAGAACAAACGTGGTACCGCCCCACCCACTAGGCTGAGATATCGGTTGCTTCTTCGTCCAGAAAGTGGAGCAGCCTGTGCGATCAGCTTTTTCCCTAGCGTCTGCGAACACTGTGCTCGCACCCAAGATAATTACTGCAAGATTACAACACACTTCACGCAACCGAACAAGTGCTATACTTTCATGGTGGAAACCAGCCAGCAGCTCCCGGCTACGCATCCGCCTGTCACCATTGCTTTCACACATGAATTTTTTAATACTTTTCCTAAATTTTCCATATATTAGCTTGTTTGGTTTTTGGCATCGTAACTGAGGCAAAAATCGGTTTGCTGTGTTCTTGGGTTGATATGCCCCTCTTCCTGGGACAAAACTGCTCTGCAGTATTTGTAAAAAAATGATTAAATATAACCAGCCAGACATTCCTAACAAATGAGGACGGATTCCAGTGCTAGAGTAAAGTTGGGGAGCTTCTGACTCCTGGGAAAGCTGGATGCTTCACTGTCAGTAAAACACTTTAAGAAGAGCGCGTTGCAGATGTCTGGCTCTTTATTAGCATCGTCCAATAGTACCTCTGATATACGACCCCGTAGCCGAGGTAAACAGTACAAATAATATGCTTCATTAGACAGGTCATTGAATCAGAGCAGATGATGTTATATATGACTTTATTTATTCACGCCATGACTGCAGAATTGAATGGCGTCACGTATAGGCAAATAGGAATATAAAACAGTCCACGCATATTGCACAGAAACAAACAAAAATCAATGTTTCAGCTGAACATGACAGGTCACCTGGTCGTTTCAGTAAGTGCTTTCATCGCAAAATATGCTCGCATGCTTTACATTATAGTCCAATGCCACGCACAAAAAAATGGCTAGCGTTCAAACTAGCTTGAACCTTGTTATACGAACGCAAGCTCTTTTGCACACGGTCTCCACAGTCTCAAATCAATTGTCAATCTCAAAGTCGGGCACTCAATGGTAATAGTCATATGATCACGTGGTCGTACTACCATATCTTGGCCATACCACCAGGCAGTTATGCTCGGTTTGACCTTGTGAGCCATTGTAGGTCATTGTCTCATCCACATCGAGATCGAAGCTGTACCCTGATTATTACACCTCTCGCTCTGTAACTACGTGTGCAGATCAGCACAGAAAAAAAAAACATTTTTCAGATGACTGCGATTTTTTTCTACAATGGTCGTTTTCATTAATGCTTCTGTAATCTTTAGTTGACCTTTATGTATCTCCAAAAAAGTCGCACTAGGTAGCTGTTTCTTTTTTTTTTGTAGAATGCGTTCTCCCTCGACTTGTAGTTACATGTAGCGGTTTATAGCCGTGCCCACTTAGAACGAACCTTACAGTCACACGGAATGCGTTAGTTGTATCCGAGTTTCGTAGTAAGTACACTTTTCGATTTGCAACCATAAATACGGAGTCCTATGAAACTGGCGTTTGTTTTTTAGATGGGCTCGTTATGCGCATCGGTTTCTTCGGAGGAGCATATACAACGGTGCTTTTCTAGCTTCGTAGAGTGGTCATACATATGTTTCTCGCTGAGGCCAAGCAACAAGCTACTTTAAGAACACCATTTAGTTAATGAGAGCAACTGGTGCATGTCGGCCACCTTGTCGTCAGGTTCTGGGCAGCAGCGTAGAGCTTCTGCGTACTTCGCGTGCCCGATTTCATTAGTGTACAACTTTGCAAAGCCGGTGTCGTATGCCCTACCTCACGAAGTAATACCAGGCGAAATCATATCCGGCCATGTGTGCTTGAAGAACAAGTTCTTTCAAATCAGCCTTTGTTTCATCATGCGCATGTACAACGGCATGTTTGAGCGTTATTCCGGCCACAAACCATGCTGTAACGAAGCAATTTCCGATGCTCTCCGGCGTCAGTCCGATCCACACGTCGTTATTATTTTTCGCAGCGGCGAATAAAGGTATCGAACCTTTGAAGAGAATTTTATAGTACCCCTGTGTGAGAAGAGACAACCATCCCTCGGTTGCACAAAGTGACAGTGCGGCGACTGATGATGCCCGATACACGATGATACAGAACCGCGACTACTGTCGACCGACACACAAAAATGTTACAGAACCGCGAATATTGTCACCCGACACACAAAAATGTTACAGACCGGCGACTATTGTCGCCCGCCACAAAAAAAAACGAATACAAGTGTCCCACGAAAGTTCATAAGAGTCTAAAAAAACGCGGGGAAAGCACGGGGAAAAACTCCAGCTACCACTCCGCGCACAAACATCGCGCACAACACCGGCGCAAAGCACTTAATATGAATACGGGAGGAGCCGCACAGTCCCACGGCCCGCGCTGGCGACGATGAAGCGGGTCCTTCACCGTCGCAGGAACTCCTCTTCCGGTAGCGAGACCCACTCTAAGCTTGCCTGCACAAACAGGCGCGCTCGCACGCGCTGCAGCAGGGGTACATGGTCCGTTGTGGACGGCCCTGCAAAGAAGCGACGCCTCTCTGGCGCCACAACACAAAAGCACTGACACACTATAACCGGCGCACAAATGTCTCGCGCGCCCTGGTGCGGGAATCCTTGGAAACAAAAAACATACGCGACGCCAGTGACCATAATGTGCTCTAGGGTCTCAGTCTCACCGCACTGCGGACACCGCGAGGAAGGTGCGATGCCCCACGCTGCGATGCGGACTCCCATCGGCAGGGCCCTCCAACCTCGCAGCCAGCCGAAGTCGCGGACGTCTGGTGCAAGGGTATGAGACGTCAAATCTCGCCACCGCACCCGCCTTCTCCGCTTTAGCTGTACCGGCGTAGCCTCGTGGGTGGCAAGGAGCTCGCAAAAGCGGGAGACCTGCGTCTGATAGACGTCGGCCTCGGGCAGGGTAGCGGTTACAGACTCGGCCATCCAACAAACGCACCCAAACAACAGCGGTGGCTTTTCGGCTGAGGGACCTACTACATCACCAAAAAAAGAGGCGCCGCGACGTCCCGAAAAGGTAGGCGAGAAGTCCTTTCCTCGGGTAGTCGGTGGCGTTGACCAAGTCGCGGACGCCTCCGACAGCGAGAACGCTGCACATTGTGCGCAGGTTACCACACATAGCCACCTGTTTGGGCGAGTTGTAATCAGGATGCGCTGTAAGTCGCGTCGATGTTGCGATATCTTAAGCGCGCGCATGACGCCCGTGTGCGGTGTCTGACTTCAGCAGTTTTATTCCATTTCATTCCATAAACAGAGAAGGTAACGTGTGTGACGCCACGTGTGTGACGCGTCCGTCCGACGTTAAATCAAGCGCAAGCTATCAATCAAAGGGATGACTGGTGTCCACCGAGATATGAGAAACTGCATTCCATTTCATTAAATGCAATTTTCATTTTCTTCATTACGGCACCTCTTTCTCTTTTTTTCTTTCACTCCCACTTCCTCCCTTCCTTTACGGTGCGGTTCGGCTGCCCAGCGAGATGACAGAGAATTACTGCGTCATTTCCTTTCCTCAAAAATGCGATGCGTTGGAAGGTGTTTCCAACGGGCAAGGCACCACGCTGAACGGGCGATGGCGTTCTGTGGACTCCCTGGCAACGCTGCAGCACGCTATCGCGTTCCATTCCTAAAGGCAAAGCTTGAGCGTAATTAATTACTAATTAGCCCTTAATGACTAATTAGTCCTTAATTAGCTATTAGTCATTACTTAGTAATTAGTCGTTAATAAGGAGCGATGCCAACGAGCGATGACGTCACCAGTTCCACACAGGCAGTGAAAGTGGTGCGGTAAATGATTTTGCCTCTGCGTCCTTTAGACAGTCAAACTGCCCCGCGAATTTTTATTTTAGAGCGCATTTCATAAGCGCCTGTTCGTGGATTTAGCCGCATCGCCATCGCCGTTGCGCCGTCGGTACCAACGTTACTAGAACCTACTAGTTTGTTCTAGTAACGTTGGTCGGTACAATGGAGCCAACGAAAGTACCGCCCCTCTCTCACAGAGGGCGCCAGAATGGTGCGCAAAGCGCGCCGTCTTGCCCGATAACCACGGGAAGGCATGTGCAGCTACTTAAAAATAGGGATGAATCATGAAACCGGATGAATTCCTGAATCATCGGGTATTTTAGGTAGCTGCACATGCCTTCCCGTGATTATTCGGCTGTGTGATATCCGCTGGAGTGGTTTTGATGCTGGCATTACAATCTCATGGCGAGTCATTTTCTTCTTGGAAATGTGATGGCCTGTCTGTATGTAAAGCTCTGCCGTTTTCAATAAAACTTTAGTCGTTATTTCAGCGCCAGTCCTGTTCTTTGTGTCTTCTCTGCTGTCCCTGTTTTTTGCGCTGCATATTATTTTCCTTACTATGGAATGAGTTGTTTTCGTTATGAACCCATTTCGAGGGGCTCCAAAATTGTTACCACATGACATAATTCGACTGCAACATTCTCCCATGAAATGAAATAATATCTATCTTAGTGCGGAATGGTTTCTTTTTTCTAGCAGAGCTCAGAATTGGGCACACGGTTCAGTAGATTTTTTTTTCATATGAGTGTGTGAATTCACGCTACCGTCTAATGACGGTAGACGCCTAATCCTAGACGTCTAATGACAATTACACTTTGGCACACAACGAACGCAAACACTGCATACACACTAAGACCTTCAGAAGTAAACCGCTGAGAAGATGGTGCGGATTAGAATTCATTTATCTAGGCGCCAGCCAACAAAAACAAGTCTTGCATTGGTGCTCATCGCGGTGTATGCCTCATTAGAGATGGCGCTGGTGCATGACAAAAGATGCGCCTGTTTACCAAGGCAAAAAAAGAATGTGCAATATGGAAGTGTTCTCAATAAGTATTGAGCCACTACCAAAAAATCTTTCAATGCATACTACGTCCGGCTCAAGAAGTTCGCGATGAAGGATTTTGCAAAAAGCTTTCACATATTATACACACGGTGCCTTCTGACGCACGTTTTATAGGTCCACACCCGATTATATGGATTGGAGTTTTGGAGCAAATTACGTTACTACCAAAAGATGAATCTAAAAATTATGGAAAATGGCTGGAAAGTTCTAAAGAGTGCACTTTTATACATCACTGTAACTTAGCGTTATACTGTTGGTTACATATCGAAAATTTACGCATTTTTCTAAAGTAAAGAATTTCAGCTTCAGATGATTTAGGTGCCCAAAAGAACCCGTCTTCTCAACATCAGAGAACTTTCTGGCCCCATCTTGAAATCTATCTGAAATTTGTGAGTGCAATCTGTTTTCCAGCACCACTAATGATCAGCTCCAAAAGGAAAACGGCAATAGCAATTGCCAAACACCCTGTGAAAGGCACAAAGAAAGCTTTCAACTCGGCAGTCTGGTTCTCTTGAAGGTATGCACGTCCACCGTCGCCATTCTCGGAAATACAGTCTCGATGGCCCGTCTGTGCCAAATCTAGCAGTGAGGCTTCGTCTATTCTCCGCAGAAAGTCATGGTATCCGCGCAAGAAGGGATAATTCTTGCGGACGGGAGTTACAAACCAACTCGTGCTTAAATGTTCTCTCGACTCCACCATATCAGGTCCCCATCCCCGCACAAAGCACCTGGGCCACTTGAGTGTGAAGCAAACGTGGTTCTCCTGTCGAGCGCATGAGAAGCAGTGTGTTAGATGTGGAACCAACATACGCTGTTTTTCTTTTCTTTCTTGATACGCTAACCGCAGCTTTGAGTAAAAGCTGCTTGTGTCGGTCTTCGCCACCAGAATGAGGTGCGTGAACGTGCCCGCCACGACGCACGGAGTCATCCTTCCGCTCTCCAACGCCTCCTCAAGTTCTTGGATAGTGTCGATGACGTCAGGGAATGTCTGCAGACTAAGCCTTGAAACAAGCTCGCTGCGGAAATAACTCGACAGGGGGAGTATCGCCATTAGCCATATGCCGAAAACTGTGCCCCTTGCCGACACTGACCTTGTTGCCCGTGGAATTGGTAACGAGGTTGCATAAAACGAGGCAAGATGCAGCATCAAAGAATCAGCGACTACGGTCGCTATCCCACGATTTCCCTCCACAAGTTCAGCGACTACAGCAACTGCAGAGGCAGCAAGCAATGCCGCAACAAGGAGAAAAAGCCCTACCTTAGACTTCACAAGGATACTGAAGAAAGAGACCGGGTGAGGACGGCTGCTTCTGACGTAGAAAGTTTCTTGCCCATTTGCGACGCTAGCCGGTACCGCGAACCTCATCGCTAACCATTTGTTCGCAATGGTCATTTGCCCTGAAATGTCGTAATAGCTTTTCAACAGATCCTCGTAGTGAATTTTGATGTCGCTGTAGAAAGTTCGATGCACTGTGACATTGTACAAGCCAAGAGCTTCCAAAAGTAATTCCGTTCTCCATATGTTCGAACAGGGGCCGGAGGCTTCAGACTGAAGGCATCCGACGCGGACGACACTGTCCCTTAGCTCGCTGCGCTTGTCCGACCTGACATCTTGGCCATGCAAACGCTCGGAACAACCCCTTGAGTATTTAGACACGTAAGTATTTACGCTCTTTCGCTGCGTTGGGTACTCGTTTGCTGCACTTTGTATTTTTTCGTGGCGGCCGCAAGAAAAGTTCCTCACCGTCGACTGTGACACGAAACGGTTAAGCATCTCCCGTACTTCGCTGCTCCCTTCGATCACTAGCCAGTCGACTAAGTTGGTTGACTGAGACAAAATTAGAGTCTGCTCCAGGCACGTTGAGTCATTTAGGCCGTGGCCTTGCAACAAGACGTTTGTCTTGATACTCATGCGCCTGTTGCCCTTGAAATATCGAAGCAGGTATTCACTCGGCAGTTTCCATAATGTTACAGGCCATGGTACCAGGCTAATCAACAAGCGGTCTTCGTCGTCCCAGCGTCTTTTGCAAGTTACCAGGACTGTGCGGTCGTCTCTCGATATGTGGGATTCAAGAGCATGTAACACGTAAGTGCTTTTTTCCGCATGTCCTAGGCATCCTTCTATTAAATGTTGCCTTTGTAATAAAGCTTGAAAGAAAAAATGAAAAAACAAAATTGTCGATTTTTTCTTCATTATATCTCACTACAGCAGCGAAACCTTGGCGAGTGCTTTTCTGCAAAGCAACTTAGCTTCCTTATGAACTGGCTTCACCTTTAGATAGAAAGACCAATCAAAAGTTAAGACAATAAAGACACTTGAATCAACATAACGCTAATACATTTTTTTTTTAATGTGCCTGGAGCTCAACTTTGGAACCCGTATTTTCTGAATGCTTTTGGCTGCCATTGCCTTGCTTATGCAGCGATGTGTCCAAGTTACCACTTCTAGGTGGGTCGACAGCTAAGTTACTCATCGCTTCTGATCATTGAATGTTAAATGCGGATCTAAACTGGCTTCCTAAAGGAAACTAAGCTGACATGGCTCAGAAATAAATTTGGTTTTTCGGTCCCAC
Organism: Amblyomma mixtum; assembly: GCF_055824585.1. Lineage (NCBI taxonomy): Eukaryota > Metazoa > Arthropoda > Arachnida > Ixodida > Ixodidae > Amblyomma > Amblyomma mixtum. Next base: position 94,409,748 of record NC_143015.1, on the reverse strand, counting down.
GTAAAAGATACAACAGCTCCATGCAATGTGCACTTTGATCATTGTTCCTAATCTTTCTTCTTAGTATTATCTGGCAACCTTCACAGGCTTAAGGGCTATTGTCTTGCCTTTCGCGTCGTGCTAAAAAGTCCTCTTGAATGGAGAGTTCCGGCGGCCACATGCATAGAATGAGTTGACGAAGCTCTCATTTTCTTAGGCAGCGAAAATGTCCCCTGTAAGCATTTCAAGCAGTGCGTACAATTCTTGCTGAAACTTTGTTCATTCCACCAGAAGAGAAGTATTTTCACCAGGTGAATGTTCTCAACTATGAATTGGTCAACATGCGTCTACTCGGGTCAGCAAGTGTGATACGAAATGATATCAACAATGTATTTTTCGTGCTCGCTCTGCGCAGCTCGCCCCGAATCTCCTTATAACTCTCAATCGATCCCATAATGACAGTACCGTTTCGAGCTCTGGCCCCTCCGTACCAAGAACACGATTGCACACTTCCCGCTGCTGTAAACAACAACATTTAATATTTACAGACGCGATTGAATCACGGGCTTGCTGCAATGCAGGCAAGGGGAACCTTGTTTTTTGAAAATCAATACATTGGAGGCGTCCTGAGAGACCTTCGCCAAGATGTGGATAGGCATTCAAGAAGTAGCTTGTGTATCGCTCCACAGTGACTTGAAAACTGACTCAAGTGGAGAAAATCTGCTTCCCGCTTTATAGCGTATCAGTTCGCCTTCAAATACAGCACTCAAATTGCACTCAATTTTCTTTTCGTAGGCAACCAACTTGTATAACACCGAAAAAAACTGAGCTCCTACCACGCCTTGTTCGTTGCCGCGCACTAAACAGAATATAGAGTGAAGTTCTTCCCCAGTTGGTTCGTATTGCGCAAAGGAAACCGGAGAAAAAGACGCAGGAGAAGAGCAAGGAGGCAATGATGTTGTTTGTGTGCCTCGTTGTTTTTGTCTGGCGTCTGTTGCGCTGGCTCCACCTCTGCACACTAAACAGAATAAAAACATATTTTATTTTACGCCTTATAGCCTCGCGACAATATTAAAATACAGAAAGTGCAATTAAGCTATCGGTTTCATTTCTAAATTCCATTCATCTGCCATATCGAAGGATATAAGGAGATCAGGTAACAGTACATTGCTTGTGGAGCCAAGGCCAACGCCTGGTGCCTCTTGGGACCGGTCCCTTACGGGTTGATCCAAGCACATCTCCTGTCCCTTGTACAGCCTACTAAAAGTTTTCACCAAAACCACCCCCGGAGTCTCATCGAAGGACGACCTTCTCCTCATAATATATTTCGTAGTTGCGTCTCTTCTGTGTATTAGATGAGCTATTGTGAGAAAATAACTTGAGCCGTTCCTCTCAAGAAAGAGCATACCGCAAATCATACCTCATTTATTTTCACCGGGAACATATATCAGCTACTACAAAGGCAGGCGTTGATCCACAATTTAAGCGCCTATGACCACATCGTATCCATAGTTCTTAGGTTGAGCGCACATAAAAATACAGCAATTCTCTTTGCCAGCCGTCTGAATCTAGACATTTAAGGTATAGTGAAAAATTGAAGCTTTAACAACAAATTTATCATTACCACCTAGTACTCTATCTTCATTCCAAAACAATAAGACAAATATACCTTTGCAATAGAGAAGTTTTCAGCAAATCGTATTTCCAGTTGTGAAGAAATATATTTTTATATAATTCGTTTTTTGAACTCAAATGTTCACATCGTTTCAGCAGCATTCTAAATGTCGCTACGGATGGGTATCAAAACACTTCCTGGTTGATCCCTCCAATATGGACTTATACTCTAAAAGAAAATTTTCATAACTTTATTGTACCTGACGTAGCATAAGCCAATGGCTGAGGCGAGCAGAATATCTCAACGCGGCAGCTGTGGTCAGCGATCCTTGTGTGCAGAACATATTTAAAATCTTGTGTCTTTTTCAATCATATTCTTAAAGAAGAAAATACGATATCATTTGGAGTTAGGCCCGCCTCAAAATTATCAACAACAATCACTCCTCCCAAAATTTAGACCTAAATCCACCTGAGAGAGGGACATAATATAGTTTGTTAATGGATTAGTTAAGATTAGTAAGTAGTAAGGATTAGTAAGTAGTAAGAGGAGAACCACTGCTCCACCAATTCGAACGAAATCGCTCGATCAGTGGAGGGGGGCCTGCGGCACATTCGTTCCACCAGGAAAAAGGGTAAATAGTCACCCTACATAAGCGAAGTTTCAAAAGCGAGCAGCGGTGCCAAGTGGGTCATGCGGTTGCTTGCACGGATGAGTTCTCTTATTTTGGATTTGAAGCGTGCAGCTTGTTCTGTTCTAAGCAGCAGACAGACGCTTCGGTGGCAGCAACACAAAAAGCTCTTTATTCGAGGCAGCAGCGTCCTTTTATAGGTAACACTGCATACTGGTCAGGCACACGTCATTTCTGGTACAATGTTATCTGACCGACTGGCTCATACAGAACATTCCTTCCTCCTTAATCAAAGCTACACGCGATTCTTTCCGCGTTCATAACTGGAGGCTTGATAGCGATCAGGAGGGCGTCTTCTTCGATTACTTCTTCGCAAATGTGCCTCTTCGGGTGTAGTCATTGTTGATGCGGTGGAACTTGAAGGCTGCGCTGCCATGTGTCTTACCTCAGGCTGCGATGCCGGTTCCTCATTTGAAGTGGCGTCATCTAAGCGAACATCCTCAAGCTTGTCCGCAGTGGGACCACTAATCACGGAGCCAGCAGGGGAATCTTTTTCCGAGGGAGCTGATGGCAAGTCTCGCTGAACAGCGGCACTTGGAGTGGACTCAGGATGCGCTTCTTTTGCGACGTCCGGATGGAGTGAAGACTTTGCACCCGATATCCAGCTGGGTCTCAAGTGGTCGATATGCACAAAACGAAACTGGTCACCGACTTTGACTACAAACGTAGAGTCGCTTGCACGTTGCATTACGACCGCTTCCTCCCATGACAGGGTTTCCCCTCGCGTAGTCTTGACGAGAACTGCATCACCGGCTTCCATCTGCGGGTCCCTTCCTCGGCCCTCGTTGCGATGAGTGGCGTCTCTGGCTTGGCGTCTGCGCATGTCCTGCACAAAACTTGGCTTCAGGAGCGAAAGCTTCACTCGGGGTTGTCGTTTCAGGAACAGCTCAGCCGGCGTTCTTCGTGTTACGGAGTTCGGGGTGTTCCTGTAAGAAAGCAAGAAGGCGTTAGGTCGTTGGTGCAGAGTTCTGTTCTGCCCTGTTAGGTTATCGTGAAGCACTTGCTTGAGTAGAGTGGCCTTTGTCGTCTGAACTAGCCTTTCTGCTTCACCGTTCGATGAAGCGTGGTAGGGTGGCGTACGCGTGTGGCTTATCCCGTGAGAAGAGGTGAAATTGGAGAACTCCTGCGCAGTAAACTGAGGTCCATTATCACTGATCAGTTCCTCCGGGTAGCCATACGCTGCAAATATCTCCATGAGACAATCGACCGTTTTCGACGTCGTCGTAGTGCGGAGGCATTTTGCTTCTATCCACTTTGAGTAAGAGTCTACTAGAAGGAACAAGTTCGAGCCATCCTTCATGGCGAAATCGACATGGACTCTCTGCCAAACACGAGTTGGATAAGTCCATGAATGCAATGGCCCTGGTGCCTTCGCAGGCATGGTCGTTTGGCACACTGTACATTGACGGAGAGTGCCTTCATTGTTCTTGTCAATCAACGGCCACCAAACAAACGAGGTGGTGGCGCTGCAAGCAGCCGTCTCGAACAGACGCACGTTCGCATCGCTCCAACTTTTTCAAGCTTTTTGTCCCGGACGTTTTTGGGCTAGGCTCCCAAAAATGAATGGGCCACCCCCATCGTGTTCCTCGCCACCTGTGGACGATGGTTTCAACGCTTCCGCGTCAACGAATACTCCAGGAAACCATCCGGATGCATCGGATACGCCTACCGCCGAAGCCGCCAACATGGCTTCGCAGCAGCCTCGGCAAGACGCCGCGGTAACATCGCTTTGCAGCGGCACAGATAACGCGGCCCAACCTGACGCCGTGCTCGCCGCCGACGAAAGCATGGCGGATGACGAAGTCATACAAGTGGTTGCGACGATACCTGTCTCCAACCCATCCTCTGTTCTTTTCACGGAAAACAAGCCGGGAAGCGCCCCTTCCGAGGTAGGATCTTGCACTTTTCCGTTTTCGAAATTTGCCAAGCAACCTAGGATGGGGTCAGGCACCTCGTGGATGGCTCAAGAAAGCACTCGCTTTGAGAACAAACGACACGGCGTAAAACATGTCCACTCGCAGATAGCTATAAATTCTCGCTTCACGGATGCGCATTATCGATCGCTAGGCTAGAGTGTACACTCTAGCTAGGCTGTGCCTCAGCGTCCATAGTCACCCCAACGGGCAGAATCGATCACTTTGCAGATAATGAACATACTGAAGAAGATGATTGGCAGCCTGTTAGGCGAAAGAACAAGGCCGCAGCCGCCGATCCAGTCAGTGTTAAATACACTGTGATAATTAAGCTAACCTCACGTGGACAACTAGAGACACTCCCCGCACAGTGGCTGCACGAAGCTGTTGCTAATGAGCTTCGAAAAATTCATTTTCACTCTGGCTTTCAAGTACGGCCTCTTGAACGAAGCGATCAGTTTGCTGTCGACATATCGCATATGCATGCCAGAGACCATCTGATTCAAGCTTATGAAACCATACGCCCCGGCCAGATCCGCGGGGTCATTTTTCGTGCCAACGGGTTAACAACCGAACAGCTCATGGCAAACCTCACGTGCTACTCGTGCAGAATAATAAACGCCAGGCCTATGGGCAAGAACGGAGCAGCTCTAATCACGTTTGAGGGCTCCAGACTTCCCCAAAAAATTCATCTGTACAGCACACTCCTTCTGGTAACACTTTATCACCCGAAGTCTATCATATGTGAGACCTGTTACAAAATCGGACAGAGGGCAATTTCGTGTCCACTAGTCGACCAACGTCGATGCTCGTACTGCGGTCGCCTTGCACATGGAAACCTCGAGGCTTGTCCGACGGAACCACTATGCCGCAATTGCAGAGGTCCCCACGTAGCCACGGACCCAAAGTGCCCTGCTCGGCGGCAGGCCACAAAAACCTTGAGGAATGGCATTTTCCGTCGTATCCGAGTATCGCGACGAAAAGAACGCAAACAACAAGCCGAGATTCTACGTGGTAACCAAACGGTGTCGACGACGGCGTACAAGAGCCCTGTCAGTACACATCAATCAGCCTCGGAGTCAATTGTGCTTGTTAATCAGGACTTCTCTCCACTACAAAAGTCAGCCGTTGCAGAAGACACGAGACTGCGAACATAAAACTAAACGGCAAGGCGCGCACAAGACCTCCATACAATCTGAGAGCAATAGTCAAAGGAATGCCACCTCATCTCTAACCGCAGTTCTTGAGCATACCGCGACGGCACCAAAGCAAGCGCGCATTCATCGGGTTTACGCTGAAACACTCCGTGATACGCAACGCGGCACCCAAACGAATCTTGCAAAAGATAGTTCGCGTACGCTACACTTAGATGAAAACCAGCTCACGCGCATTGTCGGACTGGTCACTGCCGAGGTGATCAAGCGTATGCTCCCACTCTTGGGAATGTCACAGGTTTCTCCGAATCAAGAGCCCGAAATTGGGCACACATCATCTTCACTTCCGCGTACCTTTCAGTTTAATAATGGCAGGAATTAGCGCGAAACCACATGACATTTTTGCTTCGGACTCTCCTATATGGTTCTTCCAATGGAACTGCCGGGGAATCCGTCACAAACAAGCGGAACTTCAGGGGAGACTGTCCATCACGCCAACGCCTATTCTAGCTGTCCTGCTTCAGGAGACTGGCATTAATAAGCCCAATCTAATAGGGTACAAACCTTACTGCACCCCTTCCATAGAGCACCGGCGTCCCGGGCAAGGATTGCGATCTGCACCTCCAATGGCCAATGGGCAGGCATGCGTTCGTGTTCTGTCACGCACGGCCCACACTGAACTAGATACTTCCGTGTGGTGCACGCAGACGCAGAAAGTAGCGGGAGTACGCCTTAGCTTAGATCGCGACCAACAAGCCTTAGTTTTTTTCAATTTATGCGCGATCATTCGGTACTACGACATATCGAGTAGATATGTCTTTTGTAGAACACTTCTTGAGGATATATCCCCAGCATCGCGTTGTAGTTGGGGGTGATTTTAACGCCATGCACAGCAGCTCGGGATATCATCACTCAGATGCTAGAGGAAGGCACCTTTGGCAGCAAACTGTCAGAGCGAAACTGACCATAGCCAACGACCTCACGCTACCTACTCGCCTTGGCCAGCACAAAGGTCAACAAGACACTTCCCCAGACTTGACTCTAGTGTCTCATCCCAGTTAGATCCTATGGTCGCAGGCTGATGATGTCATGGGCAGTGATCATTATCCCGTGGTGGTCTCATGGGTTCCTCGAGGGCGAAAAACATTACAGCGGCAACAACGCCGTCGAATAGAGGAGCACGTCTCATGGGACGATTTTCGTAGAATTCTCGGTACGGTGAACGTTCCCACAGGGTTAGACGAGCTCATTACACAGATCAGCAATGCTAAGAAGAAAGCTACAACTAAGCTTTCAGTCAAGTTTGATGCCCCAAAGCCGGACTCCCACCTTTTGAATCTGTGGAATCGTAGGCTTCGGGCTCTCAAGGCGTATCGCTGATCAGGCCGGACACCCCATCGGAGGCGTGCTCTCACTCGCATCAGTCAAGAAGTTGAGAAGTATACTCTGCAGCTCGCTCTCCAAGACTGGCAGCTGCTGTGCCACCTTCTCAACGGAGCAGCTAACTTATCGAAGGCCTGGCACATATTTCGAGCTATCCTTGGACGCAAGAAGCCAATTTCCCCTGCCCAATGCATGTCCTTGAAATTGAATGTCTCGCCGGCGAAGTTAGCTATACAAGCAGGGAAGATATTTTTTCCCCAACCTGAAAATGCAGCTGCCTTGCCTGTTGACCCAGTATCAGATACATCAAACGATTACGACGTTCCCTTCACATTAGACGAACTGGAGGCAGCTCTGTATGACTCCAATCACAATAGCGCCCCAGGGCCGGATGATATACGCTACTCAACACTTCTGAACCTTCCCAAGTCACATAAAGTTGTCCTCTTGAAAGAGATGAACAAGTACTGGGCCAATGGTGATCTTCCTCTTGCCTGGAAGAAGTCAGTGGTAATACCAATTCCAAAACCTGGCAAGCCAAGTCGAACATTACAAGACCTCAGGCCAATATCGCTGACGTCCAACCTTTGTAAGGTCATGGAACGTATGACTCTAAGAAGACTTGAATGGTACTTAGACAAGTACAACGTCCTGTCTCCTATGCAAGTAGGTTTTCGTCGAGGGCTCTGTGCCCAAGACATTCTCAGCAGGCTTTATAACGACGTTCTCGCATACCCTAGCAGCGCACAGCTCCGAGTGGTTGTTGGGGTAGACGTCAAAAAGGCGTTTGATTCCGTGCCCCACTCGACCATACTTCGCCGGCTACAGGAAGTGGGGATAGGCGGTAACCTCTACCGTTTCGTGAAAGCCTTTCTTGCAGAAAGAACTTTCTCAGTAATGGTTGGAGATACTCAGGGTGAATGGCAACATAACCAAACAGGTGTCCCCCAAGGCGCTGTCATATCGCCGGCACTTTTTAACATTGCTATGTCAGGCCTTCCGCCAATGCTGTCGTCGATATCCGGTCTTAATTTTGCCGTGTATGCGGACGATATAACATTGTGGACTAATTCAGGGTCCCCTGCAGAGCAAGAACTAGCCCTACAAACAGGCCTTAATGCCGTCCATAAATACATCAAGAAGTGTGGAATGGAAACCTGTCCCGAAAAAACCGAGTATGTGGTTGTCTTAAATGGTTCGCGGGTACGAGCCGAGGCCGAACGCAAACTTATCTCTCTTCATTTAGGGCACTCAGTTATCTGCCGGAAACAAACAATCCGTATACTCGGCATGCTTATTGACGAGGATGGAGGAGCCAAAAGCTGGCTTCATAACACGATGCATAGCTGTCATCAGGCTTTACACCTTATGCGCCGCGTCTCTGCGCGTGGATGGGGAATCATGGAGGTGGGGCTCCGTCAGATTACCCTGGCACTCATAACATCAAAAATCCTGTACACATATCCGTACATGCGGCTTAACGCAACCCAACGCCTTCAGCTTGAGCGAATCAATCGCAAGGCGATGCGCCTGGTTACTGGTCTGCCGCAGTACTGTCCAGTAGTGAACCTACACGCATGCAGCAAAATCAATGCCCTGCAGATCTGGCAGAGCAGCAATCGCTGGCCCAGCGAGTCCGTCTCTCCACAACGGCGGCTGGCCGACAGATCCTGCGGGCTACAACGTTGACAACTTAGAGCCACTTTTGTCCGCTGCCCCGCCATGGGAACTGATAGACTTAGTAGATGGTATGCCATTACCAAAGAATATGAGTTCGGCTAATCCTCAAAGGCGCAAAGCTGTCGCGAAACGGCTCGAGAAGACATCATACAAGTTAGCCCAGGAAGGAGCCATCCAACTATACACAGACGCCGCTCTGTTTCAACACTGCGCCGCTATAGCTTGTCACGATTCTGTGTCAGATACCTCTGTAGTTCAACGGCTTTCCGAGGAACACACCGTCACCAATCTCGAACTCATTGCCATACGACTTGCCATTACTCGAATAGTAGAAAGACAAGATCCGGCTCCTTACACCTACCATGTTTACACAGATTCACAAGCAGCGTACACTGCCTGCCGCGCAGGGGGAGCTGACTATGCCGTTCTCAACACTATTCGAACAGAAGCCCGTCGCCTGCGAGAGGAGGGCTACACTGTAATTATCAAATGGATTCCTGCACACGAAGGAATCACTGGAAACGAAAAGGCACGCCAGGCAGCGCGCGCAGCAGCTCTTTCCGCACCTTTGCCTGGATCCACATTCGTTTCCGCTTCTTGGCCCCATGATGACGTTGCGCACCCGTCGTCGCCCCATATGGACTGGGCGGAGACATGGCATCGCGCACAACGCTATCGTCGCAGCATACTCCAGCACTTGGACAACCCTGAGCAACTATATCGCCGTCCACATAGCGCATTGCGGAGACTGGAGGCAGTGCTCCTTCGCCGAGCCCAGACAGGCCAGCTTCTATCACCAGCGAAGTTGCACCTCATAAACCCGCGCTCATACCCGACTCCTCAGTGCCCGACGTGCCCTGCCAGAGGCACGGCCGAACATCTCCTGTGGAGCTTCCCTGCCTTTGACGCAGTACGGGAGAGAGCACTCAAGTCCCTGGGCGGGCTTCGACCTGGAACCCTGCAGTAATGGGTCGATCCGCCATCGCACATCGGGCCATCAGACGCACTCCGGCTCTGGCGAACTTTTCTTTCCTACTTCGAGGAAGATGAAGGGCCAGGCCATCACTTCGCGGAGCAGGCCTCGGGACGACACTACCTCGAGGAAGAAGCGGACACCGGTCCCCACCCGCACTCCGACCTTCACCCCCACCCCCATCCTCACCCCCACCCTTAACCACTCCCCCACCCCAACCTCCATGAAGCACCTTAGTTCTGCCGCAAGGCATCGGCCTACTAAATGCAGAAATAAAGACGTTAAAAAAAACGACCTAGCAAGCATTTTCATTCTTTTGAATTCCAGGGTGTTCTTCATGTAGCAATGTTAATACTGCTTCTCGAAGTTCTTCCGGAATGATCACTCGCTGGCTCCCCGTGATGCAGCCTTGCTCATACGATTGTTCGTTTCGACGAACGTAAATGGGCTGAAATTTGTCATCGTTGTGCGCGGGCCAACCAGATAAGGTGAACTGCACGACTTTGGAAAGAAGGCGATCCCTTTTAGTCGCAGCAGCAACCTGGCTTGCAAGGAGAGGCGTTGCCTCAAATACTGCAAGGCATTCTTCAGTGTCGTCTTTATGCTTGACCAGAAGTGAAAGCCTTCAAAGAGCGTCGGCAACTTCCATGTTTTTGCCGTTCCTGTAGCGCAGTGTGTACTGAGAAGCTGCTAAGGTGATAGCCCAACGCAAATCCTAGCTGCAGCCAAAGAAGGAATTGGTTTATCTGATGCCAAGATCCCTAACAGTGGTTGGTGGTCTGTATACAGCATGAATTCGCGCCCGTACAGGTATCTATGAAACCTGCTCAGACCAAAAATTAAGGTTAGGGCTTCCTTCTCGCCTTGCGCATAGTTGCGCTCTGCTGCACTCAATGTTCTGGAGGCAAATGAAATGGGTCTTTCCGAACCATCAGGCACGACGTCAAAAATTACTGCCCCAAGACCGTAGGCCGACGTGTCGCAGCTTAAACCGATTGGCTTTTTCACGTCGTAAAAAGTCAGAACTTGACTGTCAACGAGACGCTGCTTGGCTTCCACGAATGATCTTGAACATTCGACCGTCCACGCCGAACTGGTGTCTTTTTTTAGCAGATCGTACATTGGTGCAGCTACTGTGGCTGAATCTTTGATGAATTTGGCGTAGAAATTCAGCAGACCCAAGAAGGCTCGTAGCTCAGTTACGTTGCTTGGCTGAGGTGCTTCCGTGATGGCTTTTATCTTTTATGACATTGGAAAAATCCCATCAGCTGTCACTTTGTGTCCAAGATAAATGACGGACTGCTTGAAAAATTCACATTTCTGTTCTTTTAGAGTGATATTTTGCTTTGCCAGTCGTTGAAGTACCTTTTCCACAGTTTTTTGACAGTCGTCTATATTGTCGCCTACGACGACGACGACGTCGATATAGCAATCCACTTTTGGAATCCATTTTAAGACTTCGTTCATTAACGACTGAAAGATAGCGGGTGCGCTAGAGATCCAGAACGCAAAAGATTTTACCTCGTGTGAGCATAGAATACAAATCTTCCGGCAGTGGTAAAGGGTAATGGTCAGTTTTTAGAACAGGATTTACTGTGACTTTGTAGTCCCCGCATAACCTTAATCCTGCGCCGCCTTTCTTCGCGACCACTACCAGAGGCGTTGCCCAGTCACTTTTCGTGACCCTCTTTAGTATTCCGGCTTGATCTAGCTTTTCCAGCTCCTTTGCTACTTCCTCTTTGATGGAAAATGTTATTGGCCGTGCTTTTGAGAACACTGGTTGAGCCCCTTCCTTTACAAAGATGCGAGCTTCGAAGTTTTTTACGACTCCCGGGGTGCTCTTGAAAACCTCGGGATACTTTTTCCGTAAGTCTTCTACGCTCTGCTCCAATGACTTATCCGTGGACAGGCTGTATACTGCTTTCCAGTTTATCTGCAGTTTTTCCAACCAGTCTCTTCCCATGAGAGCGGGCATCGGCGTTCCGTTTCCCTTCACTACCACTACAGGCAAAGAGATTTCGCTTGCGTCCTGCTTGACTAAGACGTTTGCTTTTCCAATTACCTTCAGCTTTTCTCCAGTGTAAGTGCGCAAAGACACATTGGATTTCACACATTTAACATACGGGAAACACTGCTTATAGAACTGCTCTGGTAAGATCGTGACCGCTGCACCTGTGTCAATTATCATCGAAACAGTCTTCCCTTCAATGTTCAGGTCGACGCTGTAGCCCCTTGAACTTTTGCCCGAGAAAAACACAGTCTGACAACTCAAGTCTTCGGATTCGTCATCCATGGTGTCGACGTATCTGACAGCTTTTGCTTTGGCTCCGCTTTTGCAGACGGCTTGCAAATGCCGTTTTTTGTTACAATTTCTGCAGGTGTGGTTGCAATACCAACATTTTTCTCCCGCATGACGCTTTCCGCAATGCTTTCAAGCACTTAGCCGCTCTTCCCCGCGTTTATCTTTTGGCCACGCAACCGTCCTCGATTTCTTTTCCTTATCACGGCGATGTTCGCCCTGAATGTCTGTCTGCTGCTTTGTCTGTCTGCTGCTTAGAACAGTACACAGCTGACCATCTATCATCGCGTATTCCTGTTGACCATTTTCCAGGAATGGGCGGGCACAGATGATTTCTTTCATTGCAGCACAGTGCTTTTCTTAAAATAATGAGTTATTTTTTTTTTGCCGTAAAATGACCATGCACATTCCAACACTGTTTTCGAGAAATAAAATTTCGCGTACATCTCCTTGAGTACTTCGTCACATTTCATGGCCTGCGTTCTGGCCTTTAGTACTTTTCACTCCACGAACAGCTTCATTCTCGCATCGCACCCCTAAATTAGGCATAATTTATTTTTTCACTTAGTAAAGACGCCTTTTGCACTGAACTCAGAGACTGACATCTAAAACTAAATTAAAATAAATGGGCTAAACGAATACGCGAACAGAACGCTCTGGCTTTAGCTCGAGCGCACCTGGTTGCACCCTTACCTCAATGAACACAACTTCACCGCCTTGTGCAATCAACTTCAGTTTTATGCGCAAAAAATACGCCGCCAAAACTGCCTCAGTGTTCGGCTTAAGAGAGATAGCTCGGGAGCTTCAGGCGTTTACACCGGCGTGCTCATTAAATGTGGGAAGACCAAACCCTAACATACCCGGATGTTTCATTTCTGGGAACATCCCTTGTAAGAAAAGCAGCGGCATCTGCCCTATGAATTTTGGACTACTATTGTGATTTAGAGCCACCTTCACAATATCCGATATAGTTCCTTGTTATATCAGTAAATCAATTTCATAAACGTGTGCATCAAAATACGACGAATCGTATGACACTATCCGAAACCCCCTGCGAGAAACGGTTCTCCCGAAATATCTGTCTGAAAGTCCTCAGAATTCACGGTTTGTAGGCGGAAAGGTCGTCGTCCTGACTCCCACACATTATTTGGTCTTCAGAATAAGTTATTTATTCCTCAGCAACATGCCAAGTCATTTGACACCACTTGGAACATTCTGCGTTAAACACGTGGCCTCGAATTTGTATGCAAATGGCCGTTCCGCGGTGAAAACGGGAGGGGGGGGGGGGGAGGCTATTCGATGGCCGCTATGCTGGCACATAATTAACAGATCAAAAGTATCTGTATCATAATGGACGCTTGGGCGAGTTGGGGACGGTTCAATTGCCACGTAGCGCTTACACGGACAAAAGTAGACAAAGAGGACGGGCGCTATAAATAGCGCCCGTCCTGTTTGTCTCCCTGTGTCCGTGTCTCTTTAGCGCTATGTGGCAAGTGTATGGGTATCAATTCATGCGCTGCGCGCATGGTTATTGTTTTGGTTTTGACCTTCATTGCAGAGAGACGCGTCCTTGGTAAATGTAAGCAGTAAGAGTTACCGCTCTTAAGAACATCTAGGCGTCCATAGAGCAATTTTTGCCCCGCTTCTTCGTTTTGAGCCCTGGCGCGAGTTGGTTTGCTACGAGAATTCCTCAATGCCTCCGTATCCTTTAAGTTTCCATCTGGCATATGAATGAATGAATGAATGAATGAATGAATGAATGAATGAATGAATGAATGAATGAATGAATGAATGAATGAATGAATGAATGAATGAATGAATGAATGAATGAATGAATGTTTATTTCGCTTTTTGCCTTACAGAAAGGGTGGGTGACGAAATAAAAGCGGTTCGCAATAACCGCTTCATGGGCTTCGTCACCTGTATTCCGCGGTTTCACACATGAACGAAGCAAGAAGACTGCTTTCCTCAAAGATATTCTGGTGTTTCTAAATTGTACCAGCGTCCGACAAAGATGCGAAGGTCGAAACCGTATTCTTTCGATTTTCACTGGCTACAGTTCATAACACAATTTCTGATCAGCCTTCCGCTTTTCCTGGTCCCTAAAAGACTTACACGATGGGCTTAAGTCTGTGCTTTCACAAAGACAAGAAACGGGGGTTTCTGAAGGCGGAAATGTATTGTTCGCGTCTGCCCGGCACTCTCTGTGCGCTAATGGGCAGAAGACCACTGCCAGATTTGGCTAAAATTATCAGTCCGGTAGCTACTTCACAAAATCTAAAATTACGAGGAATTTTAGCGGCTAAAGTGCTGAAAGGCGAAAGCCTGAGTGCTGCATTCTGCTACGCGATTGTTCACTTCACATTTTGTTGGTGCATTAATTAACTGCCAATTAATGACGCTTAAGCTTCGCCTTTAGGAGTGGAATGCGACAGCGTGTTGTAGCGCTGCCACGGAGCCCATTAAACGCCACCACCCGTTCGGCGCGATGAACTGCCCTTTGAACGCAATGCTTTTTAACGAAAGGAAATGGCGCAGTAATTCTCAGTCGTCTCGGTTGACACGTGAGCCGCACTGTACAGGAAGGGAGGAAGTGGAGTGAAAGAAGGAATAGGGGTCGTAGTGAAGAAAATTAAAATTGTATTTGAGGAAAGGAAATTACGCATTAACTGTATCGCATATCTCGGTGGACACTAGTCGAAAATTGTATTTGACGAAAGGAAGTTGCGCAGTAACTGTGTCACATATTTCGGTGGACAACCGTCAAAATTCGCGCGTGGTGACACCACGACAATTTGGACCAATCTGAAACGCAGACAAATACGCCTTGCTCGTCAGTATATTGGTTTTTTAGGAAAGGAAATGTATCTGTCTCGCATACTTCGGTGCACACCTGAACCTTGCCGTAACAGGAAGGGATGAAGATGGGAGTGAACGAAGACACCGTACTCACTAGACGCACCTTTATTCATTCCAAACCATCGAGCAGGCATGGCGGAGTGGTACCGTGCTCGACTCGCACTCCGGAGACCGGGGTTCGATTCCAAAGCTCGGCCAATTTCTTACTCGGTTTTATTTATTTATCTGGTCTGACTAGAAAGGTTAATTGGACTAATTGGTTAAGTAAGCAATTAGCTAAACGCAGTCGAGTGAGTGAGTAGAAACTTTATTGATTTCTAAGATTTAGCCTGCGGTGGAGGTCTTCTTCAAGTCTTCTCTTCAAGTCTTGAGGTTGCCTCCTTAGCCTTGGGTGATCCCCAGGTCCAGGGCTCCACTGAGTCTGACCACCTTGCTTGCGTGTGCTATGAGTGCCCTTTGGGCCCCTAGCTCGCAGCTGGTGAGCCGGCTCTCCCATTGCTCCGCACTTGGTGTGTCGTGTTTGTGGAACGATATGTTTCTGTCGCATTCCCATTTTATGTGGTATAGTGTTGGCCTCGCTTCGCACCAAGGGCATGTGGCGCGGTATTGTGTCGGGAACATCTTGCTTAGTATATATAAGTTGGGGAAGGAGCCTGTCTGTAGCTTCCGCCATTTTGCGGCTTCTTCCTTGCTTAGCTCTTTGTGTGGTGGGGGGTATTTGTATCTTAGCCCCCTGTATACACTTAGTGTTTCAGAGTACCCAGCCCCTAGACTAGTCCAGAGCTCCTCCGGGGCTTGTGACCCCCCAGCTCGGATAGTAAGCCCTCTAGCTAGTTCGTCCGCTCTTTCGTTGCCCCAGACCCCCGCGTGGCCTGGTATCCAAATTATGTTATGTTTCTCTCTCCTCCCCGAGGGTGTCCCCTCGCTGAGGATCCTGAGTGTCGTTTGGCTACCCTTCCTTTTGTGTAGTTTCGACACGCTTCTTGTGAGTCTGTTAAGATATTCAAGGGTCTCCCCTTTCTATCCCCCTCCCTCATTGCTAGGGCTATCGCTATCTCCTCCGCCTTTGCTATATTTGATGCCCTGACCGTGAGGCTCGTTATGTGTTCTCCCTGGTGGTTGACGACTACCGCCACCATTTTATTTCCTCGTTCACCATAGTACGGGGAAGCGTCGGTGTATACCGTGCTGTCCCTGTGCCCTATTGTTTTTTCATAGTATTCTGCCCTGGCTCTCCTCCTGCTGGCATGGAGGTTTGGGTTCATGTTGCGGGGGATGGGTTGTACGCTTATGTTTCTTCTTAGTGCGTCTTGTATGTTTGCCCTGTTGTTGTGATGGTTCTCCGTCTCCCGACCCAACCTAGTCAGAAGTGCTCGTCCGGTTCTTGTGTCGCTGAGTCTTTGAAGTTGTGCCTTTATTTGGCATTCACTCAGCTCTTCAAAAGTGTTGTTTAGCCCTAGTTGCATTAGCTTCTCGTTGGACGTGTTCCTTGGTAGATGTAAGGCTATCTTGTACGCTTTGCGAAGGATAGCTTCTGCTTGCTCTCTTTCAGCTTTGATGGTTATGTGGTATGGTAGTGAGTATGTTATTCGACTGACTATCAGGCTGTTCACCAGTCTGATTGTGTCTTCTTCCTTCATGCCATGCCTTTTGCTGGCTACTCTATTTATAATTCGGCCTACTTGCTCCGCCGCTTTGCGTAGCAGGCTGAGTGTGTGGCTGCATTTCCTGCTACCTTGCAGCCACATACCGAGTATTCTTATCATTCTTTGTTCCGGTATGTTCTGCCCTTCTAGTTTCACCTCGAGGTTAGCCTCTGTAGGGTGCCTTCCTACTCTGAGAAGTTCGGACTTTTCGGTGGAACACCTTAGTCCCCTCTTCTTCATGTATCCTTCAATGCAGGTGGCTGCCGCTTGTAGACTTTCTTCTTTGCTTCCTAGCGAGCCTTCGCTGGTCCATATGGTGATGTCATCCGCATACATTGCGTGTCTGATTCCTTGTATCTGGCTGAGCTCTTTGGCTAGGATGATCATTGATATGTTGAAGAGCACTGGTGATATCACTGAGCCTTGTGGAGTTCCCCTGCATGGTGTTTGAAAGACCTCGCTTCGTAGGTCTCCCAAACCCACCGTTGCAGTTCTGTTTGTGAGGAAGCTTCTCACGTAGTCGTGTGTTTTCTTTCCGCAGTTGGTGGCGTTGATGCCTTCCATGATTGCTGCGTGGGATACGTTGTCGAAGGCCCCTTTGATGTCCACGGCCATGACTACGTTTTCCCCTTTGCTTGGCATTGTTTCTAGTACTTCTTCTTTGAGCTGAAGCAGCACGGCTTGGGTCGATAGATGTTCCCTGATGCCGAACATGGTGTTGGGGTACCATCCTCCGTCTTCTAGGTGTCTTTGTATCCTTTTAGTGATGATTCTTTCGAAAAGCTTGCCCAGACACGATGTTAGCGAGATAGGTCTGATATTTTCTATCTGCAGCTTTTTGCCTGGTTTGGGTATCATAACGACTTCCGCGTGTTTCCACTCTTTCGGAACCGTTCCCTCTTCCCAGAGTTTGTTTAAGTATTTTGTGAGCTGTTCTACCGCTTCATCGCTGAGATTTCTTATCAACGAGTTCTGGATCTTGTCCGCCCCCGCTGCCCTGTTCTTTGTTGTTGCCCTTATGGATTGAATAACTTCTTCTCTTGTTATCGGTTTGTCCATGTCCTGGTTTTCTTTACCTTGGTATTCTCCTTGGTAGGCTTTCACCTGTTCTTTTCCGTAGCATTTCTCTTTTACTGCTTGGATTAGCTGCTCCTCCGTCCCTTCGTATTGGTGGATCAGTCTTTGTATCGATTTGTTACTTTCTGCTTTGTTCTTCGATGGGTCCATGAGCTTCCTTAGTATTTGCCACGTTCTGGCCGTGCCTAGGGTGCCATTGAGTGTTGTGCTGAATGGTTGCCATCCCTGTCTAGCCAGTTGTGTTGCGTATTCTTCCGCTCGCTTGGTGATTTCTGCTATCTACTTTTTTAGTTTCCTGTTAAGCTTCTGTTTCTTCCAACGTTTGGTTAGGCTTTTCCTTGCCTCCCACAGGCCGAGGAGTCGTTTGTCTACCTCTGGTGCCTGTTCTGTGCGGTTAACTTCTTTGGTATATGTATCTCTTATTTGTTTAAGTTGTTGGCTCCATTCTTTGAAAGACGTGATGTCGCCTTTGATGCTTTTGCAGTGGGTGCGAAAGCGTCCCAGTCGGTCAGTCTTGCCTTGCCTATTTTCCTTCTGATGCTTTCGGCTTCAATGGCCACTCTGATTATAAAGTGGTCGCTGCCTAGGTTCTCCTGTGTGTTTTCCCACTCTGCTTGTTTAGCTCCTCTGACAAAGATTAGGTCGGGACACGTGTCTACGCTTACGCTGTTGCCTTGCCTTGTGGGTTGGCTCTCATCCGTAAGTAGCTCGCAGCCTGTGTTTTCTGCTGCTGTACATATGCTCCGCCCTTTTATGTCCTCTTTTTTGCTGCCCCATTGCGGTCTTTTCGCGTTGAAGTCTCCTGCTATAACTAGGGTGTTCTGCCCTGCAAGTTTCTTTGCCTCCGCGAAAAGCTTGATGAAGTCTCCCCTGTTTTTAGGGGGGCTATATATGTTTATAACAAAGGTGCTTTTTGCTTTCCTTTTCCTTTTGGGAATTATTTCAGTTATCACGTGTTCTAGGTGTGTGTCTGCTATTTCCCCATGATTTATTGCTGTTATTTTGTCGCTAATTAATGTTGCTGTTTTCCCTTTTTCCTGGCATGAGTAGCCTCTTAGGGTTGGGGTACAGTTTGTTTCTTGTAATAAGATTAGGTCTGGTGGGGTTCCCCTAGTGCTAATGAATTGCTGCAGGAGCCCCTGCTTGCGCCTGTAGCCCCTGCAGTTCCATTGCCAAATCTCTAGTTGTTGTCCTCCTGCCATGTTGCTGTGTTGCAGCTACTATTGTTCACTTGTCGAACTTACTTGGAGTATCACTATACGATCCCTTTAATTGGTTGCATGATTAGTAGCCAAAGTACAATTGGCCCCGTTTGAAATTCGCGCACTGTGACGTCACGACCGTTTCGACCAACTGAAAAGCGTGACATTTCTGTCGACAACAACTTCTTACAACGATGAGGCATTAAAGGCTTCCGCCTTAAAAAACACCCGGTGAGAGAGCGCACTGGCGGCTGTGTCTGCTGCCTCATTTTCTGCGAACCCCTGATAAGCAGGGTCCCATACAAGGTAACGGTGCCCAAGGTCCGTATCCCGTATCCAATTTAGATAGATTCGACAAGCTAAGAAGGTAGTTCAGCCGTGATCGACGTTCCGATAGGCCCCTCATGAGTCGGTGATTATGTGTTT
Source organism: Amblyomma mixtum (assembly GCF_055824585.1). Classification (NCBI taxonomy): domain Eukaryota; kingdom Metazoa; phylum Arthropoda; class Arachnida; order Ixodida; family Ixodidae; genus Amblyomma; species Amblyomma mixtum. Next base: position 94,390,854 of record NC_143015.1, on the reverse strand, counting down.
TGAATCGCAGTTTGAGTCCGCGAAAGCAATCGTGACCTCTTCTGCGTGTGTGGCACTGCGGGCTCTTAAGGCGAGGCCGTTAACTGTGTTGCTATTGTGAACTACTGCGGCCGTGTACGAACAACCGTGGTGAGGACTTGAGACGTCCACGTAATATACACCTGTTTTGTTGCCATAATGTTGGGCCAGGGCTTCCACTAGTGCCAGGCGCAGAACATTGTGGTCTTCTTGTTACATGTTGGTTGGAAGGGGTCGCACATAGGGCCACGTCTCCGCAGTTCTGGGATGGAAATCCTGTCTCCATGAGAGTGATGTGTTGTATATGGAGTCGGACAAGAAGGCGGCGGCCCAATTGTTGCGATTTGTTTGTGGCTGTCACAAGTCCACTCGTTCCATCTTCAGTGGGAGCTGGCAGTAGGGCGTGTGGGGGCTGTTGTTTCGCGCATCACCAACGGCCGTCTGACAAACATTGCGATCATCATCGTGAACAGCGCGCAGAGTTTATTTAGGCTAATTTATATATAGGCCGACCTGTGATATAGGTCGTCACTTATACCTAGGCATTCTTAGTGACAGCTTCGGCGCGCACAGGCACCTTGGAATATGTGGAGCGTTTTTTTTTTCGTAAATACACCTAAACCTATGTCTCGACTCTCAGCTTTTTAGTCCCATGCTAGCATGGGTTGAAATACATAGCTGGGGGCATATTCTGCACCGCTCTCAATACTAAAAAGTTGCTGCCGCCGCGGTGGCTCAGTGGCTATGGTGCTCGGCTGCTGGCCCGAAAGACGCGGGTTCGATACCGGCCTCGCGAGACAACTCGAGAAGATCGACGGCATACAGCACGCAATATACGCTGACGACGTCATGGTCTGGGTTACCACTGGGTCGCTCGGCCAGAAAGAAGAACGACTGCAAGCAGCGGCTACCTGCGTGGAAGAATATGTCAGTGCACGAGGCCTCGCCTGCTCCACCGAAAAATCAGAACTCCAGCGAGTCCACAAAGGGAAACACAAGGAAGGGTCCCTCAATGTTGCCCTCGAAGGACAGCTAATTCCCTAACGAGACAAGATACGAGTCTTGGGAATGTGGCTGCAGAGCAACCAGCGATGCGGCCATACGCTCGGCCTTCTCAAGCAATCGACCACTCAGGTCGCCAGAATGATCACGCGCGTGTCGCAGAAGCGGAGCGGCATGCGAGAGGGGGATACCCTGCGCCTGGTTCAGAGCCTGGTGGTCAGTCGCGTGGGTTACGCCCTCCCGTACTTCAACCTCAACAAAGGAGAAGTGGATAGTGCAGATACCATACTCCGCAAAGCTTACAAGACAGCCCTGCATCTACCAATGAACACCTCCAACGAAAAACTACTGGCTCTTGGAATTTACACCTTCGAAGAGATCAAAGAAGCCCAAGTGGTCACGCAGTTAGCTAGGCTCCAGCAGACTCCTACGGGGCGCTCGCTCCTTAGGCGATTGAGGCTAGGCGGAACTGCGGAATTCGAGAATCGTACTGCGAACATACCGGACGCAATCCGCCAGAGGCTAAAGGTTCGCTCCCTTCCCCGGAACATGGACCCCAACTTGCAAGCGGCCCGTAGGGCAGCCCGGGCGAGGTATGTACAACAAAACCTAGCTACAAAATCCACAACGGTATACACGGACGCGGCTCCATATAGAGGAAGCTCACATAACATCACAGTGGCGGTAGTTATTGATTCGAACTTAAAGGAATCAGCTAGTGCCTCAGTGAGGGATTGCACGGTAACCGAAGGGGAGGAGCTGGCCGTAGCTCTAGCGGCGGTAGCCGGTTATCGAAGCAACATGTCCCTTACCATCCTTACAGATTCGAGAGAAGCGTGCCGTAACTACATCAACGGCCGCATAGGTCGCGCCGCGCTCCGGCTCCTCCAGAGCGCGACCCCACCAAAAGTCACACATAGCATTTACTGGGTTCCAGGACACACCGACATAGCGGGGAACGAACGCGCCGACGAGGTAACTCGAGGGTATACGAGCCGAGCTTCCTCCCAATCGGGCGATCTACCCGACCGAGTCAGCCCTACGTACTCAGATATTCTCAACTACTATAAGGGGGCACGGATCCTCTATCTGCCGCCTCATCCTGATCTAAATCAACTAGAGGCAGTGTATTGGCCAAGATTGCAGACAGGAACATTCCCAACCCTGCATATCCTTAGCAAGATTTACCCGACGCAATATCGGGACACTTGCCCGTGGTGTGGCAGCAAACCATCGTTGTACCACATCACGTGGGAATGCAGTAAAAACGACAGCTTTCGCAAAGACCCGAGTGCAGAACAGTGGGAGAGCCGGCTCTCCAGCGGCGATCTGGGTTGCCAACAAGGTCTGATCCAGCACGCCCAACGAGCAGCGAAGCTCAGCGGAGCCCTGGACTAGGGGCACCGACCCTGTGAGAAGAAAGAAGATGGACCTCTTCTTCCTCGTCTGCTACTAGCACCTTTCTAGAGCAATAAAAGTCTTTCCTACCTACCTACCTACCCGGCCGCGGCGATTGAATTTCTTTGGATGGGGAAATTCGAGGCCCGTGTACTGTGCGATGTCAGTGCACGTTAAAGAACCCCAGGTGGTCGAAATTTCCGGAGCCCTCCACTACGGCGTCTTTCATAGCCTTAGTCGCTTTGGGACGTTAAACCCCATAAACCAACCAACTAAAAAGTTACTAAAACGCTCACAATGCCGCCATATGCAACGCTCCCATTGGTCGGCCTTGGCCGGCGGTTTTTTGCGTCAACGGTGACGTAGTGAACACGGCTGAAGTGGTGACGTTGCGCACCTAATTCTGCGGGCTGAAACTTGAGAGCGAAAAAGGCAGCTCATAAACCGCTCTCAATCTTTGTGATCGAATATGGCGGCGGTTAATGCTCCGTACTTCACGGTGCACGGGTTGCTTCGGCGGCGCGAGCACCGACGTCGGAGAGTGCATGACGACGCATTTGCCATGCCAGGCGAGTTATTCCGGCGCGAATTTCGCCTAGAGAAGGACACTGCGCGGCGGCTGTGTGACGAGCTCGCCGGTGAACTGGGAGGCGGCTTGCGAACGAACGCATTGTCAGTGGAGCGCAAAGTTCTGTGCGCGCTTCGCTTTTTTGCAACAGGCGGTTTCCAAAGCGCCATCGGCAACGAGGCCAGCGTCAGCGCTGCACAGCCAACGGCCAGCAGGTGCGTGCGGCGGGTAGCCGAAGCTATTTTTTTTTTATTATTAATACTGCAATCCCAGGAAGGGATTTTCGCAGGGTGAGCACACAGAAAATAGGTAAGTACAAATATTAAGAAAAAAAAGTACAAAGGCCACAAAATAATAATAAGCAACAAAAACACAACAGCAAAAATGAAAGGCTCAATGACGTAACACAACAAAAAGTACACTAAGGTTTGGGGCATATAAATACACTACTATCAAGTCATCAGTGAACATGGTCAACAGGGAATTAATTAAATGAAGAAAGAGCACCAAAACGATCACAATATTAAATTCAGTTCAAAAAAAATGGGAAACGGGAATGCATGACAGAGGACATTATTGTGCACTGAGGTTGCCGATAAATGATGTTACAGATAGCTGTAGGACTTCGTCGTTAGTAAGTTCATTCCACTCCGTTAGTGTTCGCGGAAAAAAAGAATATTTAAAGCAGTTATTACGCTTGGTGAAAGGGGTGATTGTAAGATTGTGACGTTGTCTTGTAGAATAACCTGAAGAGAAGGATATTAGTGCATCAATGTTAATTTTAAAATGACCTTTGACCAATTGGTATAAGAACTTTAGTCGAGCAACGCGATTCCTGTCGGTTATAGATATTAAAGCAGCCCTGTTTAAGAGGTCACTTACTGATGTGCGTCCATAGCTATTGTAAACAAAACGTACTGCTTTCTTTTGTATTTTTTCAATTTTATTTACGTTTGTTTTGGTGAATGGATCCCAGATTATTGCCGCATAATCTAATTTTGGAAGGACAATCGATTTATACGCTAGAAGCCGAACTCGGGGTGTGGAAAGTCTCAATGCACGCCTAAGAAAAAAAAGTTTACGGTTTGCATTATTTACAGTTTGATCAATGTGTTTAGTCCAGTCAAGGTTGTTAGTAATCCATAGCCCTAGATATTTGTAGTGTGAGACTTCGGAAAGAATGTTGTTATCAAATGAATATTGGAACATCAGTGGACTTTTCTTGTGAGTGATTCTCATATACACGGTTTTTGAAAGTTGATAGGCATCTGCCATGCATCACACCAGGCATTAATTTTCTGAAAAGCCTCATTAAGTATTACCTGATCTGACATGTTTTTAATTTCGGAGTATAGCACACAATCATCCGCATATAGTTTAATATTAACTGGAATGTCTTTCACGATGTCGTTAATATAAATGATAAACAAGAGTGGCCCAAGCACTGAGCCCTGAGGGACGCCAGAGTCAACAAAAACAGTTTGAGAGGAATGTTCCCCAAAAGAGACATATTGCTGACGGTTATTCAAATATGCTGAAATCCAATTAATGATATTGTTATTTCTGAGCGTGCTATTAATTTTGGAAAGCAGTTTTTTGTGAGAGACCTTATCAAATGCTTTGGCGAAATCCATAAAAATGGCATCTGTTAGAGACCTAGAAAAAATTATAAACAAATACTTGGACACCCATTCTGCATACCTCGTTAGGAATGCATTGGGTATTTTATCAGGCCCAAGGGATTTTGTTACGTTAAGATTCAAAAGCATTTTAGTTATACCTTGTTCACTGATGACAAGATCAAGCATCGAAGGTAAGCATGTTTCGAACACAGGTTGTATGCCATTATCCTTAGTAAAAACGGATTTGAAGTATTCGTTAAAGGCGGTTGATAGTACCTTTCCATCATGTGTTAATGTGCCATTGATTTCAAATGCATGGGAATCCCTAGATACTGGTGAGATTGTACGCCAAAATTTTTCAGGTGAGCTAGTTATAAAATTAAGCAACAAATCGCCAAAATAATTTTCTTTATAAAGTGCTACCTGTCCTCGCAGTTGACTTGACAGAGCGGAAATTTTATCCAGCAGGCCTTCAGGATGGACAACTGCTTGTCGTTCCTTTTTCAACTTTTTTAATTTTCTACGCATTTGTTTGAAGTGCGGGAAATCCAGGGATTGTCACGTTTTGTCTTTTTAACAATGTTTGGCACAAAACGGCTAATACACATCATAACCAGATCCTTGAAAGAAATCCACAGATCGTCTACATTTGCGGTAGACCTCGAAAAGCTATCAAAATAAAAGGATAAGGTATCGATTATTGTTGTGCCATCAGCGCGTGCGAAGTTAGGAAAACATGACTGCTTTGGATGCCTGTCAATAGCGGCATCAGATAAGGTAAGGAACACGGCCTGGTGATCGGAGATTCCTGGGATTATTTCGCATTTTGTTTTAGTACTAATAGATCCGCTTACGAAGAAAAGGTCCAGTATAGATTTAGCGCTATCATGTACCCTGGTGCACTCGTCAACAAGTTGGGATAAATCAAATGCAAATGCTATGTCCAACATGGCATCACCTGTTTTGTCGTTATGGTTTTTGAGGGACATCCTGCGCCAGTCAATATTAGGCAGATTAAAGTCGCCAGCTAGAATTATCCGATCGCCAGGTTTTAAATATGTGTTCATGTAGGTTTTCAAATCATTTAAAACCGATATGGAAGAAGAAGGGGGCCTGTACAACACACCTATAATGTACCTGATTGTACCACAATATGTTTTACTGTGAAGGTTGGGTCGAAAAAGGCTGGGTTCTCTTCCCGGCGAGCCCCGAAGAGAAGGCGGCGGCGAAGGAGGGCTTCCATCGCCCCGGCAGCATCCCCGGCGTCGTTGGGTGTGTGGATGGCACCCTCATCGCCATCAAGGCGCCGCGGGGCAATGCTGCCCACAGGGCAGCCTTCTGGAGCCGCAAGGGCTACTACGCCTTAAACACCATGATAGTGAGTAGACTTCATGCTCTCCTCTGCTGTTTTTGACTGCATGGGTTCGGCTGCAAGTCCGTGCAGCGACAGCCGAAGTTCATGTTTGAGTTTGTGCTGTATTTTGTTTTAGGTCTGCGACTCCAACCTTCGAATCCTGGCAGTAGACCCCCGCTGCACCGGCTCGTGCCACGACGCATTTTCTTGGCGTTACTCGTGGCTGCGGCGTGAGGTGGAGAGAGGCATGTTGGAGGACGGAGAGTTTCTTCTGGGTAAGCAGCAAGAAAGCCCCGTCTCGTTTACATATATCGAGCTACAGTGGTCCGCATGCACTCCAGCTACAAGAATGAAGCGTGCTAGTTGCACTTGGGAATACGCGCTGCGGTATGATACATGCGCCTCGTGCGAATTGTCGCCCTTTGTTGTTACTGAATGCACCAGAAACACAAGGCACAGAAAGTATTGTTTAAATGCATGGTTTTTGAGCCCTAAAAGGCGTTTGTACGACTCTTGTGGCGTGTTGGAATTAGTAGTGAATCGTTTACATGAAAATTAGCTTACAAAGGTGGCCTTACATATGTTTTTGGCTAAACAGCTCAGTCGTGCATTACCTACACGCCCATGAATGTCATGTTCAGCAAAACGTGGCAGTGGGCTGCTATATCTGAATCCTTTATTCTGTAGCAGGGCGTACTTGAACGCTGTTGAGATCAGTGACAACAAAGGACATTCTTAACAGCACATCACTCTGGTTATGCAGAAGACAGTGGGTACCCTCTTGAGCCTTGGCTGTTGATACCAGTGCCAGGCCACCCAAGTTCATCGTCTGCAGAGGGGCTCTACAACGCGGCACACACTTCAATGCGATCGGTGGTCGAGCGCGCCATTGGCGTGCTCAAGAGCCGCTTCCGGTGCATGCAAATGTACAGGACGCTCCATTACGAGCCGGAGCGAGTGGCTGTCATCATCTTAGCGTGTGCCGCATTGCACAACCTATGCTTGGAGGCCCCTGTGCCAGCGGACGACGAGGATACCCCTGCCCCAGAGGACAACGGCCCGCCTCTCCCTGCCGGCTATTTGCCATGCACTGAGACCCGCCTGACTTACTTGCGGGGTAAAGCCGTGCGCGCACGTGTCATAAGTCAGCTGCGGACAAACCATCTACAGCAGCGACTGGCACGGTTGCGCAGGCTACACCAGCACAGGCAATGAAATAGCCGGCTAAGTCGTCGCAGCCCCTGAAGACAGTGTCCAGGGAATGCTGCTGTGTGCGTCGCGGTTGTTTTGGTTGCAGCTAGCCAAGTGGCAGCTTCTTTATTGTTTCTTTTTCGAGGTGTATGTCTGGGTGGTGGTGAAAACTTTTAATTGCTGAAATAGAGTTTGGGAGCCACAGAGTGGCCCCGCTACATGGTCGGCGTCCCTAGTCAATGCCCTAGTCAAGTCCCTAGTCAATGACAATGCCCCGTCTCTCGCCCGTTTCACCAGAGCCCTTTGGGACTCAAGCGAGGAGCACATGAGAAGGGCAGTCTCCCATGCCTCTCTGGAAGGGGTAGGGGAAGGGGGAGGTGGGGATTTTGAGTACATGCCCACACCATGTGGAAGATATCACAGGGGTCTCCCCGCAGTGCGGGCATTGCCCATCCGTGTTAGGATCGTAATGCTTTAAGATTGCAGGACAGAGTAGAGTACCTGTCTGCAGGCGCCTTAAAGTTCGCTCCCCCGTCTTACTGAGCCCCTTTGCAGGGGCCGGGAACAGGCGGTCGATGTCGCTATAATGCGTTATAATTTCCCTCAATCGCAGCAGCGGCTGGTTAGTCTCCGAGCCAGAAGAGCTGGGGTGAGGAGCCCCGTGAGTAAGCGCTCGGGCAGCCGCGTCAGCGGCCTCATTACCTCGTAAGCCCTGGTGGCCCGGAGCCCAAATGATTCTTTTGCGTGTAGGATCAGTTGCAGCCCGTCTTAGAATAGAAGCAGCTAAGGGGGAGATCTCCCCTGCCAAGTAATGGAAGCCTGCAGTGGCAACGAAGCAAGCGTGCACGCCAGCTGCCACTTCGAAGATAGTGCATTTGACCCTACACCTCCCAGTTCGCCTTACAATCACTCCTTCTCCAGTCGAAACTCGCGCCTAAACGACTTCATGCACCCTCCTATGCCGTTGCTCACCTGCCTGTGCTGTGCGTGAATAACTAGTGCAATGTTTGAACAAGGCCTGTTGGGACTGGGAGTCCGAGCCAGGAAACGGTCGAGGCGCCGGTGAGTCAAATGACTTTTATGTACAGTATGTGCAAGGGCTTTTACATGATACAAGGGCCAAGAGCACCACGGGCTAGCACAAAGAAGAAGGGCGGCCCCGTCGGCGAGCGTAGCTCCGGCGTGATGGCTCTTCTGTTGCCCGTCTGCTGCTCGGGTTCAGCGTGGCTCCGTTTTTAAAGCCGCCGGTGTCCGTTGCGGCAGCCAGCCGTTCAAATCCTCCAGTCAGGTCACGGCACTGTCCACCGTTCAAATTAGACGAATGGTCGAGAGGCGGCCGGCCGTTGAAGGCTTGCAGACAGGAACGGGCGTAAAGCCCCTCGATAATTTGAAAGTAGCTACACTCTCCTCCACTCCGGCGTTTTCCTCCTCGAATATCCTCGCCCGCCGGCTGCGCACGCTGCACACAGCACGCTTTTTTGGCCATCGCTCGCTCGCCGTCCGGGCAGTGGTGCTTTTTCCACGCTCTGTTATTGAATAAAAACACGAGAAAGACATGCGACACGCGTGATTACCACGAGCCACATAAATTATCGTCTCGTACGCGCAATGAAAGTGCCAATTACGAGCGCTTGCGGCACGAACAAAACCACTTGCTGCATATATCTCACATTCTTTTTGACTTTTCAATACCGTATGTCTCGACACGGCATAGTATATAAAGCATAATATATACAATATATTTGAGCATTCCTGAATATTTTCAGCATAGCAATGTTTAGTTAGATGTATATTCAGTTCGAACTAATTATCGCGGAAGTACAGTTTATGAAGTTGTTCACGATTGGAGTTTCAGAAGTGCGATGGTTGCTGGGAACAAGCTGGGGCATTTGCTTCGATGGCCGTCCTAAAATTTTTCATTAAGGTTCAGTCTGAGTTTGGCACCGCGCAGTGCACATGCAACGGCTTAATCGTTTTTGTAGTTGAAAATTTTCACGGGGGCTTGAAAACGAATATGAACCTTTTTCTATTAAGCATGAAACGACTTCAGCTCCTGCTGTCGGCTACCTTGAGGTGATGTCGAGCCGAAGCCGCCAAAGATCCGCACACCGATTTTCCGTCATCCAAGGAAAGTGTCCGCACCACAATATTTGGCCCTCTCAATCGCCGAAATTTGACCTTGTCTGAATTTCATCAAAATTGGTGTCAAGCCTAATTTTAATATGACCAATTCAATGATGAGCTCCAAAATTAGGTGAGCTGTCCCCAAAATTTGTCGTTCTGGAAAACATAAATTTGACGTCGTCCATATTTGACCAACATTGGGGTCCAACCTCATTTGACTATGGGAACCTCAGTGTTGGCTTCCAAATTTAGGTAGACCACCCACAAAGTTGGGCACACTTGGGCATTTTCCACCCACATTCTATTCCTTTTTAAATCCGCTTAAAGAGATGTTACGTTTGGAAAGAAATAACTGATAGCAACGACCGTGACAAAACCCAAGAGAAAGTTATAGGGTCTTAGCAATTTGGTCATCCACAGTCAAGGCTATCCAAAAGCAAGTGCCTGACTAATAGCAGTCTTGATTATAAATACAGTCACAATATGACATACAGTTTTTCAGATGCAATGTTTATTACAGGTGAGTCGTGTAGTTTTACGCCGAAAATATACATAAAACCTACGAATAAGCCAGCTGTAGACATCTGTCAACCGTTGGGTGCAGTCCTGAAAACAAAACACAGAAAACGAAAACATACTTAGGGAAATGAAACAGCTCAGATGTACGCCTATAGTTTTTGAGCGGATGATGTATTCAACAAAAGGGTACGTGACCATGCTCAACTAAAGCAAATGATCACAAACTCTAGCAATGAATATACAAAAATTGCATGCATTGGATATTTACAATACTTGAGTACATTCAGGCAACAATGGAAAGCACGCAAGTGATTAAAAAATGAATTATTTATGTGAACGCAATATGAGATCTTTTCCGAGAATGTGGCATTGATAATCTCACCTGGTAGAAGCGTAACGGTTCAGCAAAACAGCTAATCAGCGTAGATCGTTACACAAGTTCCATTCATCAAAAAAAATCTAGGTTAAATCTCGCTCGGGACATGCGCCGCATTACTGCGATCTGCACCATTACCAGAGGTTCGAAAAATTTAAAGCACCGCGGATACCGCTGCACGCATACCAACACTTTTGCTTCCACACTTGCTAACACATGCACACACATTGTATGCATCAGCCATCGCTATTATCTTCCATCTTCACCATCTTCATCACCATCTTCATCACCATCAGCCATCTTCACAAGTCCCGGCATCAGCGGCCTTGCCTCCAGAGGCCGCTGGAATCAGTTTTCCCGGCGTGGACTGGGAGAACGGCGTCCAGAGTAGCCTGCGGCTTGACGGGGGCTTGGAGAACGGTAGCGTCTCGGCGACGGTGATCGAACCTCCTGGTGGCCTGACGTGATGTGGTTCTGGCGCGACGACAAATTGAATGCTATCCCCTGCGGTCGTTCCCCGTTCTGAGGGCACGGGTCGTCCGGCGCGAAACCACGCAGGCCCACGCGACGGTATGGGCACGCCCTGTAGAGGGGACCCGCCTCGCCACAGTGATAGCAGAGGGGCCGACGATCTGGGCCACGCCACACTTCACTCTTTCGCGGTCGCTGGTAGGCTGGCGGAGCGTCACCACGAGGGGAGCTCGACGAGAGCACTGCTGGAGTCGCGGCAGTGACGTCGTACCCAGGGGCCTTGCGCAGGACAGACGCATACGTGGGCCTTGCATAAGGCTGGCGAGGAAAATCAGAAATCTGGTGTTGTTGTGCTGCCCGGCGCACCTCGTCCCGGACGACTTCACTCAGTGGCGTGAAAGATGGCGTCTCGGACGGCGTACGGAAGGCCTGCAGTTCCTCTCTGACGACAAATCATACCAGCTCGCGTAGAAAGGCCGCGTCGATACCAGGAGGCATGGAGATCGGCTCAGGCCCGAAGGTGTTGACGTCGCGATTGTACTGGCGGGCTCGCTGTTCCAGCGTCTTCTCCATAGTTGCCGCCTCGGCGAGGAACTCTGCCACAGTGCTTGGAAGGCTGCGCACGAGTCCTGCGAAGAGCTCTTTGCTTGACACCCCGCATGAGGTGGCGAAGCTTCTTGTCTTCCGTCATGTTGGGATCCGCGCGCTTAAAAAGGCGGGTCATGTCCTCGTAGTACATGCGTACACTCTCGTTGTGGCGCTGGTTGCGCGAGTGTAACGCAGCTTCTGCTCGCTCTCGACGGTCTGCGTTCGGAAAAGTGGCTTTTAGATTGCGGCAGAAAGCTTCCCAGGACGTAAACGAAGCTTCATGGTTTTCGAACCATGTCCGAGCCGACTCTTCAAGTGCAAAATAGACATTGTGGAGCTTGCGGTTGTCACTCCAGCCGTTGTAACGGGCAACACGTTCGAAGATCTCGAGCCAATCCTCGGCGTCCTGGAACACGTCGCCATGAAACGACGGGGGTGTTCGTGGCTGATGACAGAGGATGTGCGCCGGGAGTGTGGTCTCAGTTGCCATGGCAGCTGGTGCCTCCGAAGACCGGGGTTGCGTCGCCCTGGTTGCAGCCGGAAGGAGTCCAAATTCAGGGGACGCTCCACGGAGGCGGCGGCCGCGGCGCTGGTGAACTGGGGTGAGATCCGTATTGGTCGGTAGCCTACGCGGGTCTGTAAGCGTACCCCGCACCTCCACCAGATTTGTCACGAATATTACACGGCACACCGTTAGATACACAACAACTGTTCCAGTCTGCCGAGCGGTCACCAGCCAGAGGGCGAAGCACTTCTTTTTCCTCCACTTCTAAGCTGTATCAATATTTCCGTTGCAAATGCCTAATGTGTTCTCTGCAAAGGCACAGGCGCAAGTTGATGCTGTGGAATCCTTGAAATATGGCGTATGTGCATTCGCAAGGAGCCTAGGGCGATATAAGCGGGTGCAATGCTTCCCAATGTTAATGTACTTAAGGGCCAGGCCCTTAAGGATAATTTTAAGGGCCTGACCCTGCACTGTCGGGATGCACGCATATTAGTCTTACACGTGCTTGAACGTACGGGTGCACTGTACCGCAGGAATACCCGAAATAGTGCTCTGTGCCACTCCAGAATTGATTAGACTGACAAGCTTACATTTTATGAAAGCAGTTGCACCAAAATACGGCATTCGTTTGTAGAAGGCGGAATTTTTTTTAGCGCAACACATAAAGTGAGGAGACCGGCGCTATTAAGTGTTGTACGAAATGGAGCCCACTGTAGAAGAAACTTATTTCGGCAGCGTTTGCTTGCGGGCTTGCTTGTTAATGTTTTCAAGGCGTAATTTCTAACTTGAGCTAAAAAGAATTGCGCTTTGAAAAAATGAATCAAATAGCCCACTGTTAGACGTTGCTGAAATATCGCTTATAGTGTGATACGTGTTGATCATAGTCTGACCGTAACTCTGCCCCGGAGTGAGTCCTCTCCTCAAAAATATGGCTACTCAGTCGCGGGGCTCAAGCTTATACATTTTCTAAACATGGACAGTTTCTTGTCACGAGGTTACATGGCTTGCTCTTTCAATTAGTTAACAGAAGACACTCCTGTGCGGCTCATGCTCACTGGAATTAACCAAAGGTGCATCAAGACGCTCTTCTTAGCAAAGGTAAGTGAAGTATGTTGAGTATGTTCCACCATGGCATCGAAGGCATCGTGCACCATGCTGAAAGAAACAAGTGGAAGAAAGATGTCGGATAACACTAGAACGACTGTCTTCGGAGAAAGAAAATGCGCTGGGGTTCAGCGGCCAATGTTCGGTGAGGGCTGACCGAAGACAGTAAAATTCCTCCTCTGCGGCAGTGGAGAGTTCCACCACACTCTTGCAAAAACTGAATGCCCTGAATACCATCATGCCTACAGTGACGGAGCACCGCGAATTCAGCCTCGAACAAGTCTAGAGGTCATTGCACTTGCTTAATAAACACCAAGCGAAAACAATGATTATACCCGGACGTTATAGATCATCAAAGAAGTACCGATTCCGAACAATATTTTGGGACCTAGAAGGTTCTTTTATCCGTCACCGACACCGCTGCACGAGTTTCCATAGAGGCCATAACAAAAATACTCTGCACTAACACTTCAAGTGGTTCTTTAACATAACTACGGGAAAAAGCATTGGCAATATCGCTCACCCTGGCACTGCGCATATATCGGCGGCACCCGTTAGATTGCCTGTGGCGGGGGCTACGGCTGCTTATCTGTTTTTTCAGCCAGCGTTCGGTCTGGAGGACGCGGTTGTTGCGACACTCGTCTTTTCTCTTTTTCTTTTTCATCTTATCTTTCAACTCTATTCTATCTACACGTGGCAGCGATGGTGGCTCGGCTTGAGCCGGTCGGCAGGCCCGTGCGCATTCCTTTTCATCCTTCTCTCACTCGCAACCAACCAACCCAACCTACCTGTAACAGTGAACTAGGTCAGGGAGAAGGAAAACATTTGGAGCGTTCATTGATGCGAGCCAGGCTGTGGTCAGAGGAAGGGGAGTCAGTCCATCATCTTGCTTAGCGGCACCGGCCATGATGTGATGTAAACGTAGCACCTCAACCTTCCGCATAGAAACTTGGACGATGGTTCAGAAATTTTCGCTAGTAGTGTGAAGTCGAGTAACGGCGGCGGCAAAGGCGTTACATGTGTACGGTCATACCACAGCGGTAACACAGTGGTGAGTCGCGAGCAAGGTGACGTTAAAGGGATGCTGAAAGGTTTCCCAAAAAAATTGAGTGAAGAGATACACTTTACAGTTTTCCACCCTCGGAATTTGAATTTCTCATCGAAATTAGGCAAAAAAAAGCGCAAACCTATTTTATTTTGGCGAAAAGTGCCGCAGCAGCCTCGAGCCAGCTCGCGCGCCTCGTTGCCGCCTGTCATTGGCTGGGCGCCTCGTGACGTAAACACTGGCGTTGGCTCGGTGAGCCCGGCTCGGTCGCCGCCGATGTAGTACATGAAGCGCGGCGCGCGGTGTTCCGGTTGTTGGTTTGATGCTTAAATCACGATGGAACACATCAAAGATTACCAGGAGGATCTTGGCGTCATCCCCTACATGTACGAACCAATCGCAAAGAGCAAACCGCTCCAAGGAAGCAATGATGCTGGCGCAAGTGGTGCTTTTGGCTTGAACGAAAGCGAAGCGTCAGCATGTGTTGGAAATGTCCATTGGTAAGCATACTTTTCTAGCCAAACTTCATTCAGAGATACAATAAATTAATTTTGAAGCGAGCAAATGTAGTATAGCACTGCTCCACGAAATTTTCCTAATGCAATGTAAGCGGGATGCGATCGTCGGCATTGTTGTCTTGCCGCTTGTCGGTGCTGCCGCAAATCTGCTTGTAATCCACACAGACCATTAACAAGCGCAAGAAGTTATCAGGCTCTTTTTGCTCGCAAATTTTATGCTGGCATCGCTTCATGGTCGCTGCGTGCCGGCTCGGTTCATAACACACGCGAAAGACAGAAGTTCGCGGCGCTTTGCGGCAGAACTCGTCGAGGTGACAAACGTGCGCCTTCCGTTCTGCGTGCCAAGATGGGATCTGGCAGTAAATTGAAATCCTTGTTTAGGCGAGTTGCTTCATACTGCAAGCCCTTGTAGGAATATCTCCATCCGTTTGCGGCCGCCTTTATCGCGCTGTTCTCGATGGCCTCGTGCAGCAACCAAGCAGGCCGGATCGCAAGGCTGGCTGTAGCACACGTGGCGCACAATTATATAATATTATTATTAATGTATGAAGTCATGCTGCACTCGGCAATTTTTTACGACTACATGTGTTATTATAAACGTATTCCTGGCAGAACACTTTACTGGTATTGGCTGCATTAGAACTTGAACAGACTTGTCAGCCTTGTCATCACTTTTAGAAAAGTTCGATGGCAGGGTCCTCAGCAGCATCTGCCAGTGGCATTCGACTTGTTGCATAGTCCTGATTTATATTGCCGTTTGGTGTGGATTCTTGACTGCCTGGTGGTGTGCAGCCTCCAGGTGTGATGTCATTTTCCATGCTCTCTTCATTTGCACTCTCGTCTGGTGCGCAGTCTTGATCTTGCAGCCGTTCAGCAAGAAACTGAAAGGCATAAGCCACATGATGTTATTGTTCCAAACAGAACAAAAGTGTGCTTCAGTATGAGTAAAATCTTCGGGTTTATTTCATAAACCATTTTGTTGATTGGCGAGCTCCGTGCAAAGTGAGGTCATTTATTATATACCAGGTGTTTCTTTAGAAGGTCCAAAATTTATTTTTAAAAATGGGTAACTAACCTTGTATTAATTTTATCCCTGGGGCTATATTGGGGGATATGGAAGACACCAGTAATAGGCAAAAGGCTTCCATTAGCTCACTAAACTGCGTATCTTAATTAAATTTTTATTTTCATATTATGTTGTATTTGCAGATTTGGAGCACCTCCTGCAAATACTATAGCCAAGCAAAAAATATCTCTTTAAAAACTTACACCCTGGCAGGCAACTTCACGCGCTAACACAGCGCCAGCGGGCGCGTCCGACGTAGATCGCTAAAAAAAAAAAGTGTGCGCTTTGGGGCCGGACTGCAAGCGCCATGACTGCGCACATTGGGCGCTGACGAGGCTGCTATCAGCCAGGCCCCAGGCGAAACCAAATTCAAAACGAAACGCCGCGCGCCCGTATACCAGAAACGTGCGAACAGTTTTCTCGGCGCTCCGACCACAAAGAAAAATGTGCCGCGTACTACTCCCTATGTTCTCGCCACTGAGGGCTACGCATGAATCCTAGAATATCTGAGCTCCAACATAATTGAGTAAAGAGTCTGCATATAACGTCTTTTCACGTGCTCGCTTACCGAACGAAGTTCTCTGCTCACGCGCGGCGCGCAGTCTCTGGTTGTGAGGCGCACTTCGCGTCGCTCCACCTCTTGCAGTATTAATAGCAGTTTAACGATTTTTACTCAGCCAAAAAATTTAGGGCCGAGTTCTGATATGAGTAATGCTGTACGAGATGCATGATGCATGCCTGCAAGCATAACAGCTAAGCACTTATTTTGTAAGCTGCAGTTTGCTGCCGTCCTGACATTCTCATTCCAGCGCCGTTCATCTCACTACTACCGGAAGTCTTGCATCCACGAAATTACGCGCCATACACTACACAGAACACCGGTTCGCGCAGTCAAATTCTCATAGAGTTAATACACAAATTCTTACCTCGAGCTTCCTCCTTTTCGCGAAAGCTGGCCTCGGTGGCGGTGACGAGCTCCTGTGCGCAAAGACAGACGGTATTGCGCCGGGTTTCAGTCCAGCTGACTTTGTTGACAGGCCCAATGAACGCATTATCGACAGGCTATCATCAGACAGACAGTCTTCATCACGAAAGTGGTCAGAGCATACCACTGTAGTCTTTGAGGGCTTGAAATCCCTTCGCTTCACAGCAGCGACCCACCTCGCGGAAAGCTTCTTATTTTGCGGGAAATTATGAAAGACTACATCGTCGCGGCCGCTGGTGTTAGTGCAGCCGAAGGCTGCGCAGAACGCCGGCATGATGGTCCACCGCTTCACTCGATACTGCCCACGTTTCTGTACGTCACCACAAACATAAAAAAGCACAAATACAGGAACACACGGCAGATCGAAGCAGCTTACGATGGCACGCACGCAGAAACAAGCACGGTCGCGGAGGCTGCGTGGCGACGGAACACCAATGTTTACGTCACCACCCCACGGTTTCCGGTTTCGGCTCGCATCGTCAGGGTCATCAGCAGCGCTCGGCGGACAGCGGGGGGCGGAGCTACCGCGCAATTTTAAACGGCGATTACGTCGCTCCTAAGTGATTAATCTGCAAAAAAATTTCACCCGCATGATTTTTAAGGTTCCCACATCCATACGTGAGCATCTTAATGAATTTGAAAATCTCTTCAGCTTCCCTTTAAGGCGTATTGGAGAGAGAGTTGAAGCTTCCATACTAGTCAGGGCAGTGACGGGGTTGCGGAGGACCTGGTGCGCTTGCGTAGGAACATGTGGTCCCAGCATTGTCCAGGGTATCGGAAGTATGGAAACACAATGGATAGAAGCTCTGCGCCGGAGCTGCTTGTGCGCCGCAACGAAGCATGGTAATTGCGGCACACGAGATCTTGATTACGGGAGTGTTCGTCACCGACCATTCAGTGAAAGACGTCAAGCAAATTATCATCAAAGCTTCATTGAAAAAACGGAACAGCGATGGTGGTGACATTAGACACTTGCCTGAACTTCGTGGGTGATGCGACGTAGCTTTGGAGCTTCAAATGTGCAACAATCTTTGGTGGCATACATTTCAGAGCCCAAGTTGACTTTGCTGATCAGAAAACTGCGCACATCCTCTTCAATGCGAATGCTAAGACTGAGAACTGTTTTCTTCCGGCATCCGAGGATTTACTACTTTCCAGTGTCAAGAGCTCGTCGAAGTGTGTCATCTTCGTCTCGCCAGACACTTGAGATTGGCTCAGAGCATTTCCTTTTTGTCATGGTATCTGCGAAGCTGTTTCAAATCCCTTCCACGAAGCGGCCCCAACTCGTTAAAGACGCTTCGTGGTTGTCAAACACTGTCAGCGTTGTATCAACACAAAATAAAACAGCATTGGCCAGCTTAAATGTTTCTTTCCCAATGTTTTAAAGTAACAAGAAATGAAACTCGGGTCTTAATTTCTGTTGATAGTGTGCCTGGAGCAAATTCTTTTCTTTTCACATACATTATGGCAATTTTAGAAAACAGCAGAAATATAATAATTATTTTCGAGTGATTAAAACACTGTCAAATATTTGTTCTCCATGGACACATTTTAGGTCTCGTTACAACCAAGTATTTTCAGTGTGCTTTCAGGGGAAACAAAAATAGAAATTGACAAAACGCTGATGGACATACGTAACCTATCCTTGCTGGGAAAAGCATTGCTGAAGAAATGTTTGCATGCCGTGCCACGGCGTCTGAGACACTGAATGCCAACACACCCGCATGGTGAATGAATACAATATTCACGCATAGCGGTTTTCTCAGTAACTTTGGAAGGCATTCAAGACAGATAAGAGGTTGCCTTCTGTATGAATACTCTGCATATTAGAAATGCAAATGTTCCAGAAATAAGAGCATCGAAAAAAATATGCTTAGTATTTGCAAATGTGGCTACGTTCTCTCACGGCTCCTTCATAAACTCTATGATAATTGTCATCAGGCATTTTCATCTTTCAAAGCTTGCTTCATCGCGCGAGTTTTAATAGGTTATTGGTGGCATCCATGCGCTTATAGTTACTCAACGCGCTGGTAGCTGATGGGTCCTGCATCCACGTTTTAACATGATAGCGCGAAAGGCTCCGTGTCGCAGAAAAGCTGAAGTCGTCGTCAGCGTTGTCGGCCGTGAGCGAAAAATCCCAGAAGCATTAATAAATAAATTCGAGTAGGGAATTGGTCGATTTGGGAGATGGAACCAGCGCCGCCGGAGTGCGAGACGCGCACGCTAACCACTCCGTCACGCCAGTTGGATGGTTTGGAATGAACAACGGACCGTCTAGTGAATGCGGTGTTGTGTTAGAAGGGTGGTTTAGAGACATGTACTGTGCTGTATATTAGTAATTATGAGCATGGAAATTACAGAAGTCGCAGTTAAGCGAGTAGCAAAGTATGTTTCCGCTACTCTTCTTCTTCACTTGGCGCGCACGTAGCGCACAAGCAGACAGCGCGCGACAGCAGCGCCTCCCGCTCGTCTCGTTCGGGCGCAGTGGGGCTGTGCGGGGCCGCAGGAATCACGCGGTGAGCGACGAACAACGCAGCGCACATCCAAGGCGCATTCACCACGAAGATTGCGCCTTCCTGCCTCTTAGTTGGGCGCGGAAGGTACGCAGGCGTTCGTGGATCGGGTTTGTCGAGAACAATGTGCCGATTAACTTCTAGGTAAAAATGGGAGAGAAAAGGATTCAGAAGAGGAAAAAGGAGGAGGACGCGCTATCGCGTCTACGCTTAAGGCTAAGCTTAATCATCCTCCTAATTTTTCGTATGTTATCCAAAAAAAAACAATGTGCGAGGAGTTCGGTGGTGTTTCGAAGAGGACGCTGCCGCTCCTGGCTGCCCTGTGTCGCCTTCTTGAATCATTCTCACAGACCACGGTGTAACCGTGTTCAGCTTAAAGTGGTGTTTAATGGCCAAGTCCGTTTCGCAGACAAAACCATTTCTGCAGAGATTCCCCTGTTCATTTTCATGTTTTAATTCTTTTCCGCAGATAAACTTCTCATATCAAGCGGCGGAATGGATTATAAACACAACACATGCGACTTATTCCACCAGTTCAATGCCATAAAAGTATCTGAAATGTATAATGTTAGGCTAGCTGAAAGATACAAGAAGGACATAAAACAAAATATGAATTATTTGCGTGACACGGCACACCTTTCTCTAAATGTACAAGTTTATCCTAGCAGACACAGCAAACTTGTGTCTGCCGAAAGTTTTTATTCAGCGTTAAAATGACTCGTAACCACGAGATTTTTGCTTTAGGAGGCATGGTAGCCACAAACATTTCTATCACAAAACTGAACACTGCAGCAGCGCAACAGAATCAGCCTCCAATTTGTGCCCAGTCCGAGGCAAGGAACAGAAATGTACAGTTGTGTCCCACCGTTCGTATGGGACATCTCTTCCCAGTAATCTGAAAAAAATTACGAGGAACTTTAGCGGCTAAAGTAGTGAAAGGCGAAAGCCTGAGTGCGGCATTCTGCTACGCGATTGTTCACTTTACATTCTTTTGGTGCATAAATTCACTGCCAATTAATGACGCTTAATCTTTGCCTTTAGGAATGGAACGCGACTGCGTGTTGTAGCGCTGCCAGGCAGTCCACGGAACGCCACCAGCCGTTCGGCTACCTGGGGCCACCAGGTGGCCCCAGGTAGCATCAGAAGACAAAGAGGTGAGGGCTGGCTCATGCGCCCTGACAGCTGGTTCTTGAAACGCTTCTGGCGAACGGCGTCCCCTTCTTTGGCTCCGTGTTAATATTGAACATCGATACAGAGTGTGGAAAACGACGGAGGGCATAGAACGTTTCGTACGTGTACGTCAATGCGGGGCAAATTAATGTGTGGGCAGTGTTGTATTCTATCGCAACGCAAATTTCCATTATGACATCAATATTTCCTCCACCTAGATCTCTATTTAAGTTGGATAAACTGTCGTATGCTCGCATTGCGATTGTCACTTTCAGGGCGAGAAGTGTACATTTAATCACCCGTAATTCTTTTCCGCAACAAGGATTTGGACCCACCCCAAACTTTCACCATAGATCGCTATTCGCATCAATTGATTCATTTAACAACGGTTTCCCGCACATCTTTGAGTAAATCGGCCCAGACATCATTGAAAACTCATCAGAATCAAGTGAAGCGGCTGACCTGTGAGGTCTCTTTACTGCTTCCTTTTCGATTATAGCGAAACGTACGCGTTTTTGTGGAGCACCAGAGAAGTGTTTTCCTCGAGACACTTGTAACGCGTGTTCCACGGTGGGGACGTTTATGTTGCTTCCGGCACGAACTATCCAGTCAACCAGACAATTAGTGAGCGGATCTTTATGGGTAGCCTGAAGGCAAGACAAAGCGTATCGGGTAATTACTAATACAAAAACTTTCGTTCTGATGCTGCAGTACGTGTTTCGTACTATCATGCGGGGGACACCTGGGTTCGGCAACGTCTAACGACTAGATTGACATTCGATACACGGCAAGGAGTCATTGACGAACAGATGCCGTTCGCATGTGATTATAGCTACAGCGGCCTGATCGCGTTGCTCGATCTGCCTGCAGAGTGCATAGTGAGTACTTCTGCTGACGATGTCAGCGAGAAGGTATAGCTCAAGAACCGAAAACGTGAACGTTAATTTCGCAATCATAGACATTAAAAACCCCAGAGAAGCCAGGAAAGCCTGTCTTGTTTCGGCGTCACCTGTGCTCTATAGGAAGAAATATTTTGGAACAAATCAAAAGAAAGAAGGTAACGTGACAACGTAAAAGGAAGAAGAGGTCGACAGACATGAATGTGCTTACCTGGTGATTAAAAAGAATGCAGCGGCAGAACAGTGCTAACCATCCTGCAAGAAGAGAAGGGCCTTATGCCTTATTGATATAAAAAGATCGATATGGGCTTTAAAAAAATTCAGCTGATCGGGCTTACGATTATGAGCGGTACCGCTCAGCGCCGTGCTCGCATTCGCAATTTCAAGCATTAGCCTACATACTGAGGCTGTTGTGCGGTTCACTCTGTTTCGACACCAAAATTCCAGTACAGCATGGAAAAAAATCGACGATCACGGCAGGATACTAATCTTCAGTCGGCTTTGGCACCTGCACCACAGTTACGATTCGACTGGGACACACTGACACAGAGAAGATATTCAGAGGTTCAGTTGAAGAAGTATAATGCAGCAAAAGATGTATTCTAAGGAGGGAACAAACTGTGTTGTTTCAATTAGTGTACTATTCCGGCTAGGCCCTACATATTTTTGATCGTGAAATTCGGTCGCACCGAGCCTGTGCTCGGTTGATATTTTTTTCTCAAAGTGTCTAGTTTCAAGGGCTCTATTTTGTTGGCCGAATCAGATATACAGAGATTTTGTGCTTGGGCGAGTATAAATGTCTTAGGATGGTAAGTAGATGTGTTTTGTCTTTTTCAAAAATTTATGGTGACAGCAAACAAACATATCGATGTTTCCGTGACAACGACTGAGAAATCGTAGCATATTGTACTGGGTACCGACATGTTTTCAGGATATTTTCAGCACACGTGAGGTACGGAAATTGTTGGCATGTATATGGCTAGGCAATCTCAGTGGAAAAACACAGACGATAAGCTTATTAAATATTTTCTGCGTTAGTTTATCTATGGTTCTGAAAATCTTATGCATATCATGTTCCTTCCGACGTTTGTAAGCCTCTGGCAAATAGCACTTACCGGAAAGTAGACGTGTGCCCTCGCGTGCGGTCGTCTTACAAAAACTGCCTCAGGCAGCCGAAAAAATAGGATTCCTGGACTGAGGAACCAACGGGCCTCACCTACCAAATTCTCACTAAGTGCTTTCAATCAATAAATTAGTCGGGCGAAAGAAGAGGTTTCAGTTTTTTTTTCATTCAGATATTTTCTCGGAAGAGAACTTAGCAGTTTTATCCTTAACTGAAAGGAACCGTACAGCTTTATTCTTATTTATTTATTTATATGTGCTTTCTACACAGTCGCGAAGGCGTAAGTGCACATTTGAACATACATACGCAAGTCGAACACACGATAGGGACTAACTATTTCTGGCACAAACAAATGGCACAATCAAAGAGAGTGTCAGCTGTGCACGCACACCCCTAACAGTTGCAACAAAAAAAAAAAACGAAATAGATTATACTGGTACTTTGTGTTGTAGTTTTGTGTTTGCTAAAATAGTGCTGAAATTTGAATGTCATTTTGTCCGCGTCTGTCGTGGGCGGGTTTTTGTTTCTGCATCGTTGTTTTTTGTGTCTATTTTTGTGTTTGCTAAAAGAGTGCTGTATTTTAAATGTCGTTTTCTCCGCGTCTGTCGCGGGCGTGTTTTTGTTGCTGTAACGTTCGTTTCATTTTTGCCCTTACTCCTATGGTCCATGGGTTTTCTCAGTATTTTGCATCGTTTGCCTCAATTACTGTGTTTTATCTGTTGTTTTTTTTTATGTTCCCCCCCTACAGCAATGCCCCAGTGGGGGCGCTGTAGGTATTGAGCATAAATAAATAAATAAATAAAAGGCACGGACGGCCTCTGTCTTCCGTAGTTAGAGTGAAAGAAATAAACACGTTTCGAAACAGATTTGATCCAAATGGCGCGAAGTGAGAGTCCTGCAGCGATCGAAACAAGGACTGCCACATCTCCCAATCCGAATGAAAAGATGTCATCTGGCGCAGTAGATTTAAAGGCGTTCAGAATAACAAGTAATTGTGTTCTGAGAACAAACAATACCGCAGCAATATGCCATGCTCATGGCCAACACTAATAGCAAGGGTTTCACTAGAAGCTCTGATTTTCTTTAATCGTATACGCTGCTTAATAATGATGTATGTAGATTGTCGTCTTCGAAGAGCCACCGTGTTTATGCGTATCGGATTTTTTCTATTGTTGGAGAGGATGTTCACATCGTCAGCTCAGCCAAATTTGAAAATCTCTCGCCTAGAACACCCAATTACCTTCTATTAGATTATCGTAAGGAATAATACTTAACTGCCCCACTCTTCCACCTTAATCCTCCACCTCCTGCCTATTAATCTGTCTTAATGCACCCAGTAATTCATAATAATCCCCCTACTAATCTAAATTATTCCCTTCTCTTACGTTGCCTTATTTCCAAATTTGGGGGGATCCTTATAGAATATTTTCGGGTGTCCCAATTCCAAATGCTGTCGCATTTTCTTCTTTAGGAATGTGGTTGAAAAAGACTCAAGTTTTAAAATACCTTCTGCACACATGGTTGCCCGACCACAGCTGCCGCATTGAGATATTCTGCTCGCCTCAAAGGTCGGCTTACGCTATGTCTGGTACAATAAAGTTAGGAAAATTGTATTTTACCCTATAAAACATGATTGGAGGGATCAACCAGGACGTGCTTGGATACCCATCCGTAGCGACACTTCGAATGGCGCTGGAGCACTTTGAACATTTCGAGTTCAAAAAATGAATTATGTAAAGTATATTTCTTGACATGCGGAAAAACGATTTGCTGCAAACTCCACAATTCAAAGGTATCTTTGTCTTCTTTTTTTCAATGCAGATAAATTATTGCGTGGAAATGCACAGTTTGTTGTCAAAATTTCGACTTTTCACTAAACCTTAGATCACATTTTGTTTCAGACGGCTGGCAAGAGAATTGCGGTATTTTTATGTGCGTTCAACCTAAGAACTATACATGAGATGTGTTCATAGACGCTCAAGCTGTGACTCAACGCCCGCTGTTGCAGCAGCTGATGAGCGTTCCGGGGAAAAGAAGTGAGTTACGGCTTGCGGCACGCTTGTTCTTAAAAGGAACGCCTCAAGTTATTTTCTCATCCTACTTGCTCTAATACACAGAGAAGACGCAACTAAGGAATAATTTAAGAAGGGAAGGCAGTCTTTCGATTAGAATCTGCTGGTGGCGGTGGTGAAGACATTCATTAGGCTATACAAAGGGCCGGTAGTATGCTTGGCTCAGCCATAAAGAACCGCTTTTTACAGGCACTAGGCGGTGGCCTTAGTTCGAGAAGCAGCGTGCTGTTGCCTGATCTCCTTTTAACCATCTAACTGGCAGGGAAATTCAATTTCGAAATGAAGCCGATAGCTTGATTTGATTTTCTATATTTCAATATTGTCGAGAGGTTGTAATGTGTGAAATAAAATAATATCTTTTGTGTTTAGTGTGCAGCGAGGCGTGGCAGGAGCTCAGTTCTTCAGGCGCTATACAAGTTGGTTGACGACACAAAGGAGGAAGAAGAGAAAATGTTCGTACAACTAGAGTGGTGCATTTGAAGACGAACTGATTACCTATAACGCTGGAGCAGGACTTTCTTTACTTCAGTTTGTTTTCAATGCATTGTAAAACGCTACGCAGGCTACTTTTGCAAGGCCTCTGCACACCGTAGCGACGCTAACTCAGGACGTCTCTCCTGTATTAATTTTCAAAAACAAGGTTTCCTTTCCAAGGAAATGATGCACTCGCACCTATAAATATAAAATATTTTTCTACGCGGCATCGGGAGATGTGCAATCGTGCTCTTGGTACGGAGGGGCCAGGGCTCGAAACATTACCCCCATTACGGGATCGATTGGGATATGTAATGAGGGTCGGTACGAGTTGCGCCGAGCGAGCGCGAAAAATACCTTGTTGATGTCATTTCGTAACGCACTTCACAAGCGGAGTGGACGCATGTTTACTACGCCATAGCTGAGGACATTCAGACTGGTCGAAATACTTGTCTTCTGGTGGAATTAAGAAAGTTCAGCAAGAATTGCGCCCACAGCTTGAAATGCTTACAGGGTACATTTTCTCTGCGAGAAGAACGTGGCATCTTCGTCAACTCACTCTACGCATGCGGCTTCACTTGAAATATCCATTCAAGAGGACTTTTTAGCACGACACGAAAGGCAAGACATTAGCCCTGATGCCTGTGAAGGATGCCAGATAATTATTAAGAAGAAAGATTAGGAACGATAATCAAAGTGCTCATTCCATGGAACTGTTCTAGCTATTACATGCAACCAAAAAATTCAATTCATTTCTGAGCAATATCATCTTAGATTCCTTTAGGACGCCAGTCTAGATTCCCATTTACAACTCATTGATCCGAAATGATGTGTAACTTATCTGTCGTCCCCTCACGAACTGATGCTTTAAACACTTCGCTGCAATAAGCAAGGCAATAGCAGCCAATATCATTTACAAAATACGCGTCGCAGAGTTGAACTCCAGGCTCATTAAAAAAGATATAGTAGAGTTTTTTTTGCTTTTACTCTGTTTACTGTTTTAGCTCCTGGATAGTCTATCTATATATAGGTGAACCTGGTTCATAAGGAAGCTAGGTTGCTTGCAGGAAAGCACTCACCAAACTTTCGCGGCTGTAGTGAGATAATGGAGAAAAAATCGACAATCTTCATTGTTTATTTTTTCTTTCAACGTTTATTACAAAGGCAACATTTAATAGAAGGATGCCTAGGAGAGGCAGAAAAATGTTCCCATGTCGTACGTGCTCTTGAGTCCCACATATCGAGAGACGACCGCACGGCGCTGGTAACTTGGAAAAGACGCTGGGACGACGAAGACCGCTTGTTGCTTAGCCTGGTACCATGGCCTGTAACATTATGGAAACTGCCGAATGAGTACCTGCTTCGATATTTCAAGGGCAACAGGCGCATGAGTATTAAGAAAAACGTCCTGTTACTAGGCCACGGCCTAAATGACTCAACGTGCCTGTAGCAGACTAATTTTGTCGCAGTCAACCAACTTAGTTGACTGGCTAGTGATCGATGAGAGCAGCGAAGTACGGGACACGCTTAACCGTTTCGTGTCACAGTCCACGGTCAGAAACTTTTCTTGCGGCCATCACGAAATAACACAAACTGCCCCAAACGAGCACGGAACGCTGCGACCTAACATAAAAACTTATGTGTCACAATACTCAAGGGGTTGTTCCGAGCGTTCGGACGTCGGAGGTGCCAGTTCACCCAAGCGCAGCGAGCTGAGAGACAGTGTCGTCCGCGTCGGATGCCTTCAGCATGAAGCCGCCGGCCGCTGTTCGCACTTTTGGAAAACGGAATTCCTGTTGAACGCTCTTCGCCTGTACAATGTCACATTGCATCGAAGCTTCTACAGCGAAAGAAGAATTCACCACGAAGATCTGTTGAAAAGCTATTACGACATTTCCGGACAACTGACCATTGCGAACGAATGGTTAGTGATGAGGTTCGCAGTTCCGGCTAGCGTTCTAACCGGGCAAGAAACATTTTACGTCAAAAGCAGCCGTCCTGACCCGGTCTCTTTCTTCCGTATCCTTGCGAAGTCTAAGATCGGGCTTTTTCTTCTTTTTGCAGCATTGCTTGCTGCCTCTGCAGTTGCCATAGTCGCTGAGCTCGTGGAAGAAAATCATGGTCTGGCGACCACAGTCGCTGATGCTTTGATGCTCCATCTTGCCTCCTTTTGCGCAACCTCGTTACCAATTCCGCGGACACGGAGTTCAGTGTCGGCAAGAGGCAGAGCCTTCGGCGTATGGCTAATGGCGATACTCCCCCTTTTCAGTTATTTCCGCAGCGTGCTTGTTTCAAGCCTTAGTCTACAGACATTTCCTTTTTCTTGTACGCACGCACAAGAGTCACTTCAGAGTTGCAATGCACGTATCGCGGCACCATATTCCCCACGAAGGTGAGCGCCTCGACGTCTTGTTTGCCACGGTTACGGATATTGAAAAGCTCTCCAGCACGCCACTAGATCTTGTTTTGGAGGGACTGACTGCTCTCGTCCTTGGCCACGGTGATGACGCCGCGGCACATGTCGACAGTGAGTTTCAACTGGCTGTACTTGCAGAGACGGTCCTTCGATGATGTTAGTCCAAAGTCCCGCAGCAGCTTGTCCGTGACGTGCGGCTCTCGGGTGTCTGCGACGATCAGGTTTGCTCCCATGTGGGGAGCAGGCTGACAGAAGCTGCGGCCTTGGCACCCAGGTAGGCCACGAAAGCTGCTCTCAGCTCGCCATGTTTGTACACATCTTGAGAGGTACGGTCACTCGGGGCTTCAGGATGATGACGATGTCTTCGGGATGAAGCCGCGGAAGCGGCTTTGGTTTCCAAGTGGGCCCGGTCTTATATTGGGGTCTGCCGTCAAGCACTGCAGCGCGCGCAGCAGCGTTGTGCTGTGTGAGCTGCCATCCGACGTGGCGTCCGTTTTCTTGGAGGTGGACTTCCGCTGGCGGTAGCGCCACTCCACTAGCTTGAAAAGCCTCAAGTTCTGATTGGGCGCCGAATCCGGCCTATCAGGCGTTGGACTTCCAGGAACCTCAGACCGGGCGAGGCGGTCGGGGTGGTAGCCACGTTGTACCTTTTGGACAGCCAGCTTGACGCGGGTGGGCGACTTTCTCACGGCCGAGCGCCGGCGTAGGCGTTAGGCCTAGCGCCACTGCCACGATACGCAAGTGAAGATTAGCCCTAAAAAGGTCTAAATATAGTCCCACCTGTGTGCGAGTGGTATTCACAGGTAGCTGTGAACTTCACGAAGACCGACGCAGCTGTGTTGATGAGGTACCGGTCGAAATTCCATGGCTCCAGCCAACGTTGGTGCAGCCGATGCACTGCACGTCCTCTCGCTCCGCGCTCAGAGTGCCTCCTGTCGCCGACGCCGTTGCCGTCACCGTCGCCATCGCCGTTGTCCGTTGTAACCAGCAGTGGACGCCTTAGTCGCACTTTAAGCTGCGAAACCAATGAAACGGGAGCTTGTAAAGCGAGGGAAGGCGCATAACTACCCTCTTGGAACCGTGAACACTTCAATCCTGCTTTAAGTTACGTGGCGGTAGTGATGCATGTGCGCTGCATGTGTTGGCCCTAACATGGTTGTGCCATTTTAAGGAAAGGAAGAGCGCATCACTGGCTCCCTGGGCCAATGGACGCCTGAATCGCGCTTATAGGTACGTGCGTGTGCGCGTGTGGGGGGGGGGGGGGGTGAGAGTGAGGTTTGGACTGCAGGCGTTAGCGCTGACAACGGTGAGCGAACTCTCGCGATCAACCATAAACTGCCACCTGCCAGGGTGGCAGGGTGGGTGCTGAATTTAATGTACAATAAAGACAAACAACAATTTCTTCAGACTTAAACAGAAAAGCGCACGGTTCCTCTCGCTCGTAACGCTTCCCACGGCTGTGACAAGCTCGCGACACATTTGCACAGTCCTTTTCTTTGAGAACCAGGCTTTGGTGCAGCAAGCCGAGCCTATATCATTCTAGTTCTCTGACCACAAATCTTCCTTAATGACAATCAAGAACTGTTAGTCGAGTGTTTCTTGCAGGAGAAAAATATGTGAAAAATAACAAGTGGTCTGTAATTGTACATACATATCTTACTGGAATTAATTTGCCTCAATCTATCAAAAAGCTGGAACAGCTGATGAGCTGCGCTCAAATTTCGCATTAGCAAGTAACGTAGGTGGTGGTGAAAATGTTTTATTGAAATAGTTTAGGAGGTTGTAGCGGCAGTTGGAGCTCTCAGTCCGGAACCCCATTGGCGTAGGCTGCTGTCCGGGCTCTTTCGATGAGCGGCTTTTCACTCGTTTCGTCCGAGCTGGTCAGCACTGCCTCCCATCTTTCCTGCTTTGGCTGGTTATTAAAAGTGATCGCCTGATGTCGTTGACAGGCTCATACCATATGGTAAAGGTCCGCCTTCTCCCCGCAGAATTTGCATTGTGAGTCAAATGACTCCGGGCCTATTGCGTGTAGTCTTCGTGGGTTGTTGTAAGCGTTGGTCTGTAGCTTTCGGAGGTGTAGTTCTTCCCCTTTGTCCAGTGTCTTAGCCGGCGGAGGGTAGACCCGACGGGTTACTCTTAAGTGCTGAAGTATGTCGGTATAAGTTAGTGTGGGGTAAGAGGTTCCAGGGCATCCGTACAGGGTTCCCGGGGGAGAAATGCTCGGGCTGAAGCATGTGCGCTCTCGTTCCCTGGGATGCCGTGGTGACCTGGTACCCATATTAAGTGTTTTTGTGTGAGTTGGTAGCTACGGGTGCAGCTATCTTGCAGGAGTTTAGCTGCTAGCGGTGCGACCCTGCCCCTGAGGTAATTGCGATACGCTCTTTGTGAAGATGTGTAAATGTATTCTGAGCTAGTGTGTGTTGCAGCAAGACCAATCGCCACTTCTTTCGCAGCCAGTATGCCCTGGCTAGCCAGTACTAGTCCGTCGACTGTTGTATTTTGGTGCACTACCACGACGGCCGTCATTCCCTGCTCGGGACCCGCAGCATCGACATAGAACACGCCCTCGCGCCCGCCGTAGTGTCTTTTCATGGCTTCGGCTCGTGCTTGTCGTCTTGACTGGCGAAAATCAGGGTGCATATTCCTGGGTAGTGGAGCTGCCTTGAATTGTCCTCTTCATGAGGCTTGGATGTCGGTTTTGTTGTGTACCTGTCGGGGGCAATTGATGTTTAAATCACTGAGGACTTGTCGGCCAGTCCGAGTAGTGGAGAGCCGCACCACCTGCGCTGTGAGGTGTGCCTCTATCAGCTCGTCTGTCGCGTTGTGCACACTAAGTCGTGAGAGCCGCTCAGTCGATGTCGCAAGAGGGAGCCCCAGGGCCTTCTTGTAGGCTATTCTGATTATGACGTCTAGGTTTTTGATATCACGCTTCATGAGGCGGAGGTAGTGCGCTGCGTAAGCGACGCCGTGACGACGAAAGCCTGCGCCAGTCGCAGAGTACCTTCTTCTTGGATCCCTGATTTCCCCGTCGTTATCCTGGCGATCATCTCTAGCGTAGTTTCTCTATGGTAAGGAGGTTGTTGCCGTTGTTCTTTATGTACAGACCCAGTTAGTATCTTAAGGGCCTGAACTTCCTTGATGGGTGAGTTGTCAACGCATGTGTCGATGGTGTCCTTATTCTTGCGTTGACAGAAGACTATGAGTTCAGATTGTTCGGGTGAGCACGTCAGTCCACACGCCCGTGCATAATTTTGAACTGTTGTCGCCACTGTTTGTAGTTTTTTTTTTCAATCATTCCCATACTCCCCGTGGTTGTCCAGATGGTTATAACAGCAGCGTACAGGGCGTGGCGTATGCCCTGTACATGATTGAAAAGAGGTGAGAGATCTAGTAGTGCAATGTTGAAGAGAAGTGTGGATAGTACTGCCCCTTCCGGAATGCCTCTCGTGTCCATATTCACTTGCGTTGTATATTTGGAGCCGGTGCTGATGGTGACGGTTCTGTCCGTAACGAAATCGCAGATGGACGAGTAGACTCACTGGCCACAGTTCGTGGTGTCGAAGTTGTTGACGATTGTCGAATGCTTGAAATTGTCGAACGCTTCCTTAAGGTCGAGGATTAGAAACGCTCGGTTACTGTTTGTGCATGCGGGATAAATGATTTCGCGTTTGATTTGCAGAAGCATACCATGGCTAGATAAGTGTACCCTGAATACAAACATCGTGTGTGGCGGAAGCTCGCTGTCCTCAAGATAGTTCTTGCGTGTTCATGTTCATGTTCATGTTCTCGCCTGTAAAGGCAAAAAGCGAACACTTTTCGGTTGAAATCTGTAGGCCTTGTAGGTGAATGTAGGCCGCAAGTATACTCGACAACTTTTGAAGTCAAAGTCAAAGCCATTTTATTCAGGCATCAGTAATAGGTGCCTAGGAGGCAGACATAAAAGCAAATTAATGCCTGACTCAGTGTCGGCCCCTTTCCCCCTTCCCAAACACAACACTCAACAGCAGTTACAGTGCCGTCATTGAACAAGGTTCCATCTGTAATCACCACCATAAAAGGAAGATATTAAGACAGCATAGCATACATGGCTAAGTCATATTGCGAGGAAAAAAACAGCTAAAATAAGTGGCTTGTAGTAATAGGCAAAGAAAACAAACAAGCAGGAACAATAAAACGTATTCATAACAAACCATCTGGTGTCTACTTAGAACCCGGAAAAAAAAGGAAATATTCAAAGTCTCGCTCGAACATGTGGGCGCGCAACTCCGGCTGCCCAGATAAAGATGTCGTCCGCATAGCTGGAGAGTTGCGCCGAATGTGGTAGTATATCGACAAGTCCGACAAGTGCAAGGTTCAACAGCGTTGGGCTGAGCACTCCATCCTGCCTGACTCCACAGGGGAAGTGAAATGAGAAGCTGTTGGGCCATCCTCAGTCTGCACAAAGAGGGATCTATTGGATAAATAACTGCGTATCCAGCAGAATACGCGACCACCAACCTTGGCAGCTTCCAGAGCGTCCGAAATAGCATCGTGAGTTAGACTGTCATATGTGCCCTTTATATCCAGGAACAATGCTGTGGTCAAGTGCTTCAAATGTTTTTGGCGCTGGACGGATGACACCAGGTCGACAAAATTGTCATTGAAGAGCGTGCACGTCAAAACCCGGGCATTATAGCTGGATATATGCGGTAGCACTCAAGGTACCACTCAATATGGGTAAGTACCATCGTTTCCAGTACTTTGCCAATGCAACTAGCCAGCGCAATTGGACGGTATGATGTCAGGTCAAGAGGAGATTTCCCTGGTTTCAGGAGCGGAACTAGACGACTCGACTTCCACTCGTGTGGAACTGTGTCCTTATTCCATGATTCGTTATAATAGTTCAAAAAGATACGCCTAGCTTCTTGTCCAAGGTTTGCAAGTGCAGTGTATGGCACACCGCGGGGTCCCGGCGAAGATGGCCGTCTGCAACAAGCCAGCACGGCGTCATGTTCCTCCACAGAGAAGGGTAGGTTCATCCGGGAATACCGAGAAACGGGAACATAGCTGCAATATAGCGTTGCAGATGGTGTGGATGGTCCTGCTGCCCTAGCGCAGAAATCCTCAGCTACGTCGACCTCGCCACCACGTTGGAAGAGTGGAAGAGACTTGAAAGGGTGCAGCTGGTGTGGGGATGTTCGAAGGCGACGAACGACATTCCAGATGCGTGACAAAGGTTTCCGTGGATCAAGCGTTTCACAGAAAGACCTCCAACGTTGTGCCTGGAGGGCTTGCAATCTGCGCTGAATTGTCTATTGCATGCGCCTCTCATCTCTGAGGTCAAGCCTTGACGATGTGCGTCGCTATCTGCGCTCTGCCCTCCGTCGCAGTGATCGCAGGCGCTGCAATTCCATAACGAATTAAGTGTACTTTGTAATTGGGGTGAATAACCGTATCGCGTTTCCAATGGCCTCCTTAATTTTTCCTTCCAAACTAGCAGATGAACCTTCTCTGCAGCCATCTTCCATAAGTGCTTGAAACACTGACCAAACGATGCGTTGCATGCCTGTGGCAGAGGTGGATGTGGAAAGGCCAGTAATGATCAGATATGTGAGGGATATGGTCACTTCCGCGAGTTTCAATATCCGAAAACCACCGGACATTGGTGATAAGGCATCGAGAAACGAAAGCCAAGTCAAGGCAGCTGCTCTAAGTTGTCCCTCGAATATAGGTTGTGGAGCCGTCATTTAAACACTGAAGGTCATGGTCAGAGGCGAAGCACACAACTGTTCGTCCCCTAATGTTCATTCTAACTCTTCCCCAAATGGTGTGGTGAGCGTTAAAGTCGCCCATGACGATCCAACGGCCTGGTGTAACCGCCATCAAATCACTCAATCGTGCGGCGTCAGAACAACTTGATGGCGGTATATACGCACCCACAAGTGCAGACGTGATTTTATGCCTCTTCATCGTTATGCAAACGTACTGATTGTCGTTATTAGGGGAAACTGGATGAAGCACATATGTAATTCCTCGCCGAATGTAGACGATGACTTTACTGTTCCCTCGGTGCGTAGGAGATGCAAACGCCTCGTAGCCTGACAATCTCAACATCTTTGGTAAATTCGGCTCACAAATGACAAGGATGGGGAAATTATTGACGTAAACATATTACCGAAAATCAGAAATTCAGTATTTGAGGCCGGGGGCATTTTATTGAAAAATAGAGGCTTGCTTCAGCTGCTTTCCAAATGTCAATGCTGGGGAAGCATTTGTTCCTGCTACTGTAGAGCCGCTACAACTGGAGTTAGCGCATCCCATTCTTGGAGCGCATTCTGTGCTGCTGGCGTGCGCAGGCCAGCCAGCACAGCACTGATGGCATTCAGATCAGCTGTAGGGGCAGAACTTAGAGATGACATTGACTTTCCTGCCCCAGTAGACGTGCAAGATTTCGGGAGTTACGGCCAGCTAACGGCCGACGCAGCAAGTCCGGCATTATCAACCGCCGTACTCAGTTGATTTGGTACGGCAGGTGGAGGAGGAGGACAAGATGCAGCAGTGCTGGAGGCCTTCCTACCAGAAGTAACGGCTTTCTTTGAAGTCCTTCGACGACGCGAACGACGTCTTCTCACCTTAGCAGCCGCCTCTCTGTGCGTATAATGGTCTCGCACCATTTGCTTCAGCACTGCTAGCTCGTTCTCTAGGCGGAGGCCGTCTTTCGAGGAGGAATCGTGAGGGCCACGGCAGTTGGCACACTTGAGGGTATGTCACGCGGCAAACGTCGCCGCTATGTGCCTAAGAGCATCTAGGGCACACGATGGTGTTCTTTCATACGCCACTCACGTGTGCGACCCTCATGAACATTCAGCATTGTAGTGGCTTGGGCACGAAAGGTCGAACCGGGTGGCGCAAATGCCCAACTTTCATATACGACGGTATGCAGTCGCCCTTGAATGTGAGCTTAATGCACTGAGATCTTCTAAGGCGCTGAACTTCCAATATTTAGATGCTGTTGGATGCTGGCTTGATTAAATGACGCCTACCGCAGTGCCGCTGTCTTGGTGGACGCGGGATCGTACTCTGATGTTGACGAGTTTGTTAACGCCGATAGTAGGCGAACAGCGTCCAGAGAAGGCGGTGCGCTCAGGAGACAGAAAAAGGCTTATGGGCCGCTCAGCAGGTGGTGAATATTGACGATGGGATCATTCACCGGAAACTTCAGGAGGGGGTCGTGAGACGTTCAGGCGTCTACGACAAAGCCGCTCCATATGACCTGGAAAGCCACAGAAGTAGAAAATCGGGCGGCTGTCAGGCGTGCGCCAGGAGTTTTCCAGATGAGCAGGCGGTAGAACATTATCAGGCGTGCCCTAGGAGGTTCGGAGATGAACAGGCGATGGACTAAAAGCAGCGGGCTCTCGAACGGGACCAGAAGGTAGAGCATAGGTAGGTGGTCGAGGTGGCGCAACAATGTCAGCATATATCGGCGGGGCCGCGAGAGGTGTGCGCTTACGGGCTTGCGGGAGAGCCTCAGCTACCTGTTCTTGAATGATGCGCCGCAGATTCGGAGTTATGTGTGGTGATGGCTCTTGATGGCGTGAAATAAGCAAGATGCTGAGCAACTTCTTCACAGATGAAGCTCTTGATGTGAGGCAGGAGCGACGTCTGGTCTCTTGCATCGTCAGAGCCCTCTCGTTGCGTAGTTTGACGAAGCTCAGACATAAGTGGACGACATCCGCGATGGTGCGCAGGTCACGTGCCATCATATGGAAGGCGTCGCCATCAATGCCCGTGATAATATGCGTGATCTTGTCGGCTTCGGACATCTGTGCGTTCACCCCCTTGCACAGGTCGACGACATCCTCCATAAAGCTCTTGAAGTTCTCTCCTACCTGCTGCTACCACGCATGCAAGCGCTGTTCAGCTCGGAGTTTTCTGACAACCTGACAGTTTTCTAAAACCTCTAAGAAGTTTGCTTTGAAAACGGACCATGATGTAATGTCCGCCTCGTGGTTCCGATACCACAGATTCGCCACGCCTGTGAGATAGAAAATAAAATTGTTCAGCTTGGTTTCCGCGTCCCACTTATTCTATGCGCTCAACCGCTCATACGATGTGAACCAGTCCTCAACATCATGGTCGTCCGTGCCGCTGATGATAGCGGGGTCTCCTTGGCGGAGGGAACCAGCACAGACGACGCTGGCCGGGCTCTTGTACGGCTCGGTTGTTGGAAGGTCTCGCGGTAGGGGTAGTGTTCGGCTGCGGAGTTCCAGGGCGAGATGTTAGTACACCACCCCTCCACCAAATGTAAGGTGGAATTTATTCGGTGAAGCTACTTAACGGGAGCAGGGCGAACAGCAGTCCGAGGTCAGCTAGTCCAGCCGGTAGCGTGCACCAGGCAATGGCCATGCATCTCGCGCGTATGCTCGTCGTCTTCCTTACAACAGGATCTGTCTTCGGAGGATCGTTCTGGACACCGTCCATATCAACCAAGTCACCAAGAACAATTGTCGGGTGTTCACCAATGTCACAAATGTTACAGCCAAGTATTAAGACTGTTGTTCCAGTGATGTTAAAACGACAGCGAGGCGCCTCTCATGCTCCCTGACTGTCTTGCGAAATATCACAGCATCGTTCAAATAACACAATCAAATCTGCCAGCTCTTGCCTCGCAAAACTTTGTGCGTGAATCTTTGAAACATGGCAGGCGCATTGCAATATCTGAAGATCCTAACATTGAAGCCATAAAGTAGATTGGACGTTCTAAATGTATCCTTTTTTGTCTGTCGATTGCAGTGCTATGTCACAGTAACCTGATATGAAATAAATTGAAGAAAAGCATCACACTGAGTTAAATCAGCCGATGGCATCATCTTTGCGTCGTTGCGGGTACACAACTGTTTTTCAGTAACCTTTTATACTACTATGGTTTACAGAGAATATCATGGTGTTATCTTTCTTTTTAACAAGAGTAAATGGAGCCGAAAAAGGGCTTGAAAATTTCTGGATAATGCCGCAGCGTAGCGTGTAAACAAGTTCTTTGTAAGTTAGCATAAGCTACGCCGTGAACACGCGGTAACGCTTTTGGCGTATCGCAGTACAAGATCCTCTATCGATGAAATGATGAAATCGTAAAGCTTTATTGCTGCTCGATGGTCCCTGGGGAAGTCAATAAACACACATGGTATGAAAGCCGTTACACCAAAATACGACACCCGTTTGTAGACGACGGAATTCTTTTTAGCGGAACACATAAAGCGACAAAACCAGCGCTATAAGCGTTGCACGAGATGGAGTCCACTGCAGAAGGAAGGTATTTCAGCAGTGTTTGCTTGGGGGCTTCTTTATTCATGTTTTCAAGGTGAAATTTATGTCTTGCGCTAAAAAGAGTTCCACCTTGTAAATATGGAGCAACTAGCCCCCTATTAAACTTGCTGAAATGTCGTTTATAGTACAATACATGTTAATAATAGTCTGAACATCATTCTGCAGCGGAGTGAGTCCTCTCCTCAAGAACATGGCTACTCAGTCGCGTGGCTCAATCTTGCACATTTTCTAAACATGGACAGTTTCATGCCACAAGGTAACATGGCTTGCTCTTCCGAGCAGTTTGCTGACGACACTGCTGTGCGGTTCATCCTCACTGGAATTATCCAACGGGGCACTAGGATACTCTTCCTAGCACAAGTAAGTGATTAGGTTTGGTTTTATTTAGTGGGGTTTAACGTCCCAAAGCAACTCAGGCTATGAGGGACGCCGTATTGAAGGGCTCCGGAAATTTCAACCACCTTGGGGTCTTTAACGTGTACTGACATCGCACAGTACACGGGCCTCTAGAATTTCGCCTTCATCGAAATTCAGCAGCCGTGGCCGGGATCGAGCCCGCGTATTTTCGGGACAGCAGCCGAGCGCCGTAACCACTGAACCACCACGGCGGGCACAAGTAAGTGAAGTATGTTATGTATGTTCCACCATGGCATCCAAGGCACTGTAAACCATGCTGAAAGAAACAAGTGGAACGAAGATTTTGAGCAGCTCTGCAACGACTGTCTTCGGAGAGAGAAAACGCGCCGAGATACAATAGTGAGTGCTCCGTGAGGACTGACCGAAAACAGTAAAATTCCCCCTTTGCGGAAGTCGAGAGTTCCACCACACTGTTGCAAAAAATCAATACCCAGGACATTAGCATGCCTAGAGCAACGGAGCACCGCGAATTCAGTCTTGAACACGTGTCCACAAACCAGTACACTTGCGTAATAAATACGAAGCGCAAACAATGACTCTACCCGGACGTTACGGAATATCAAAGAAGGACCGATTCCGAACATTATTTTGAAACCTAGAAGATTCTTTAACTTGTCACCGACACTGCAGCGCGGGTTTCCACTGATGCCATAACGAAAATAATCTGCACTACCACTTCAAGACGGTTCTTTAACATAATAACGGGTTGGTAAAAGCACTGACAATATCGTTGACCCAGGCACTGCACATATATCGGCGGCACCCGTTAGTGTACCTGTGGCGGTGAGCGGCGTCGGGGAGAAGGAGAGCATCGGGAGCGTTCGGTGATGGGAGCCAGGCTCTAGCCAGAGGAAGGGTGGTCAGTCCATGATCGTGTTTACGGGTACCGGCCCCACTGAGATGTAAACGTAGCATCTCAACCTTCCGCATAGAAACTCGGCCGATGATTCGGCCATTGTCGCTAGTATTGCGAAGTCGAGTAACAGTGGCGGCAAAGGCGTTATATGTGTACGGACATACCACAACGGTAACACAATGATGAGTCGCTAGCACGGTCGCTTTAACAGCCATTGGAGAGAGCTTTGAAGCGGCCATACTTCTCTGGCCAATGGCGTGGTAGCGGTACGTCTTGTGCGTTTGCGTAGGAACATGTGGTTCAAGCGTTGTCCAGGGTTTCAGAAGTATGGGAAACATTATGGATAGGGGCCCTGCGCTGGAGCTGCTTCTGCGCTGCCATGAAGCATGGTAATTGCGTTTTCCAAGAGCTTGATTACGGGAGTGTTCGTCAGAGACTATTTGGTGAAAGACGTCAAGCAAATCACTATTGAAGGTTCACTGAAAAACGGGACGGCGAGGGTGGTGACATTTGATAATTGCCCGAAGTTCGTGGGTGATACGACGTAGCTTTGGAGCTTCAAATGCGCAGCAATTCCTGGTGGCTAACACTGCACAGGCCAAGTTGTCTTTGCTGATCAGAAAACTGCGCACATCCTCTTCAATGCAATTGATAAAGATTGAGAATTGTTTTCTTCTGACATCTGTGGATACACTCCTTTGCAGTGTCAAGAGCTCACTAAAGTATGTCGTCTTCGCCTCGCCAGGCACTGAAGATCTCAGTAGCGAGGTCTGTTCAGTGCATTTCCTTTTTGCCCCGGTATCTCCGAAGCTGTTTCCAATCGCTTCCACGAAGCGGCCCAACTCGTTAAAGACGCTTCGTGGTTGTGAAATAATGCCAACGTTGTATCAACAAAAATAAAACAGCATTGGCAACCTGAAATATTTATTTGCCAATATTCCAAAGTTGCAAGATGTGAAACTCGAGTCTTTATTTCCGTTTATAGTGTGCCTAGAGCGAAATTTTTCTTTTCACATACATTATGACAACTTTGGAAAACAATAGAAATGTAACATCAACTGTCGATTGAATAAAACGGTGTGAAATATTGGTTCTAAAGGGACACATTCTGGTCCTTGTCCCAACCAAGTATTCTGAGAGTGCTTTTGGAGGAAACAATAGAAATTGACCAAACGCCGATGTACATAGCTAACCTACGTGTGCTGTGAAAAGCATTGCTAAAGAAATGGTTTCATGCCCTGCCACGACTTCTTAGGCACCGAATGCGAAAATACTAGCACGGTGAATGAAAACAATGATCCCACGAGCGGTTTTCTCCGTAATTTCCGAAGGCATTCAGGCAGATAAGAGGTTGTCTTCTGTAGAAATACTACGCATATTCGAAATGGAGATGTTCTAGAAGTTTGAAAATGTGGCTCCGTTTCTTTACGGTTACTTCATAAATTCCGTGTTAATTGTCATTGGACATTTTCATCTTTGAAAACTTGCTTCCTCGCACAATGTTTAATAGGTTATTGGTGGCATCCAAGCGTGTGTAGTTGCTCACCCGCTGGTAGCTGGTGAGCCCTTTAAGAGCTCCTTGCCGCAGCAAAGCCAGTGTCGTCATCGGTGGCGTTGATCGTGAGGGAAAAATCCCAGAACCATTAATCAATAAAACCGAGTGGGAAACTGGTCGAGTTGGGGAATCGAACCTGGGCCGCCAGATAGATAGATTGAACTTTTAGATAGATAGAACTTTTATTCATGTCAATTGTCAGACAACATAAATCAGGCCTACCAAAGCCGCAAAGGGCTTGAGTGGCAGCGCCTGGCAGACGGCGAACATTGGCAAAACAAAGGAAAATAGAGACGTTGCAATGAACTTTGCAAAAAAAGAAAAAGGTCAACAAACGTAGTGAAACAAATATATAGCTATTACAACATCAAGAGAGATTATAGTAAGTTGAAATTAATACAGTAATATAGATGAAATAACTACGGGGCACGAAGCAACGCGGAGACATAACGCAAAGTTTTTTTCAGGGTGTATTTAGTTTTCATGCGGAGTACAGTAGGTGGCAAGCTATTGAAGCAGGCAGGTACATAGTAATGACGTGTGCGCTTTCCGTACCGGGTTCAGGAGCGAGGAATGCAGTAGGGGTATTTTGGTCTTAAATCCCGTGCAGGAACATATGGAATGGTGAACTGACTGTACCAGAAGTGTACAGTCAGTCGAGTGCGAGACGAACACGGTAATAGCTCCGCCTTGACAGCTGGATGGTTTGGAATGAACAAAGGCGCGTCTAGTCAATACGATGTTGTCTTAGGAGGGTGCTTTAGAGACATGTACTGTGCTGTATATAAGTAATGATAATCAAGAGAATTACAGGAATCGCATATAAAAATACTACCAATGCACGTTTCCGCTACTTTTCCTCTTCGTTTGGTGCGCACGTAGCACCATCAGGTGGCGCCCCCTTCTCCTCCTCCTCCTCGCTATGGATGCCACTGCCCCAACAGACAGCGCGCACCCGCAGCGCCTCCCGCTAGTCTCGTTCTGGTGCAGTGGGGCCGTGCGGGTGCGAAGGAATCACGCGGTGGTCGGCGAACAACGCAGCGCACATCAAGGGCGCGTTCACGACGAAGCGGGAAAACCCAAATTTATCGAGAGGCCTGTGACATCACACTTTGAGCAGCAGAATCTAAACCTGAATAAACATTAGTTAAATAGTGCTTCTGGGGCCGCACAAGGGCTCAAACTTTATTGCAATGTAACTGTAAATATTGAGCGAAACAAAAAAATTAGGGTAATTAAATCGGAATGGAACGCCTCACCCTTCGGTATCGAGTAAAATACGTTACCACTGAGCCATCACAGCCCGTTCATACTAGTTGCTTAATTGGAAGACATGTGCGTCTTGTCCTATATTATCCGGGTCCTAGAAGTGGCATGCAAAGAGCGCCCCAGACTGCTCAATGGACCTAGTAATGCTACCCCAACTAGCCCAACTTTCTGCTTTACTTAATTCTACTCCATCATACCCTTGACGAGGAGCTTGTGTTCCCCAAATTTTAATATTTGTTTTACAGCCGACTCTTACCAATATCACTGAAGCGTTCCTATATGGCAGTGCAGTTTATTAGTATATGAGCACTAATCCGATGGGTGCTAACCACCCAGGGCTGTAGCACCCATCGAATTGGTGCGCCGGGGTTTTGCTCGGGTTCTAACCTCGAGCAAATTCGTCCGTTGTCTGTGCCGTTGTTTGTTCGCAGCTGGCCTAGCGCGAGTGCCCTGCCACGCAGTACTGCCCGCTCATCGTCTTCTACGCAGCACAAATCCCTGTTTTCGCACTGCTTCGAATGTAGAAAACATTGCCTGTATTTTTTGCGTCAACTCTTTCTTTCTAATACGTCCTTGCTGCTAATGTTCATTCATAAGTTATACCACTTGAGTCTGCCTTTTGAGCATCCGATTTGTGGCTGCCGCATTGCTTGGTTTCCTATAAAGATTTCAGTCAGGCAATGAGTATTTGCACTTCGCTAGTTCGATTCTTTATGACTGGTTGTAGTTGTAGGCAATGCAAATAATCAGGCTATCCATACTGATCTCTATAGTTTAAACCATAATAAAAGCTGGGAATGTGAACCTTCTGTGCCCTTAGGGAGCTTCGTGGTCGCGATCTACTTTTGGCGCTATTGATTCAGAATCATTTCAGTTTTCACCATCTAAATTCACGCTGTAATGCACTATCGAACGCACATTTGTTTTAAAGTTATGCTTCTTCCTAAGAGTCTTTTGAAAATAAATGTTATTGCAGGCACTGGTACAATGCGGATCAAAAGGTCGAGAATGGTTGTAGTTTTTTCCCTTTAGTTTTTTCCCTTCACCGCTGAAATCATGAGAAGAACACACTAGTACAGCCCAAAATGGATCCCTATATAGAAATGTAGAGAGACGAGATAACCATGAAAAATATATACAATGGGCTAGTAGATATGTATAATGAAATAAAATTTCTTTCATATATACAAGCAAGGCGTGCATAACGTTTTTTGAAATTCATGCATATATGTGCAGTGAAGCATGGTACTGTTGTTGTTGACACATGATTAAACTCAGAGAACGGGAAACAGTGAGCGGAGTTACCCATTATTTTGCTCTAAACATATGATGAGGTTAAACAAACCACGTTGGCCTAACATAACCCTGACATGTCTGTCCAATACGCACACGAAAGGGCATGGCCAATAGCCATGGAAGGCGGGGCCCAAGGAAGAAAAAGCTCTTATTTAAGCAAGTACAGTCGCCCCCACGAATGCGCTCCATGATCGGAAATTGTACTCACCGGCGGCGACTCG
Organism: Amblyomma mixtum; assembly: GCF_055824585.1. Taxonomy (NCBI): domain Eukaryota; kingdom Metazoa; phylum Arthropoda; class Arachnida; order Ixodida; family Ixodidae; genus Amblyomma; species Amblyomma mixtum. The sequence goes on along the minus strand of NC_143015.1, from coordinate 94,348,816 downwards.
AGGCAACAGTACTCACAGCGGTCGCACCAGAGCACGAACGCCACCAGTATTATAAACAGTCGCGCAAAGCGGCCACGAGAGCAACGACATTTTGCTGTAAGCCGGTTTATCCAATGCCACGAAAGCCCACGGACGACCACAAATTTTTTTACCACATGTCAGTTTGACTCCTGGAGCGAGCAGCTAAGGCGCCCCGCAGATCACACAACGCCGCATCGCTTCATGCGGTCCCTCGTAGGCACAACCCCCCACTGCAGGATCCACACCGATTCCCTCAGGAGCCAAGCAATAAAGGACGCTGCCATGATCAACCAAGAGACAGACTTCGACCGCCCCTTGCACTCTGGAGGCACCGATGGCATAAGTAACACATCCAAGAAATCTACTTCACTGTCTGCAGGGATATGGAAATCTGGGCTCATGTGGCGGGCGTGCTGATGGAAAGCCACAGCAATTGGGTAAAATGCAGGCTAATCTAAAGCCTACGGAATTCTATTGTGCGGTATATGCGGTACTATTTACCACAACCGCATTCGCAGAAAATAGGAGGCGAGCATCCGCGCTGCGCAATCGACCCCCCCCCCCCCCCCCCCCAACAAATGCCGGAGAAAGCGGAGAGCTAGCAGCCGGCAGCCAACAGATGCAGAGAGAAAGGATAACCCACCCATCGAACATGGATCCCCAAGCACCGCACCACAAAGCAGCTCCATGCGACCCCGCTCCCTCCCCCCAGAAAAAAAAGAAATCAAAAGAGACTGAGTCCCTCGGGAAAGTCGAAGAGGCGGCTGGAATGCATGCCCAATATGATATATTTGGCCGCAAAAAAAAAAAAAGACGATTGAACAGATACCGCCGCTCAAATAAGGGCAGCTCAAAGTTACCAACCATCGGAACACTGCTGTGGACCTCCTCTAGAACCAAATTCCATATAGAAGCAGCTATTCCACGCTACTAAAGCTATATCCCAGGCATGCGGATGCTATTACAGTGCGCGATAGGCACAGCAGTGCTGAGCCACTAGTTACGTTCGTCAGTTATCAAGTATTTACATTTGACACAATTCATGACCACCTCAGACACTTTGCAGTACCTTTCGTAGAGGAGGAGACAACGTTGGAGACTCGACTCATCTTGTAAATACAGCGGATTGTCATCCACGTAAGCTGTTACCCTAAGCACCTCCCTACCAGGAAGAGAGAGGCCACGCACGTCTGGGTCTCCAACAGAAGGCCGCAAATTTGGTTGAAGGCGAACAGCAAGAAGAGAGCGATATGAGACGACCGCGTCGTACTCCACGGGTAACAGGTAAATGGGTACTCTCCCCACCCTCCATAGCCAGGGAGCCCTCAATGCATTCATATATACTGTGAATAGGACAAGAGTTCGTTGGAGCTGAAAAGGCTTCTACGTCACCGAATAAGTAGCCATGCTCAAGGCGATCAAAAGCTCTTTCCTGATCTAAAGACACAACAGCATGAGACATACGTCACTGCGTATAGTCCAAAATATCGCTTGTAGCATACCATAAAGTATGTATTTCTGTGCCAGGGGCTGACCACGCCTATTAGCTACCAATCATAGCTGCGATAACACCCCTCGACCGTCGAACCACAATGTGCTGCAACAGCCTTCTAGCCAACGTTAAGTAGCGTGATCGGTTTTCAGTCCCTCGCTTGAATCGATCTGGGATCATGCTTTGGCAATAAAATTATTCGCCCTTTCCGTGAACTGGCCACAAAATCGAGTTCTTCATAGCAGCGGTGAATGGCGGTGGTGAATGGCGGAACAGCAATATCCTAGAATCCCAGTAGAATTCCGACGGAGCCCATCCGGCCAAAGTCCTGGTGGAAACCTGGGTTTGGCAACGTCCAACGACTAGATGGACATTCGATACACGGCACAGAGTTATTGACCAACTGATGCCGTTCGCATGTCGTTATAGCTGTAGAGGCCTGATCGCGTTGCTCGATCTGCGTGCAGAGTGCATAGTGAGTACTTCTGCTTTCGATGTCAGCGAGAAGGCGTAGCTGAAGAACCAAAAACGTGAACGATGATTTCGCAATCATAGCCATAAAAAACCTCTGAGAAGCCACAAAAGCCCGTCTTGTTTCACCGTGACCTGTGCGCTATAGGTAGCGATATTTTGGAACAAATCAAAAGAAAGAAGGTAACGTGACAATGTAAAAGGAAGAAGAGGTCGACAGACATGAATGTGCTCACCTGGTGATTAAAAAGAATGCAGCGGCAGAACAGCGCTAACCATCCTGCGAGAACAGAAGTGCTTTTCGCCTTAGGAATATAGAAAGGTGGATATGGGCCTTTAAAAAATTCGGCTGATCGGGTTTACGATTATGAGCGGTACCGCTCAGCACCTAGCGCACATTCGCAAATTGAAACCTTAGGCTATATACTGAGGCTGTTTTGCGGTTCGCTCTGTTTCGACACCAAAATTCCAGTATAGCATGAGAAAAACTTGACGATCTCGACAGGATATTAATCTTCTGTCGGTTCTGGCGCCTACACCACAATTGCGATTCGACTGCAACACACCGACACAGAGAAGATATTCAGAGGTTCTGTTGAGGATGTATAACACAGAAAAAGATGTATTCTTAAGGAGGGAACAAACTGTGTTGCCTCAGTCAATGTACAATGGCAGCTAGGTCCCACATATATTTTCCATCCTGAAATTCGCTCGCACTGAGCATGTACTCGGCTGAAATTCATTCTCTAAGTGCCTTGTTTCAAGACCTCTATTTTGGGTGATGAAATCAGATATGCAGAGGTTTTGTATTTGGGCGAGTAAAAACCTCTTGGGATGGTAAGTAGATGGCTTCTGTCTTCGTGAAAAATTAACGGCGACAGCAAACAAACATATTGATGTTTCCGTGACAACGACTGAGAAATGGAAACATACTGTGCTGGGTACCGGCATATTTTCAGGATTTGTCAGCACATGCCATGTAGGGAAGTTGCTAGCACGTACAGTCTTTCTCAAAAGTAACCAAGCTGCACGTTTTTCTTCTGAGTAGTATATTAAAGCTATTACGCAAGCCCTCAAGTTTTTAATCTCTGCATGGTAAGAAGAACCCCTGTTTTCACCTTCAAAGAACTTTTTGGTATTTAGGGAAGCCATGAGGGCGCTGGTATACGAACCAGAAGCAAACCATGGAGCCTGGTTACTTTTGACAAAGACTGTACATGGCTAGGAAATCTCAGCGGCGAAACAACGACGATAAGCGTAATGAATATTTTCATTCGTAGTTTATCTATAGTTATAAAAACGTTATGCATATCATGCTCCTTCCGACTGTCGCCCCTGGCAGCTAGTACTTACCGGCAAGTAGACCTGTGCAGTCGCGTGCGGTCGTCTTACAAAAAACTGCCTCAGGCAGGCGAAGAAATCGGATTCCTGCACTAAGGAACCAACGGGCCTCACTTACCAAATTCTTGCGCAATGTTTTCAGTCAATAAATCAGTCGGCCGAAAGAAGAGGATTCAATTTTTTTTTCATACAGAGATATTTGCTCGGAAGTGAAGTTAGCAGTTTTATCCTTAACGAAAAGGAACCATACGGCTTTATTAAGTTTTATTTATTTTTTCAGTGTATTTCCTTCACAGTCGTTAATTTGTAAGCGCAATACGGAACATACATATGCAAGTCTAACATACGATATGTACTAACTTTTCGTACAAGACAAATAGAATAGCACAAAGAAAGATAGCGTCAGTTGTGCACGCAAACCCGTCAAAGTTGCAACAAAAAAAAACGAAATAAATTAGCAGTGGACTACAACCGCGCACTCAGCATGCCACAAGTCCGACAACAGTGCTCAGAACACAGCCTCGCACATGAATTTCAGCTCGAACGTAACGGCCTCTAAACAACAAACGAGCCAAAGCTTCGGTTCTTATCGTCCCCATTTAAAAAACCCGAACTGGAATCTCACATCGAAAAGTAAAGAAAACACTAGCCTTTTCTTGGTAATTATTATTACTTCCTTGAGGCTATCTACGTCACCCGCTGAACTGAGGGGTTTAGATTTAACACTTGGTTTTACCTATAAGGAGAGAGGTCGGCAGCTTTATCCGTTTAAACTGCCTACAGATGGGGCACATAACCAAGAAGGCTTGTCAAACAGGCGAACATAGAATCTTTACAGATCAGACTCTATAGACTTTACATGATTCTATAGAGTATTTACTCTACATTTACTCTATATGAAAAAAGTAGGAATACACCAGAACGTGTACATTGAATAAGTCATCATCAGGCGTGCAACACGATCGCACCATTCGAAAAATTTAATTCACGAAGCTGAGAAGAGATGCTTTCAAAAATTCGTATTTGCAGCGGACGATCAGAGATTGTAACTCGCTAAATCCGGACATTGTGTAAAGTTCCTCCGTCGAGTCATTTTGCGTCATACTTACGAGAAACTCGAATATTTAACATATCTTTGCGCGGTGATTACCATTTTCTGCTTGTTTCCTCCACAGCGGTAGTATACGAGTATCACTGAATTCCTGGTATTTTTGCGTGAGCAACCTTTGTTGAGAATAGCTTACCATGCATTTCTATTGTGTTCTGCTTGAATCGTTTGTATCGCCCACTCCTGTCTGGGGCATTAAATTAAGGCTGGAAGCAGCTTTGAAATAAATGATTTCATCCACCATTTTACTTCTGGTCAAAGCTATTTTATTACTGGCACACGTTCTTCTGCATATTGCTTCGACCGCATTCCCATAGAATCAACTATAGAACAGACTATCGGTTATAATTTCTCCGCCTTACATGCCATGCTCAAACCCACTTTTTTTCGCGCCACCGCTTAAGGCATTCTCTTTCATATATTCTCTATTTCCAGATGCAGTTGCATCCCTCCTTGGGTCGATGGAACTGTACCACCAGGCCTGAGGTGCGGCCTGATTTCGGTGACTAGAACCGAAAACGCACTTCCTCACCACAGCAGGATTTGGCCACCCTGGTGTAGTACGTGGCCGCAACCTTCTATGAACAAACCAAATAACCCTCGGCCCTCAGTCTCCAGCAGCTGCGGAGCAACTCACGGACTTGTAGATCCCAGCGCAGTCATATACTTGGAGTCGTAGCGCCCAACGACCGAGGCGGCCGATACGATCCTTCAGAGAAGAAAGCCAGCACAGTGCGTGATGATCTGTCACAACTGTGAATGGCCTGCCATATAGGTAGGGTCGAAATTTGCCAACAGCCAAGACGAGGGCTAAGCACTCTCGTTCCGAAATAGAGTAGTTCTTCTCTCAAGGGGATAGGAGGCGGCTAGCATAGGCAATTACACTATGTGTGCCGGATTGACGCTGGGAAAGGATTGTCTCGATGCCATGGCCATTAGCATCAGTACGGATTTCCGTAGGAGCTGACACATCAAAGTGTTCCAAGACCGGTGCAGTGGTAAGCTTTCTTATAAGGTGGGCAAAGGCTTGGTCCTAGGGGACCCCTAGAAAAAACTGACATCCTTTTTAAGAAGATCCGTGAGCGGCGGAGCAATTTCGGCAAAATCTTGAATGAATCTACGAAAGTCGGAGCAAAGACACAAAAAACTTCGGACGTCATTGCTCGAACGGGGTACCGGAAAATCCTTTACTGCTCGGATCTTGTCAGGATCGGGACGAACCCCCGTAGCATTGAGGACGTGGCCTATTATATTGAGCTGACGACGCGCGAAACGGCATTTTGAAGAGTTGAGCTGTAGCCCGGCATGGCGGAAGAGGGAAAGAGCATGTGAAAGATGGCCCACATGGGGCGTAAAAGTGGGAGAAAACACAATTACATCGTCTAAATATCACAGATAAGTGGGCCACTTAAATCCTAGCAGCAAGGAGTCCACCATGCGCTTGAAAGTGGCTGGGGCGTTACGTAAGCCGAAAGGCATAACCTTAAACTGATATAAACCATCAGCAGTAACAAACGCAGTCTTATCCCGCTCCTGGCCATCCACAGCAATTTGCCAATAGCCAGATCGTAGGTCTATGGAAGAGAAGAATTTGGCTCCGTAGAGGCAGTCTAAGGCATCGTCAATTCCAGGAAGCGGATAGACATCTTTTTTAGTGATCTAATTCAGGTGACAGTAATCCTCACAGAAGCGCCACGAGCCATCTTTTTTCTGGACCAAGACGACGGGCGAAGCCCAAGGACTGTGAGAGGGCTCAATGATGTTCTTCTCCAGCATTTTTTGAACTTTCGCCTGGATTACCTGTCGTTCTGCATGGGAGACCCGGTATGGTCGGCGGCGGATAGGAGGAGCGTCGCCGGTGTTGACGCGGTGCGTAACGGTAATAGCTTGGCCGAGTGCGCTGTTATGGAGGTGGAACATGTCGGAATACGACTCGCGAAGCGCACGCACCTGACAAGATTGGGCAGGGAGCAAATCGGAGGGCATCATTGCCATGATCGCGTCAGTCGAAGTAGGATCGTGAACAGGGTCTGAAAAAGCTGAGGCATGGGCAGTGTCCAATGGGGCAACTTGGCAGGAGCCAATAGGTGAGAACGCTGCCACGCATATGCCAGGTGGAAGCACTTCGCTTGCATAGCTGAAATTTATTAACGGTAGTGACACTGTTTCCCTTGATTGTAGCGACAGTATGGGGGAGGGCAATGTTGAGGTGCAGCAAGACATCTGAAATAGGGGCAACTAAATAGTCTTCAATAAAACTTGGGTTCGGCCTAGTTGGTACATGATGTTGTGAAGGTGCGGGTTGCGCAACCACGGGACGGACCACAAAGAAAAGACACAGAGGGACACACAAGCATGAGTGTGTGTCTCTGGCTTTTCTTCGTGGTCCGTCCCGTGGTTGCGCAACCCACACCTTCACAACTAAGTAGTCACCATCGGCGACTTATGAGGTAGGACGTAGGGCAACGAATGAGGCGGCTAGTGAGGGCAGAGAAACTTGGTCGGGCGAATACAGTCGGGGAGAATGCAAAGGTTCAGGATCGATGGTTGGGAGATCGAGGTGGAGGACGCCTTGCGAGCAGTCTATCAGAGCGGAGCGTTCTGATAGGAAATCGAGGTCGAGGACGAGGTCATGAGCACAAGGGTTCAAAACATTGAACTGCACTGGAAGGTCATGGCCAGCAACTCTAACGCGTGCAGTGCAGAGTCCGTTAACACTAACTGTTCCGCCGTCCGCGACACGCACCCGAGACCGAGCCGGCGTGATAACTTTACGTAAACGACGACGAAGGTTCGCACTCATGACAGAGATATGCGCTCCAGTGTCGACAAGCGCACGCATGGGAACACCATAAACACAAACCTCTAGTTGGTTTGTGTCCGAGGTCTGTAGAGGATTTGTGGGCCTGGTCGTGGATCCAGAGTCACCTCCGGGAGTTGCATCAGCTAGTTTTCCAAGTCAGAGCGGTCGTATGAGGCTGTAGCCGAGGATCGAGGGGGCTGTGGGGAACGGAAACTACGGCCTCGTGGAGATGGAGAGCAGGAAAAACGACGTGGTAGGGAGCTGGCGAGATCGTTGGCCGAATCTGATTGGCCAGGAGGTGGTCGCGGCCGAAAATGGCGGGGCATATCTGAACGTTTGTCAAGTCAAGTCAACTTTATTCCAGACATGTAAAGAAAATCACATGGCTGAGGAGGAGGGAAAAAAAGCCGCAATATTGCGGCTTGACAACGTTCCCTTCCCCCAAACTACATCGGCGGCAGCGTGTAAAATGAAAGCGTGTAAAACATACATACAAACATACAAAGCACTTAGTTAACAATTTGAACATAACAAAAAAGAAATCGAAAAAATAAGAATGTACGGTTTATCCGCAACCGAAAAGCAATGAACATAATATATTTTACATGACATACAAAAAGAAAAGGCATTTGAAAGCAAACACATTCCAACACAAAGAGAAATCAAGGCATCGCAACGGCAAGGCTAGCAAATATTATAAAAATAAAGTTTTCATCTGTTGGTCATAAGAAAGCTCGGTGCGAGGAGTCGGAAACCATCTATTGCGGCAGTGCCGGGAATTGTGGCCGACACCGGAACAGTTGAAACATATTGCGCTATCATCAGGCGTCCGCCATTTGCTAGAGTTCGGTAGCGACGAAAGTATGGAGCCCTGGGACGGAAAACATTCCTGCTTGGTGGCCGGACGCTATGAGTTTCCGATGGAACAGATAGCAGGGGAGAGATCCAATTTGCAATTCCTCTCGCATGACGGCTCGAATAAGGGACACATCAGGCAAGCGGTGACTGGGGACGGTAGGTTGGGGGGCCGAAGGGGCACAGGCCTGCATTTCGCGGCGAACGATCCGGGTGACTGTGTCGGTGATGTTGAGAGGCAAAGAGGGTGGTGTGCTAGTTGGTGGCTGCTACAAAACACACGAAGATGTGGCGGCCGTAAGGGGAAGTCGTTGGAAATGTGTAAATATGCGCCGGCTCTTTACTTGCTCGAGGAGACGGCACTCCTTAATAAGGGCATCCACGGCATCACACCTTTTGCAGAGAAGCGAATGGAAAGCGTCGTCTGCAATCCTTTTTAGGATGTGGCCCACGTTTTTGGATTCCGACATGGCGGTGTCAACCTGGTGACATAAGTCAAGCACGTCTTGAACGTACGTGATGCAAGTTTCACTAGAGGACTGCACACGCTACTCAAGGTGTTTTTCGGCTGCGAGGTTCGAAGGATCTGGAGGTCCGAAGGGAGTGCGAAGCTTTTCTTTGAAAATGTCCCAACCCCTTAATTCGACTTTATGGGTGTCGTACCATTGCTTTGCTGTGCCAGACAAATAGAAAATGACGTTTGCCAGCATGACGGTGGGGTCCCACCTGTTATGGGTGCTGACACCTTCGTACATCGAGATCCATCTGTCGACATTTTCAGTTGAGGCACCGGAAAAGATGTCGGGGTCACGGGGAGGAGCCATGACCATGAATGTTGTCGCAGTGGGACTTGGCGAGTCGCCAGGCTGCGTCATTATAGCGGTCCCGGTGTAGCGACCGCAGCGAAGCTCCGTGGTGGAATAGGCCAGGACGAGGGGAAGGGGAAAGTCCTCACCTCCACCAAGGTGTTATGTGCAGGAGGCGTACACACCACGCAAAAAACTGGTACACTCACGCCGATCACAACACAAGCCCAGGGCGCACCGGATGCCAAAACACTGGCCACTGCCCAGGCCCGAACACGCGCCAAGCTCCCTCTCACTTCGTCTGCCTCATCTTCTACGAGTCAACCCGTAGCAATATGTTCTGGACACAAGGCTTCCCGACCCCAGCTGCCGCATAGAGATATTCTGCTGTTCTTCACCGCTGTTCCCTTCTCACCGCTGTTCTTCACCGCTGTTCTTCTTCGCCTTCAGCGTCTAACCAGGTGATGAAGGAAAGAGAAAAGGGGAGGGAGGTAGGAACCTGACTGCTGAGCAAGTAGAAGAGGAATTGGCTAGGTCCGCATAGGTAGAAGGTCAGTTGGGACAAGAGGGTCGGATCGACCGCGATAGAGAAAGTAGCAGGTGTATAATAACTGCATTCATTTGGATCTGCCGAAGAAGGCGAGCCTCCGGCATCGTGAGCGATGGATGAGGGGGAGGGTAAGGGCGTTTGTCTAGGCGGAGCTCGAGGTAGACCTCTTTTATGGTGCGGCGAAGGGTGAGTCTCCCACCGTCCTCCGAGGGCTTGGGCCAGGGGATCAACGGTGCCCGGAAAAGTGTGTCGCGGGCGAGCTGATGGGCCAGCTCATTGCCGTCAATCCCTGAATGCCCAGGGACCCAGCGGAGGAAAACGATGGAAGGCTGCAATGCGGAGACCGCTCGTTCGACCTCCTGTTGGAGAGAAGGGGTTAGGGTGCGTTTCTGTATGTGGTGTATAGCGGCTTGTGAGTCTGAATAGACTGTGTACTCTTGAAGAGAGGGAAGGAGAGCAAATGTCTGAAGGGCATGTGCAATGGCGAGGACCTCGCGGGACAGTGCATCCGGAGGGTGGAGATACGGCCCGCTGGTGTGGGTTTCAGGAGCGGGAGGTGGGGATGGTACAGGGCGTAGCCGCAGGAACCTCGAGGAGCCACGAAGGAGGCATCCGTATAGGCTACACCCTGGGTATCAAAGAGAGGGGAATGGTGCTGCGCGGCCGCATGACGACGGCCGGCGTGCAGGACGGGGGACATGTTGGTCGGGAGGGGGAGGATACGAAGATTGGGAGCCGGGGTTGGAATAGGAGAGGTAAAAGGGTCGATAAGAATGGGCGAGATACCCGCTTGAGTCAGTAACCACTGACCCTGACGGGTAAGGGAAAGGCGGGCAAGCTGCGAGTCACGATGGAGAGAGAGAAGAGAACGGAGAGGATGAAAGAGGCCTGTGGCAAAGATCTTAGCGGTAGAGGTAGTGATAGGGAGGTTGAGAGCTGCCTTGTAGAGGCCCACAAGGGCAGTCTCAAGAGCGTCTCGAGAGTGTCGAGAGTGTTAAGTCTCGAGAGTGTTAAGTTGAGTCTGATTCAAGGAAATGTAGGATGCAAAGTACAAGACCTTGTTGAGGACCTGCGCGTGGGCAATTCGGCACGCATGAGCCTCGTGGAGACCTGAGCGCCGAGTGACCACGCGCCGCAGGAGGTAAGTTACGGAGTGGCAGGTGGTGACAGCGTGGTGGAGGGCTTGAGAGTAGAAGTCAACAACAACTAAGTACTCGGCACTGTCGTGATTACAAATATCAGCTTCTACTGACTCCCAGGGCAGAGTTGGTATCTCGTGACTTAACAGCGGTAGTCGCGCATTTCTTGATTTGTACTTTTGGCATTTTTGACAACGTTGAGCGACTTCCTCAACATCGCTGTTTATACTTGGCCAGAAGACAACGGTTCGGGCGCGTGCCTTCATGTTTTCTGCTCCTGTGTGCGCAGCATGAAGAGAAGCCAGTACCTCACTGCGCAGTCTGGCAGGAATGATAAGGCGATCGCTCCAGAACACAAGGCCGGATTCAGTATGCAGCTCGTCTCGGAAGCTCCAATAGCTGCGTAGCTCGGGAGTGACGTCAGCCTTGTCAATGGGCCACGCTGTGCTTGCATACTGGCGAAGTTTCACCATGCTTGGGTCACGGTCCGTCTCCCGCAGAACTTGCTCCAGGCGCCTGTCTGAAACTTGAAGACAAGCGATAGGGTTAACGTGGAAATGCGCGCACTGTTCTACGAGCTGTGCTTCATTAGGAAAACGTGATAACGCGTCAGCGGTGAACAGTTGTTGTCCCTGAATGTACTTGACATTTCTATGGTATTTTTGTAGGTTTAGACGCATACGCTGCAGGCGGAGAGGGCGCTGGCATAATGGCTTCTTGAAAATCATTTCGAGCGGCTTGTGGTCAGATTCCACAATGCCTTCTGGCTGCCCAAAAATGTAGTCTTTGAATTTTTCACAGCCGTGGACGATTGCTAGCATCTCTTTCTCTATCTGCGCGTACCTTTACCGCGCTTCTGTCAGCGAGCGAGATGAGTAGGCTAAGGGGTGTCCTTCCTCCATTATCACAGCGCCAATTCCATTTTGGCTCACGTCTACAGGTAGGGTGATTGGTTTGCCCTTCTGGTAATATGCCAATATGGGAGCCGTTGCTAGTGCTTCGCGCAGTGCTTCAAAGCTCTTTTGAGGTCTGTCTTCCCAAACCCATGCGGCATTCTTTTTCAAAAGTTCTCCGAGCGATGCTGTGAGCGTTGGCATATTAGGAATGAAGCGGGAAACGAAGTTCACCATACCCAAAAATGTCTGTAGCTCTTTCCGATTGCAAGGGGCCGGCACGTGGAAAATATCTTCCAGTCTCCCTGGATCCAGGCTCAACCCGTCGCGCGTCAACACGTGGCCTAGGTACTTGACGGATTCCTGCAAGAAGTTACACTTTTTTTTGTTCAGTTTCAAGTTGTGCTCTTCACATCTTGTCAGCACATTGACAAGACTTGCGTCATGCTCTTCTTTAGTTCGACCCCAGACTAGAATGTCGTCCATTACGACTGCTGTGCCAGTGAGACCTTCCAGTACTTTGTACATAGCGCGCTGAAATATTTCCGGAGCCAAAGAAATGCCGAAAGGCATACGTAGGAACCTGTAACGACCGTACGGAGTGCTCATTGTGCAAATTTTGGAGCTTTCCTCATCCAGTTTTGTCTGCCAAAATCCCGTAGCGGCATCCGAAGTCTAAAAGTATTGTGCTCCACACAGAGACGGTGCAATGTCATCTAGCGTTGGCATAGGATAATGTTCCCTCAGCAGCGCTTTGTTCAAATCAGATGGATCGAGACATATGCGTACCTTGTCGTTCTTTATGACGGTAACCATGTGGCTGGACCAGTCGGTTGGCTCGATCACTTTCGAAACTATTCCGGCTGCTTCCATGCGGTCCAGTACCGCTTTTACTCTGTCCTCGACTGCGAACAGAATCCGGCGTGCTGCTCTGACCACTCTTTGGGAACCGTGCTTGAGCTTCAGGTGGTAGACCACACCCTTGAGCTCCCCTAATCCGGAGAAGACGTCTTCATACGGCTTGACTACGTCGTACATCTCTTGGTGCTCCAGTGAAGCAATTCGGCGAATCAAGCCCAGCTTCTCGGCAACTGAGCCGTTAAGAGTCACGGGTATGTCGTCTTCCATTACGAAGAATGTCGTTTTAAATGTTCCCTCGGGTCCGGTCACATGAAGGTGACTACGTTTCGTTGCTTTTTTCTGAAAGCCAAAAAATGTGTTCAGCACGAAAGCGCAGTTTTCGGGTTGCTTTTGAGTTATCTTCTGCAGCTGGCTGTGTGATATGACCGAGCAATTGGCTCCTGTATCGAGCTTGCAGGCAACTGGCGTTTCTTCCATTTTCACGATTTCAGTCCAGCGGCCGTCATTCTTGCTGCTTTGCGACAAAGTTTCCAACCAGAAATTATCTGCCGTTCCGTCTGAATTCGCTTCTAGTGACGCCACTTTTTGCTCTTTCACGCAGAGGTTAGCGCTCTTCGTTTTGCACGCAGCTGCAAAATAATATCTTTTGCCACATTTTAAGCACGTGCGTCCCTTTGCAGGGCATGTTTCACTGTTGTGAACACGAGCACATTTGTTACAGCGACTTTTCATTTGGAGGACTGCATTGACCGCCACTTGACGGTTCTTGCTGGAGTGTATTTCTTCACTTTGCTCTTTGCCGTGTTCCCGAGCTCGACACATTTCAACAGTTTTGGCCAAGGAAGCATTTTCTGAAAGAAGCGTTTCTTGAAGTTTCTTGTCTCTCATTCCCAGAATGATTCTGCTTCTTAGCATGCGTTCTTCCAGCTCACCGAATTCACAGCTTTTTGCTAGTACACGCAGCTCCGTTAACCAATCGTTAAAATGTTCGTCTTCCTTCTGGTCACGCTTTCCAAATCGAAACTCGTGATAAGCTAGGTTTAGTGCTGGTTTGTAGAACGCTTCAAACTTTCGCTTCAGTACAGAAATGTCGCTTTTATCCTCTCCAGCATCAAATACAAAACTGCCGTACGTTTTGCGTGCGTCTTCTCCAATACTGATGAGAAAAGTGGCTGCCTGTACCTCTTTCGGTTGTTGGTCCAGGTAGGTTGCAGTTGAGAAGAGCTCGAACTCTTGCCTCCATGCTTCCCAGCTATGCCAGACATCTCCCGTTGTCTCCAGGGCCTTCGGTGGTGGCAGCAGCGAAGTGACGGGGGCGGCAGGCTGGGGGAGATGCTGCTCGGCGTCTGTCATAGCTCTGGTCTGATGCAATTACCCGGGCCTCCCGGATCGCCGTGCTTCTGCCGTCGGTTACGTTGCCCGGTTGCGTTGCGTGGTCGCTAACCGGCCACTTCTGACACCATGTGGACACGACGAGGCATGGTGCATGAATGACGCTTTATTCAAGAAGGCGAGCGGTTATATATGCAAGCGGTTAGATAACAAAAATGGGGGCGGCTTCTGTCCGGCTAGGCGCGTGTGCAGGACTTGCATTACGTCGCAGCTATGTCTGGTGCAATAAATTTATGATACTTTTTATTTATTTATTTATTTCAAAATACTGCAGGCCAATAGATTGGCCCATGTAGGAGGGGCTATACAATGCATTGAAAATGACAAATACTAAGAAAATACATGGAGTTACAAACAATGAGCAGAATAACGAAATACAACGCTCATTCACTCGAGAAAAGGCTGCTGAAGAGCTTGTCAATTTATCCCTATCAATCCAGATTAGAGGGATCAACCAGGATGTGTTTGGATACCCAATCGTAGTGACATTTGGAGCGCTGCTGGAACACTGTGAACATATCGAGTTCAAAAGATGAATTATGTAAAAATATATTTCATCACATGTGGAAATACGACTCGCTGCAAATTTCACAATTCAAAGGCATCTTTGTCTTTTTGTTTTAAATGCAGAAAAATTCCTGCGCATAAATGCAGAGTTCGTTGTTAAAACATCAACTTTTCGCTAAACCTTAGATCACGTTTAGTTTCAGACGGCTGGCAGGAGAATTGCCGTATTTTTATGTGCGTTTAGCATAAGAACTATACATGAGATGGGTTCATAGACGCTCAAACTGTTTATCAACGCTCGCTTTTTGCAGCAGCTGATGAGCGTTCCGGGGAAAAGAAATGAGGTACGATTTGCGGCACGCCCCTTCTTAAAAGAAACAGGTCATGTTATTTTCTCACCCTACCTTATCTATTACAAAGAAAAGACGCAACTAAGGAACAATTTATGAGAGGAAGGCAGTCTTTCGGTTAGACTCCGGCAATGGTGGTGGTGAAGGCATTCATTAGGCTATACAAAGGACCGGAAGTACCTTTGGATCAGCGCTAAAGAACCGCTCCTTACAGGCACTAGGCGGTGGCCTTGGTTCGAGAAGCAGCGTACTGTTGCATGATCTCCTTATATGTTTCGAACTGGAAGAGGAATGAAATTGCGAAATGAAGCCGATAGCCTGGTTTGATTTTCTATATTTCAATATTGCCGAGAGGTTGTAATGTGTGAAATAAAATATACTTTTTTCTGTTTAGTGTGCAGCAAGGTTTGGTAGGAGGTCAGTTCTTCAGGCGTTATACAAGTCGGTTGCAGACGCAAGGGACGAAGAAAAGAAAATGTTCGTACAACTGGAATGGTGCATTTGAAGGCTAACTGATTAACTATAACACTGGAACCAGACTTTATTTACTTCAGTTTGCTTTTAATTCATCATCATCATTTATTGTCCCTTAAAGGCCCCTGTCGAGGTATTACATAAGGGGGGAGCGTATACAAGGTTGATGTGGAAAACAAAGGTCACAAAATATAAAATAGCAATATAGGAACATAAAGAGAAGCAAAGAACGCGATAGTTAGAACGGTGCAGGTGAAAAATGCCTTTAGGCCACAAGCCCCACACACGTCGGTGAAAGCTTAGGGCAGCAAAACTCAATACAGGAAAAAGGATTCGATATAAACACAAATCGAAGAAAAAAAAGACATGTCAACCCAGGTGATCTAACAATATCGCCTTAAACCTTGTCGCATCGTGCACATTTGTTAGTGAGTCGGGCAGAAGGTTCCATTCTGCAATTGCGGTCGGAAAGAAGGATTTGTTAAAAGCATTGGTGGAGCCATGAAGTCGTTGGACGCTATTTGAATTAAAAACGCGGCGCGATGTACGAAAGGGAGGAGATATGAGGAAGCCACGGAGATAGGGGAAAATGAGTTATAACTTGTGGAACAAACAAAGGCGCGCAACTTTTCGTCTGACAGCTAAGGAAGTGAGGTCAAGTGATGATTTAATGGAGCTTACGCTGGAATGAAAGTCGTATGTTGACGATATGAAGCGTGCTGCACGGTTCTGGACGGCTTAAAGCATGTTAATTAGGTAGGACTGATGAGTACTCCAGATCGCGGATGCATACTCCAGCAACTGCGGACAAAAGTTTCATATGCCAGTTTACGTATGTTAGCAGGGGAAGAGGAAAGTGATGTTCTAATAAAACCAAGTGTAGGTGAAGCGTCGGCCGTGAATTTTGTAATATTATCAACCCAAGTTAAATTGCTATTGATTGTGATGCCAAGGTAACTATAAGATTCGACTTGCAATAGGTCCTCAGAAAATAAAGAGTAAGGATAAGTTAAATTAAAGCGTTTCCGAGAAATTAGCATAAAACTGCACTTCCTAGACATGTTTACGCAAAAGGCGTACTGGCGCTAAAAAACGAAGACAACACACACAACAGGACAGGACTGGCGCCAACTTCCAACTAGTTTATTCACAGAAAAAACCACTTAAGAACCACACTGCATGCAAAAAAAATACAGACAAACCAGAAACAAGGGGTGACTTAACAAAGATGCACGTGCCAAACGGACCAAAGGAATGATTATAACGCTGCAAGAGACCCACTCAGAAACCTAATCTCTTCTTCTGACAATGACACAGATGGCTTGCTTATGCAGATATCGCCCCTCTGTTTGATGTAATAGGCTTCTATTATTTCACGCTCTAATCTGTCTTTTGATCTTGCAATGAATTTGGTGTTCTCAAAACCAGGACGGCATTTGCAGCTTTTGCAGTGAGTGGCCATGTGGCTGCCATAGCCATTTTTTACAGCAATCTTGTGCTGCCTCACTCTTTCATTGTAGCACTGACCTGTCTGGCCGATATATTCCTTGCCGCAGCTTAGAGGAACAACATACACAACATCAGCCGTGCATTCAGTGGCGCGAATTTGGTGTTTCTTTTTGCACTGCTTAACCTTTCTTACTCTGTTGAAAGTGCAAACGCGCGACAGCTTGCAGGGAGCAGAAAGCACCACGTTGATCTTATATCTGCTGGCCACTTTCTTCAGGTTGTGCGAAAGCCGGTGAATATAGGGAATCACCACCGTCGGTTGTTTTTCTTTATCCTTGTTTTTTTGACCCTGTTCTCCCATCAACATCCGCTTGCGCTTCTTAACCAGGTCCTCACTAATGCTAGTTATGAGGTGTTCTGGGTACCCGGCTTGATGAAAGCGTTCAATTTGCGCATCGAAGCTCTGTGCCATCTCATGCTCACACGATTTATCCAAGGCTGCATTCAAGCATGTCGCAACGATTCCGCGCTTAATTAGCTTGGAATGTGCACTACTAAAAGGCAGTAGCTCTTTGCACGATCTCGGGTTGTAGGACCAACAAACATGGCGGTCCTGCTTAAATTGAAGTTTCAAATCAAGAAACTGCAGGCTATTGTTGTGGGGAACTTCATGCGTGAAACGGAGCCCTTTTGATTCACTGGTGAAAATGGTGACTATGTCTTCAAGGATGGCGCTTGGTTTTGAACCTACATGATCGGTTAGCACAATTAGGTAGTCATCCACGTATCTAAATACCCTAACAACGTTAGAGGTCAATAAAAGCCGGTCACTAACACGTTTGTCAACACACGATAAATAAATGTCACTTAAAATAGGGGCAAGGGACGACCCAATACAAACACCATCACGCTGAATGTAAAACTGATCGCTGAAAAAAACTGCAGTAGATGAAAGGTAAAATTCTAAAAGTGTTAAGAAATCATCACAGCTAATACCTGTTTCGTCCTGAAATGACAGTTCGCCTATGCATGCAATCTTCTCTTTGATACAAATCAACATTTCGGTATGCGGTATGGAATAGTACAGGTCGGTAACATCAATTGAAAAAGCAGACAGTGCTCCAGGCAACCCATTCCTTAGTTCTTGAACAACCTCATTGGAGCTGCGGATAAGAAAGGGGTCGTCTAGCGGAAGGGACTTTAAGTGTCGCTGAAGAAAACGGCCAATGCACACCTGCCAGGATCCTTTCTCTGAAACAATCGTGCGTAGGGGGCACCCTGGCTTATGAGATTTGCCCGTAAAGAAAACCTCCAGGAACTCTCTGTCAGCATCCTTAACCAGTTTCTTCAGCAGATCCAAATTCATGTCAGTTAACAGCTTTACTGCGGTGTTCTTAGCCTGTTCTTACATCAAACAGAGGGGCGATATCTGCATAAGCAAGCCATCTGTGTCATTGTCAGAAGAAGAGATTAGGTTTCTGAGTGGGTCTCTTGCAGCGTTATAATCATTCCTTTGGTCCGTTTGGCACGTGCATCTTTGTTAAGTCACCCCTTGTTTCTGGTTTGTCTGTATTTTTTTTGCATGCAGTGTGGTTCTTAAGTGGTTTTTTCTGTGAATAAACTAGTTGGAAGTTGGCGCCAGTCCTGTCCTGTTGTGTGTGTTGTCTTCGTTTTTTAGCGCCAGTACGCCTTTTGCGTAAACATGTCAAGCTACAACCAACTAGCTCAAATCAAAGTATTGCTGCACTTCCGAATATTCACTTCCATCGTCCACAAAGAGCACCAATTTTCGATGAGCTTCAGATCGATTTGGATTCATTGTAAAACGCTACGCAGGTTGCTTTTGGAAGGCCTATACACATCTAGCGACGCTCACTCAGGACTTCTCTCCTGTATTAATTCTCTAAGACAAGGTTTCCTTGCCTTGCAGTAACACGCGCAAATCTTGCACTCGCATCTAAACATATTCAATGTTGTTGGAGACGGCATCGCGAAATATGCAATCGTGTTCTTGGTACCGATGGGCCAGAGCTCTAAGCATTACTTCCATTACGGGATCGATTGGGATATGTAATGAGACTAGGGACGAGTTGCGCCGAGCGCGCCGGAAAAAGACCTTGCTCATGTCAATTCGCAGTGCACTTCCTAAGCGCAGTGGACGCAAGTTGGCTATCCATACCTCAGAAAATTCAAACTGGTCAAAATACTTCTCTTTTTGTGGAATGAACAAATTTTCAGCGAGAATGGTACCCACTGCATGAAATGCTTACAGGGGACATTTTCTCTATGAAAATATCGAGGGAGCTTCGTCAACTCAATCTATGCATGCGGCTTGACATGAACTCTCCATTCAAGAGGACTTTTTAGCACGACACGAAAGGCAAGACAATAGCCCTGATGCCTGTGAAGGTTGCCAGATAATTATTAAGAAGAAACATTAGAAACGATGATCAAAGTGTTCATTGCATGGAACTGTTATATCTACTGCGTGGAATCAAAAAACACAATTTGTTTCTGAGCGATATCACCTTAGTTTCCTTTACGACGAAAGTTTAGATTCGCATTTACCATTCAGTGAGCAAAAGCAATGTGTAACTTATCTGTCGTCCCGTCTAGAACTGATGATTTAAACACATCGCTGCAATAAAGCAGCCAATAGCATTTGCAAAATGCGCGTCGCAGAGTTGAACTCCAGGCATATTCAAAAAGATATAGTAGAGCTTTATACTTTAACTGTGTTTACTTTTTAACTTCTCATTAGTCTTTATATTTATAGATGAATCCAGTCCCTAAGGAAGCTAGGTTGCTTTGCAGGAAAGCAATCGCCAAACCTTCGCGGCTGTACTGAGATAATGGAGAAAAAATCGACAATCTTCATTCTTTATTTTTTCTTTCAAGCTTTATTACAAAGGCAATGTTTAATCGCAGGATGCCTAGGATATGCAGAAAAAGGTTCCTATGTCGTACGTGCTCTTGAGTCCCACATTTCGAGAGACGACCGCACGGCGCTGGTAACTTGCAAAAGACGCTGGGACGACGAAGACCGCCTGTTGCTTAGCCTAGTACCATGGCCTGTAACATTATGGAAGCTGCCGAGTGAATACCTGCTTCGATATATCGAGGAAAATAGGCGCTTGAGTACTAAGACAAACGTCCTGTTGCTAGGCCACGGCCTAAATGACTCAACGTGCCTAGAGCAGACTTTGAGAATGCCGCAGTCAACATACTTAGTCGACTGGCTAGTGATCGAAGACAGCAGTGAAGTACGGGACACGCTTAACCGTTTCGTGTCACAGTCAACGGTGAGAAACTTTTCTTGCAGCCATCGTGAAATACAACAAAGTGCTGAAAACGAGAAGGGAATGCTGCGACCTAGCGTAAATACTTACGTGTCTCGATACTCAAGGGGTTGTTCCGAGCGTTCGCATGTCCAAGGTGTCAGGTCCGACAAGCGCAGCGAGCTAAGGGACAGTGTCGTCCGCGTCGGATGCCTTCAGTCTGAAGCCTCCGGCCCCTGTTCGTACTTTTGGAAAACGGAATTCCTGTTGAACGCTCTTAGCCTCTACAATGTGACAGTTCATCGAAGCTTCTACAACGACAGAAGAATTCACCACGAGGATCTGTTGAAAAGCTATTACGACATTTCAGGACAAATGGCCACTGCGAACGAACGGTTAGTGATGAGGTTCGCTGTTCCGGCTAGCGTCCTAACCGGGCAAGAGACATTCTACGTCAAAAGCAGCCGTCCTGAGCCGGTCTCTTTCATCGGTATTCTAGTGAAGTCTAAGCTCGGGGTTTTTCTCCTTTTTGCGGCATTGCTTGCTGTCTCTGCAGTGGCAGTAGTCGCTGAGCTCGTAGAAGGAAATCGTGGGCTAGGGACCGCAGCCGCTGATGCTTTGATGCTGCATCTTGCCTCGTTTTACGCAACCTCGTTACCAATTCCACGGACACCAAGTTCAGTGCCGGCAAGAGGCATGGTATTCGGCGTATGGCTAATGGCGATACTCCCCCTGTCGAGTTATTTCCGCAGCGAACTTGTTTCAAGGCTTAGTCTACAGACATTCCCTGACATCATCGACACTATCGAAGAACTTGAGGAGGCGCTGGTGCGCGGAAGGATGACTCTGTGCGTCGTGGCGGGCACGTTCACACACCTCATTCTTGAGGCGGAGACCAACACAAGCAGCTTTTACTCAAAGATGCGGTTAGCGTATCAAGGAAGAAAAGAAAAACGCCTTTTGTTGGTTCCACATGTAAGAGACTGCCTCCCATGCGCTCAACACGAGGACCATGTATGCTTCGCACTCAAGTGGCCTAGTTGCTTTGTGCGTAAATGGGGACGTGATATGGTGCAGTCGAGGGAGCATTTAAGCACGAGTTGGTTTGTAACTCCCGTCCGCAAGAATTATCCCTTTCTGCGCGGATACCACGAGTTTCTGCGGAGAATAGACGAAGCCTCACTGCTGGAAATGGCCAATCTGGGGCTCCGAGAGTGCATTTCTGATAACGGTGACTATGGACATGCCTATCCTCAAGTGAACCAAACTGCTGAGTTGAAAGCTTTCTTTGTGACTTTCACAGGGTCTTTAGCTTTTGCTACTGCCGTTTTCCTTTTGGAGGTGATCATTAGTGGGGCTGGAAAAAAGATTACAGTCGCTAATTTCACACAGAACTGAAGATATCGCCCTAAAGTTTTCTGATGTTGAGAAGACGGCTGCTTGTGAACACCGAAATCATATCAAGCTCAAATTCCTTACTTTAGCACAATGTGTAAAAAGGCGCTACGTAAACTGCACTATAAAGCTCAAGATATTGTGGTGTATAGAAAAATGCAGGCTTCAAAATTTTCTATCGGCGCGCAATCCCGCATTTTCCGTATTCATATTTTGTTAGTACCGTAATCTGCTGAAAAGATCCCCTCCATATTTTCGGCTGTGGACCTATAGAACGTGTGTTAGTAGGTTTCGTGTGCATAATATGTGAGCGCTTTTTGCGGGATCCTTCATTCCGAACTTCTTGCGCTAGATGTAGTATGACATGGAAAGATTCTGTGGTAACGGATTGATACTTATGAGAACACTTCTTATTGCACATTCGTCATATGCCTTGATAAACACGCACATCTTCATCATGCACGAGCGACATCTTCAATGAGGCATCTACCGCAATGAGCACTAAGAGTTGCTTGTGTTGGCTGGCATCTAGATGAATGAATTTTAATCCCCAACACCGACCATCTACTCAGCGGTTTTTTCTGAAAATCTTAGTGTGTACGCAGTGTTTACTTTCCTTGTGTGGCCAAGTGCAAATATCATTAGGCGACCTGCCTTGATGGTATCTGGTAGCTTGAATTCACTCACTCATATGAAAAATAATCTATTGAATTTAGTAAAGCTGAGATCTGGGCGAGTTGGTATGCATTCATACCGGTGAACAGCGGAAAAAAGGCGGGACAACAACAAGACAAGCGCTGACTATCAACTGGGTTTATTGAAGGACGGAAGGGTATATATACAAAAACATAACACAAAGAAGTAAGAAGATAGTGTGAAAAGGGCCGTGAAAATCAAAACTTATGTCACATGTGAAGTGATGTAAGCCAATTCCTTGTTGCTAAGTGCCACGGAAGGACTGCTGATGCAATCGTCACCTTGCCTGTGGATTTGATGCGCTTCCATTATTTTGCGCGTGAGCTTATCTTTATGGCGGAACAGAACTTCGGTTTTCTTGTACTCCGGTGCGCACTTGCACTATTTGCAGCGGAACTTTGTGCGCGGAAGCCCGCCGTCTTGTTCCGATTTCCTTTCTTGCTCCCTTTCATGATGGAATTTGCACTTTTCACAATGAGCGGCAACGTGGCTAAGAGGGTCACTTTTCCTTGTGTTTTCATGCTCCATGAGCCTTTTGTTTACGCATCTGCCGGTCTGCCCGACGTAAACAGCACCGCAAAAGAAGGGAATTTTCTGTACCATGTGCAGAAAACGTGGTGTACAAAATTCCCTTCTCTTGCGGTGCTGTTTACGTCGGGCAGACCGGCAGATGCGTAAACAAAAGGCTAATGGAGCATGAAAACACAAGGAAAAGTGACCCTCTTAGCCACGTTGCCGCTCATTGTGAAAAGTGCAAATGCCATCATGAAAGGGAGCAAGAAAGGAAATCGGAACAAGACGGCGGGCTTCCGCGCACAAAGTTCCGCTGCAAAAAGTGCAAATGCGCACCGGAGTACAAGAAAACCGAAGTTCTGTTCCGCCATAAAAATAAGCTCACGCGCGAAATAATGGAAGCGCATCACATCCACAGGCAAGGTGACGATTGCATCAGCAGTCCTTCCGTGGCACTTAGCAACAAGGAATTGGCTTACATCACTTCACATGTGACATAAGTTTTGATTTTCACGGCCCTTTTCACGCTATCTTCTTACTTCTTTGTGTTATGTTTTTGTATATATACCCTTCCGTCCTTCAATAAACCCAGTTGATAGTCAGCGCTTGTCTTGTTGCCCCGCCTTTTTTGCGTTGTTCACCACTATAATCTATTGAACGGTGTGCTCAACTCTGCGCTCTGCTAGAATAACGAAACCATTCCGCACTAAACTAAATATTTTTTTATTAATTTCTTAGGAGCAAGCTGCAGTCTAAGTATACCAGGTGCTTACAGTTTTAGAGCCCATCGAAATGGGTCCATAACGAAATCAACTCATTCCACAGGAACGGCTAGTCGATACAGACTACCCCACTTATAGCGGCCGTAATTATAACTAAAACTCTCGCTTATTACGCACGAGGGCGGCTCCCGTTCTGATACAGCGAGCAACCGCGGTGGTGTAACTAACAGGCGGCGTAAATCCGGCTCCGCCATCGAAAAACCCCTGCAACCGAAAACCGCGGACATTGAATTGCGCCTCCGAGTACACTTGACATTCGTACTCGGAAAGAGTGTGGAGACATGAAACTGCAATGGGAAAAGAGAGAGCGTGCCGATAAAATTGCAGAGTTTTACAAAATGTCGCCGTCAGAAGCAAATTCCTTGAAAAGGGACGTCTGCGTTGGTGGAAGGCACGGCAAACTTTCGCGTTAACATGCTTTTGTGAATGAGAATGAAAGGCCCAGAAGCGCTTGTATTTGGGCGTGTTGGTTCATAACTATTCAGGAGGACACTGGGGCGCAATAAAAGACACGGACATAGAAGTGGACAGGAACGAGTGCTTCTATCAACAGGCTTTATTCGACGTAGACCGTTAATATACCTTCGCTTTACCCAAGCACCACTGTGCGAATCACAAGCACGTGGATACCAGAGAACACAAAGAAATCCAAAGGCTGGCGATTACAGAAATCTATCTAAGAAAACCATTTCAGATTGGCGAAGTATCACAGATGAATCACAGATGCAGTTATCTTCTTTTTTTCTGATGTAATAGGCTTCCACCAGTTTCCGTTCAATCTGATCGCGGCTTCTCAACAATCCTCTACAGTCCGATAAGCGGGGAAAACAGGCGATCTTAGTCTTCTTAGTGCATTCTGGGCAATGGTCCGGGAGATGGGAGCCTGTCTTCTTTAAAGAGTTCTTGTGCTCCCATAAAGAGTTCTTGTGTTCTTTAAAGAGTTCTTGTGCTGGAGAATGCAGGCTTCCCTGATTCCCTCATTCTTGCTGTGACGCAGCCCTTGGTCAAAAAATTGAAGGGCAGCAAGCGGAGCAATGCGAAAGACCCAACGAAGTGTTCAAAGCCGGAGGTTGTACCATACGTACACAGAACTTCCCACTACATCAAGAAGGTAGCCAAGAAGTACGGAGTAGCAGTAGTTCTTTCTGCTCCGCGAAAGTTGTCCGGTCTGTGCGCACGCATAACAAGAAAAGAAAAACGGCAAGAGTGTGGCGTAAAACACCGTAATCCCCACGGAACCTGCAAAACAGGAGTTGTATATGAGTTTCCGCTCACTTGCGGGAAGGTTTACGTTGAGCAAACTGGACGTTGCCTCAACAAGCGCCTTCTGGAGCACAAGAACTCTTTAAAGAAGACAGGCTCCCATCTCCCGGACCATTGCCCAGAATGGACTAAGAAGACTAAGGTCGCCTGTTTTCCCCGCTTATCGGACTGCAGAGGATTGTTGAGAAGCCGCGATCAGATTGAACAGGAACTGGTGGATGCCTATTACATCAGAAAAAAAGAAGATAACTGCATCAGTGATTCATCTGTGATACTTCGCCGATCTGAAATAGTTTTCTGAGATAGATTTTTGTAATCGCCTGCCATTCGATTTCTTTTTGTGTTCTCTGGTATCCACGTGCTTGTGATTCGCACAGTGGCGCTTGGGTAAAACGAAGGTATATTAACGGTCTACGTCGAATAAAGCCTGTTGATAGTAAGCGCTCGACCCTGTCTACTTCTATGTCTGTGTCTTTTATTGCGCCCCTGTGTCCTCCTGAAAAGAATTAAAGGCGCCAGCCGGCGACTCTCCTTTCTCGTTGCAAGTCTGGAGAGGTGCGATGCTTGTGGAGGTAGGCTTTTGTCGGCTACTGGCCGACCACATTGGCCTGCAAAATGGGTCACATTTTAGTGTTGTTCGGATAGCGTGCAACCCAGGAAAAGTTTCACTATGGTGACTCACTATTTTGTCTTAGAGCTGCTTTTCAGTTCAACCATACTATAGAAATATGATACTCCATAAAGGGAAATTAGAGTTCAGCTGTGTTTGCGTCAACGGCGCAAATGGAAGGGTCCTTTAGAAGGCGCCGCTTAGCGTCTACATTCGCACCGCGAAACCTTGGGTTCTCTCGTCGGCGGTGCTTAGCTCCTCCTGCTTAGGCGGAGCGTACCTCTTCTGGGGCCGGCAGTGCTGAAATTGTGATCAGGCAGCTCGTTCACGAGCAGCGGCAGGCGAAATATTTCCACGGCTGCGTCGCTCATACTTCAGGAAGAATTTTCTGAGTATTGTGTGGTCTATTATGCAGCAGGCGGCACGTACTAGGAAGACAGCTCTGTGAATGGCGTCGTCGACGCGCACAGTGCATTCGTGCCGCCCGTTTCACAGCTCCGCCCGCTTACTCAGCGGAGCGCGGTGCGACTGCGAAGAGCCTGCGCGTGGCTGTGCGTGGGCGCATGCCGGCGCGAAAAGGCCTCCCTGCCCTAGCCGCCCTATCTCCGCGCTTGCAGTGCCGAAGGACAACGGTGTACGCGGCGCGAACTATTGTGGCGCCATCTATGAGCGAGCAGTGGTACACTTGTTGCCACGGTTACACTGACGGCGGCGACAGCGATGCGGCTGAATCCACGAACGGGAGCTTAGCAACTGCGCTCTAAAACAGGAAGTCCTGCTCATTCTTGACAACGTTGTGTAACACAAGTTGCCTTCTCTGAATGTGGTTAGAATACTCTTCTCGCCATGGAATGAAAAGTGCTAGTGTCAGTCACCAGACGCAGGCGCCAAACACGCGCTCAAGATATAGCAACATCAGCACGAGATGAAGCGCTTCCCAATAAAAGCTGACCAAGCCGATGTCTGGTTAAGGTATCGATATCTATGTTCCCCGCTGCGAAAGACACTATCACCGTGTGGACAGGAGTGACGCTGGAGAGCATCGAGAATTGCTTCCATAGATCATTGTTTGTCGACCAAAATATGCTTGAAGACACCGTTGAACATCCGAGTGATGAAATGTATGGATTTGTAAGTACATGTAGTTAAGCGCACATGGCCAGATTAGATATCGTCAGGTATGGCTTCGTGAGGTGGAGATTGTTACGACTGGGCATCCCACTCTCTCTTACTGTTGGGGCTGGAGCATCCTAACCTGCTCCCACTGCTGTGCAGAGCTGAGCGATTAAACGTTCGAGGCGACGGTGGGTCAGACATTTATGTTCAGTATGTACAAGAGCTTTACACAATCCGTAGAATTGCCAAGAGCACAACGGGATAGCAGAAAGGGGTTGGGCCATGCCGCGGGAGCGCGTCTCTCTGGGGCGATCTCTCGTCTGCTACCCGTCTGCTTCCCCGGATCAGCGCGGCTCCGTTGGCATAGCCTCGACAACGGTTGCAGCAGCCAGTCATTCGAACACTCCAATCAGCACATGCCACTGGCCACCGTTTGTATTGGATGAATGGACGAGAAGAGCTCGGCCGTTGATCGTTTGCAGCTTGGAATGGGCTGGCGGCGAAGCTTCGGCTGAGTCCCGAGCCGAAGCTAGCGAGGAGATGGGGAAGGGAGTACTCGGGCGAATCAGGATGAATCATCCTGCAAGCCGCAGCATGTGCAAGGGTCCGGACTTGCATTGCACAATGGCGGGCGCAAGCGCTGGTTTCCGTGGAGGCTAGCTTAATGCGTGTTCAGGCATAACAGCACCCCCGACGCCACCAGGCCCCGCCAAGGTCCCGTCTGGTATCCAGAAGCAGATGGCTCCATGCTCCTTTCGTAACAGATCTCGCTCATCAGACGAAAATCACTGCTCCACCGCCTGGTCTCCCAGGTGTCTGGACCACGTTCACTCAGTCCTTCTGGAGAGCTTGCTGGTCAACACCGGTCGTTGATCGTTCAGCGCCTCGCCAAGAACCGACCAACAACAGACAGCACCCAACAAGAGCAAGTGCCCTCTGTAACCAGTCAAAACACCAGACTTCAAGGTCACAAAAAGTCTGCTAGCTTTATTTCTGACACCCTTTCTTGCTTCCTTTCAACAAGAGACAAATGAGGGATACCAGGACTCTTAAAATACTGATTCAGCAAAGTGCCCAACGCATGTGACACACGGAATGAAATGAATGCAAAATAAAGTTGGTCCCATGGTTCTTTCGGGCAGGAAAACACTCAGCTGAGGCCGCAAATGACGACATCAATTTTTCCCCGATCTACGAGCAAACCGGATAACTGTTCCCATAGTGACAAACTGTAAGTCACGAGGAGGTAGAAGACAGCTTACCTTAGAACGCAAAGGTTAGTGCGTCTACGTCAGCGCTTAACTCGCTTCTAACAGACGTTAAACGACACCCTCTACTGCGGAAGCTAATGTCTCTGCCTATTTCACTGTAGTTGCGCTTGTCTCTCTCCGTGCGATTGTCTCTCTATTTTCTACGGTAGGAGCAATACGAGAACGAGTTGCTTTCTCTTACTGACAACGTGACCCTTTTCTTACGCTTCCTGCGCCAGACGCGACTTTTTTTTACGAGTGCGTAACGCTTCTGATGTGAGAGTTCTTTTTTTCTTGCCTTCTGGTGGCAAGCGAGACCTTCCAGGAGCGTTTAATTTCTGGCGCACAATTCCTTTTCGCTCTCTGTGAGTTTCCCATCTTTACGGCGTTCTGATTTTGCGCCTACTAAATAGCGTTATCTCGACTCGGGGGTTCCCATCGCGATGGCTATGCTTGGCCGAGGACTTAAACGGTTTCTTCTTGCCAGTTATCTCGTTGCCTCTGTCACTACGGCCCCCTACATGTTTTGGCATCATGAGCCAAACACGCGTTTTCTCTGAGCGCCCGTGCCGCTTTCTGTGGGACCGCGACTTCTTCCGCGATTGCAATGGAAAGTGACAGCCTGCATGAGAGTACAGACCTCTGCGCGTCCTGCTCCCTGTGTACTGGCGGCAAGCTTCAGCCTTGTACCGCTCCATAATTTTTTTCCTCTAGGCACCGCTCTTTTGTATCTCGGTTTCCTGCCATGACACACTTTCCCGTGCGAATGCTTGCATGCTTTCTGTTCCCAGTTTCTCTTACTGCCCAGATCCGCGTGCCTCGGCGCACTTATCTGCTTCGCTTTGCGCGATGGTGATACCTCGCACATTTCTTTAGCGCTGTTTCTGAACGTAGTTTCAGGGCTAACAACGTAACTGACGTTCCTGTTGTCCTTGTGACGGTGAAGCTGATGTTTTCGATGGCCGCTACTCCTTTTCGTGCGCTTGCCCTTTGTTGTTGTAAAGCGCCGTTATTTATGCTTTTTCGAAGAACGCGATGCGCATAACGATCCTTTCTAAGAAACAAACGTCAGTTTCTTTGTACTTCGCATTTCTGGCTGCATATTGAAAAGTCTTCTTTCATCGAAACTCCGATACATCCAACACACTCCGCGCGACTTTTGGGTTGCTTTCAAGTGGGCACGATAATACACCCTTACACATAAACACTAATCGAGGAGAACGCATTCGACAAAAAAGAAAAAAACTACCTAGCGCAACTCTTTTTAGACACATAATGTCAACTAAAGTTTGCAGAACCATTAGCGAAATTCACTGTCGAAGAAAAAAATCGCAGTCAACTGAAAAGTTTTTTTTTTCTGTGTCCTTATCTGTACACGTAGTTTTAGAGCTAGAGGTGTCTCCTCAGGGTACAACTTCGATTTCGACGCGGATGAGACAATTACCTTCAGTGCCTCACAAAATCAAACCAAACCTAACTGTATGGTAGTGTGGCCCAAGCTACGGTAATATGACCACGTTGTCATATGACTATGACCATTGGATACGTGACCTCGAGCTGGACATTTGATTTGTGACTGTGGAGACCACGCGTAAGATTGCTTTCATTCGTATAACTAGATTCAAGCCATAATGAACGCAAGCCATTTTTGTTTGGAGTTGGACTATAATTAAAACATGTGCGCATATTTTGCGGTGAATGCACTTCCTGAAATGTGAAGCTGACACCTGAAACATTGATTTATATTGTTTCTGTGCAATATGCACGAACTGTTTTATATTACTGTTTGCCTATACGGGATACCACTCAATTGTGTACTCATGGCATGAAGAAATAAAGTCATGTATCGTATCATCTGCTCTGATTTTAATGACCTGTCTGACGAAGCATATTAGTTGTACTCTTTGCCTCTGCTACGCGGTCGTATATGGGAGCTACTATTGGACGATGCTAACAAAGACCCAGGCGTCTGCAACACACTTTTCTTGAAGCGTTTTAATGAAATCTCCGTTCTTTGAGAAATAATTTGAAATCAGTAAGTGCTCTTAGGTGTCAGTAGAGTGTACACAGTCGATAGTGAAGCAGCTGATCCAAATGGCCGCTCCACCAGCCGGACGAAGAAGCAACCGATATCCCAGCCAAGTCGGTGGGTGGGTTCCACGTGTGTTCTGAAGGTTGTTTTTTGAGAGAGCAGCTCCTTAGCGCCCGTACTGCGTTTTGAGTCGTCGCCGACGGGTGGGTGGTGGTGAAAACATTTATTAAGAAGGGATAGGAGGTATGTTTGGACCAGACCATGAGGGACCGATCCTTACAAGCACTAGGTGGAGGTCCATAGCATGGGAGCCCAGTGGCGGTGGCCGCCACCCGGGCGCGCCGGGCTGAGGCTTGCTGGCCGTGTAAGTCGTGGCAGCCGAGCACGGTCTCCTCCCAGTCCTCCCGGGTTTTTTTGGGGATGGGGGAATAGCCGGGTTGGAGGAGCTGGCCCACACCATGTGATAGGTGTCAGAAGACACTGCACTACAGTGCAGGCAGCTGCCGTTAATGGAGGAGTCAAAATGTTTTAGTGCTGCCAGGCACAGCAATGTATTGGTGAGAAGGCGGAGAAGGAGCCGCTCATCCGCCTTCTTCAGGCCTTTACATGGGCGACGGTAAAGGCGATGACTCTCTTGGTAGTAGGTTGTAACATCTTTGAAGGTACATATCGGATTAGGATCGGTTTCCTGATCGGGTGGGGAGGAGAAAACAGCCCGGTAAAAGACAGCACGGGCGGCTGCGTCTACTGCCTCGTTTCCTGCCAACCCCTGATGAGCAGGGGCCCATATAAAGTAACGGTGTGCGTCGTCCGTATCCCGTATGCAATTTGCTACATTGAATAGGCTAGGAAGGGATTGCAGCCTTGTTCAATGTTCCGACAGGCCGGTCGCGAGTAGATGATTATGCATTTGAATTGGAACGTGAGCCCGCGACAGCAAACGCGACCTCTTTTGCTTGTGTTGCACTGCGGGCTCTATAGTTGAGGCCGTTAATTGTGTTGCTGTTGTGAACTACCGCGACCGTGTACCATCCGCCGTGGTGAGGACCGGA
Source organism: Amblyomma mixtum (assembly GCF_055824585.1). NCBI lineage: Eukaryota > Metazoa > Arthropoda > Arachnida > Ixodida > Ixodidae > Amblyomma > Amblyomma mixtum. The sequence goes on along the minus strand of NC_143015.1, from coordinate 94,318,317 downwards.
AGCGTCGACGTAGTATACACCTGTTTTGTGGCCATAATGTCTGGCGATGGCATCCGCTAGTGCCAGGCGCCGACTATTATGGTCCTCGTGTTACATGTTGGCAGGAAGAGGTCGCACATGGAGGGCGCGTCTCCACAGTTCTGGGATGTGAAACCTGTTTTCCATGGGAATGGTGTGCTAGATATGGAGTCGAGCAAGAAGCCGGTGACCCAACTCCGTTTGCGACAATCGCGTCTACTGGTTTTTCAGGTGCGCCTCCTGGAACTCTCGGAAAGTATTCACCACCCCAAGGGCCATAAGCCGGCTGTTTGGAGTAGTGACGGGGAGGTGAAGGGCACATTTAGCAATTTTGCGAAGGATGACCTGAAGGGCATCCTCCTCTTGTTTCCATAGGTGCACATAAGGAGTCGAATAGAGAATTCGACTAGTTACGAAAGCATTTGTCAGCTGCAAGGCATCCTTAGTTCGTAACCACCGCGTTTGCTGGAAACTCGGCGGACCAAGCGGCCCACCTGGTCCCCCACCTTACGGATTTTGTCCAATGTAGTGTGTCGCCGTCAGTGCTTGTGGATGTAGCGTCTGAGTACCCGTATCTCATGAGGTTCGCGTATGGGACCACTCTCAAAAGAAAGAGATATTTTAGTTGTGCACTTTTGTGAGGGGCGGATGTTCACAGTTTGCGATTTTGGAGGGGAACATTGAAGACCGCAGCGACGGGCGTAGAGGTCTACTATAGTCGCCGCTGTTCGTAGTCTGGTTTCAATGTCCCCTGTGCTGCCCTGCGTGGCCCATAGGGTGATGTCATCGGCGTACAGAGCGTGTTGCACGCCGGCGACACCACCCAGCTGGGCCGGCAGGTGCATCAAGGCCAGATTGAAGAGCAGAGGGGAAGGTACTGGGCCTTTGGGAGGGTTCCCCGCGTGCCGAGTAGGTAAGGACCATGGTCTCTGTCTTGGATGCGGATGTGGGACTGACGATCCATTAAAAATTGCCATATGTATCGGAATGTGTTGAGGCGACAGTCGGCCTGGCTTAGGTTAGTGGGTATGATCTCGTGTGTTACATTATCAAATGGCCCTTTAAGATCCAAGGCGAGTATTACCCGGTGAGTACGGGGGAAATTTAGGGGGTCAAGCACTTCCCGATTGAGCTGCCGGAGGACATCCTGTGCGGATCTGTGTGGGCGGAGTCCAAACATGGTGCTCGCAAAGACATGTTTGTGTTCAAGATATGAAGATAAGCGATCCTGCACCATCATCTCCATAATTTTGCCCACACATGAGGTGAGAGAGATGGGGCGAAGGTTATCAGTGTCAGTTGGTTTTCCTGCTTTAGGAATAAAAGGGATCAGAGCCGTTTTCCAGTCATTGGCAGGGGGGTGTCCCCGCGCCAAATTGCATTGATGTAGTCGAGGAGGGACTGGTGTGCCAAGTCAGGCAATTTCGTCAAAAGTTGGACGGTGACCTTATTCATCCTGGCGCAATGCCCCGTTACATTTTGGCCAGAGCCGCCCGCAGAACATGGAGCTGGAAAGGTTGATCCAGCTTCGTCGTCTCTTTGCCTGCATAAGAGTTCGCAGATCCACGGGCGTCTTGGGTTGTACACAAATACTGGCCCCGAAGTTCCAGGGCCAGTTGAATTTTTTGGTCAGAGAAAGCATGCGTGGTTCGCTGCAGGTGTTTTTTTTTTTTGTTTCGGTTCGTGTTTGGCTTGGGTCGATTAGGGCTCGAAAGAGACGCCACGTGTAGCGGCTGGACATTTGTCGCGCGGCCGTGTTGCATCTATCCTTCCAATTGGAGTGGGTGAGTTGGGCTGCATACTCTGCCGCTTTCTTGATGAGATCGGCGATTTGAACTTTACCCTTTTTACTGTATTTCTCGCATCGCTAGCGCGGGACGAGGCTGCGACGTGCTTCCCAGAGGTGTAGAAGGTGGTTATCTACGTCTGTGACCGCCTCTCAGATCTGGATCTGAGTTTCATGCCAGTAAAGGTGTGTCAGCAGCTGTTGGGACCATGCTGAGTAGCGTTGCTCAGAAACGGGTGTATCATCAAGTGAGTGAAAATTTTACCTGAATTTCATCCAATCTGGGATACGGGCTGGTGTTCTGGGACGCTTTAGGGGGCGTGTGCGTAGTGTAGTGTTAAGGATGCAGACGCTGCAGAGGAGACCCTCGGTCGCTACCGAGGGTCTCCTCGGTGTTGAGCCAGTCTGCGTGTCATATGTTGCGAGTGAAGATTAAGTCCGGACACGTATCCGGTGCCACGGTGTTTCCTAGCCGTGTTAGGTAGACGGGGTCCGTGTGGGAGGTGAAAGGCAACGTGGACGCAATTGCTGCCAGCTTACATACGTGCGACTCTTCCTTGCGATACCCCCACAGCTGACTGGGAGCGTTAAAGTCGCCCACAATAAGCAGGCGATCGAGACCCACTACTCTTAGCGGGCGTCTAAAGAGGTCGCTCGTTTCCTTTGACCTCTGGGCGTTTAGTGTAGTGTAGTGTTAAGGATGCAGATCGCTACCGAGGAGACTCTCGGTCGCTACCGAGAGACCCTCGGCAGCGACCGAGGGTCTCTCTTTCTAACTTTCACTAGAGGACTGCGCATGCGACTCAAGGTATTTTTGGGCTGCGAGGTTCGAAGGATCTTGAGGTCCGAAGAGAGCGCGATGCTTTTCTTTGAATATGTCCCAACTCGTTAACTCGTCTTCATGGGTGTCGTACCATTGCTTTGCAGTGCCAGACAAATAGAAATTGAGGTTTGCCAGCATCACGGTGGGGTTCCACCTGTTATGGGTGCTGACACCTTCGTACACCGAGATCCATCTGTCGACATTTTCAGCTGAGGCACCGGAAAAGATGTCTGGGTCACGGGGATGAGCCATGACCATGAATGTAGTGGCAGTGGGATTTGGCGAGTCGCCAGGCTGCGTCATTGTTGCGGTCCCGGTGTATGACCGCTGCGAAGCTCCGTGGTGGAATAAGCCAGAAGAAGGGGAAGAGGAAAGTCCTCACCTCCACAAAGATGTTACGTGCAGGAGGCGTACACACCACGCAAAACACTGGTACACTCACGCTGATCACAACACAAGCACAGGGCGCACCGGATGGCAAAACACTGGCCACTGCAAAGGCCCGAACACGCGCCCAGCGCCCTCTCCCTTCGTCTGCTTCATCTTCTATGAGTGAACCCGTAGCAATATGTTCTGGACACAAGGCTTCCCGACCCCAGCTGCCGCATATAGATATTCTGCTCGCCTCAACGACCGGCTTGTGCTATGTCTGGTACAATAAAGTTACGTGACTTTTTATTTATTTATTTATTTCAAAATACTGCTGACCAATAGATTGGCCCATGCAGAAGGGGCTATACAAGGCATTGAAAATGACAAATACTAAGAACATACATGGGGTTACAAAAAATGAGCAGAATAACGAAGTGCAACGCTCATTCAGTCGAGAAAATGCTTCTCAAGAGCTTCTCAATTTAACCCTATAAATTCAGATTGTAGGGATCAACCAGGATGTGTTTGGATACCCATCCATAGTGACATTTAGAGCGCTACTGAAACACTGTGAACATATCGAGTTCAAAAAATGAATTATGTAAAAATATTTTTCTTGACATGTAGAAATACCATTCGCTGCAAACTTCACAATTCAAAGGCATCTTTGTCTTTTTGTTTTGAATGCAGAAAAATTCCTGCGCGTAAATGCAGAGTTTGTTGTTAAAACATCAACTTTTCACTAAATCTTAGATCACGTTTAGTTTCAGACGGCTGGCAGGAGAATTGCCGTATTTTTATGTGCGTTTGACATATTTTTATGTGCGGTTCATAGACGCTCAAACTGTTTATCAACGCCCGCTTTTTGCAGCAGCTGATGAGGGTTCCGGGGAAAAGAAATGAGGTACGACTTGCGGCACGCCCCTTCTTAAAAGGAACGGCTCATGTTATTTTCTCATCCCAAATCATCTATTACAAAGACGCAACTAAGGAACAATTTATGAGAGGAAGGCAGTCTTTCGATTAGACTCCGGGAGTGGTGGTGGTGCAGGCATTCATTAGGCTATACAAAGGACTGGAAGTATCCTTGGATCAGCGCTAAAGAACCGCTCCTTACCGGCACTAAGCGGTGGCCTTGGTTCGAGAAGCAGCGTACTGTTTCATGATCTCCTTATATCCTTCGAACTGGAAGAGGAATTAAATTGCGAAATGAAGCCGATAGCCTGGTTTGATTTTCTATATTTCAATATCGCCGAGAGCTTGTTATGTGTGAAATAAAATATACTTTTGTCTGTTTAGTGTGCAGCAAGGTGTGCTAGGAGGCGTTCTTCAGGCGTTATACAAGTCGGTTGCCGACGCAAGGGACGAAGAAAAGAAAATGTTCGTACAACTGGATTGGTGCATTTGAAGGCAAACTGATTAACTATAACGCTCGAACCAGACTTTATTTACTTCAGTTTGCTTTCAAGTCATCATCATCATCATCATTTATTGTCCCTTAAAGGCCCCTGTCGGGGTATTAGATAGGGGGGGGGGGGGGGAGCGTATACAAGGTTGATGTAGAAAACAAAGTTCACAAAAATATAACAATATAGCAATGCAATATAAAAAAAATTATAACAATGCAGTGTAGGAACATAAAGAGAAGCAAAGAACGCGATAGTTAGAACGATGCAGGTAAAAAATGCCTTTAGGCCACAAGCACCACACACGTCGGCGAAAGGTTAGGGCAGCAAAACTCAATATAGCGGATGCAGACCGCCTCACATCGAGCTCCCTCTCATCAGCCCCAACTGGCTGGAAGTTTTGCCCATCGCCCCAAAATATCTTCAACATCGTTCCCGGCAAGTTCGCAGCTTTCACCCAACACTAATATTTACGGAATCACACTTTTTTTCACCACGGAGCGCTCTTTTGAAAGTATGAAGCGGCAGACGCCACGGTAAGCCTGCCACCGACGCCGCATTCGCCACGCCACAACCTATGCAGGTGATGGAAGTCGCCGAAGACGGCGTTGCGCCGGTCACGTTTCCAGCCTCAGCACAAGCCTTGCCTACTCCTGCATTGCTGCCCAAGGTGACTCCACTTCAAGACGTTGATGACCCTACCCCATTCACCACGGTATGCACGGCCGTAGAACCCGCAAGCTTCCCGAGCCACCACGCCATCGACACACGCTCATCTCGATTGGCTTTTATCGCCCTGCCTCACTCATAGCTGCACCGGTGAATGATATCTTCCACCTGATCACGATGGCCGCACAGCTCGCTGACCACGCACGCGCCGAAATTACTGTCCACACCCGTTTGGACCAAAGGCTTATAATTCTTCGTACTAACTCCAACGACACTGCGAAACGCCTTCTCGACATTTCATCAGTCTCCAGCGTCTCAGCGGTCTTCGGCCGCTCATTGGGCCCGGCGTCTCCTCGGAAACCGGTGTCTAATCGCTTCTTAGCTCCACTACTCACCATCTAACCCCGTACGAACTCACCCCCGCAAACTCATCCCGCGGAATATTCCGGATCGACCTCAGCGGGCTCACTCACTCCCAACTCCTGGCTGGCATCTCTTCCCGGACCCACACCATCATCGGTGTACGAATGATGGGATCAACAACCAATGTCCTAGTTACGTTTGAGGGCCGCACCGTCCCACGAACTATCTACTTCGAACAAATAGCGTACCGCTGCTACCCACACCGTCCCCGGGCATTGTGCTGCCTTCGCTGCCTTCAGTATGGGCACTGACAGTTCCAATGCCCTTCCACTCAAGCCCTCAGTCCTGCCTGTACGACCACCCTTGCCCACCCGAACGCTACCCATCCCTGTGCGCCCTGGTGCTTGCACTGCCAAAAGGACCACGTTACCTTCGCCGACACCTGCCCGGTCCGCAAGCAGCAGGATCAAGCCCGAGCACAGCCCTCTACAAAGGCGAAACCCCGTGACCCACCACCAAGCCATCTGTCGGGCAACAGCCCTGAAACCCCCGCAACCACTCCAAACCACTCCCCTGGCAGGCATCTTCCCTTCACCATTCACACTGCCACCACCAAGACCTATGCAGATGTCCTGCAAGGACCTCCGCGGCCACCAGCACAATGCTCCCTGACGCCCAACACTGCCGCACCAAGCCGACTCCAAGAACCTACTTCCACCCGGAGCCCATCCTCCAGTACGGATGCCGCCAGCATCCTGAGCCAAGAACCACCAGCCTCGCGACAGTATTCAGGTGGGCCACATCCCACTCCCTCAACTCCCCAACCCGCACCAGCACACTTTGTCACCCCCCCCATAACAACCCGATAAACCCGATACCCTAGCACAGCTTCAACTTGACATGCAGGCCCTTGAGACACGCATGAACCACCTCGCCTTCCTCTTTGACACCATACCACAACGCCAAGACGCCCTGTAACAACAAATACAGGCACAAACACTGCAGATAACTCCACTCACAGCCCTAGTAACTACACTCTCCAACGCCGCCGCCAAGCAGGCGGAATTCAAAGAACAAATTCAGCAAACACTTAAAGCCCTCTCCTCCCCATCTGACTCCTCACTCCTTAAAAAGAAAAAGCCCTGTGCCCGTCCTCACAGCCCCCACCCAGAGGACATATCAGACTATGACACGCCCCCCATTCCATAGCTTTCTCCAGTGGAACTGCCGATGCATCCGCACGGCACGTACGCCCCTTTCCCAGCATCTCCTCACCCTTACACACCCCCCCTCTGGTCTCCTACTCCAGGAAACCAGAGGCGAACGCACCCTCCCGGGATGCAAAGCGATTCATGCGAGTTCTACGGATCGAACACCGCTGGTCACAACATATATCCGAAGAGACCTCAAATTCTCAGTCCTCCAAATTCCTGATATACTCGCACAGCATCTAGTTGCCGTCGAGCTCTTCCTTGCACCTACATCCCCTCCCACAATTCTCGTTAACTTCTACAACCACCCCAAACAGCATTCCCTTCTACCCCACCTTTTCGACTTCCTCCAAACCATCACTTCCCCGCTCCTTGTGGCAGGCGACTTCAACGCACCACACACACAGTGGGGCTACACAACCACACAAAAAGCAGGGCGTTTGCTCCACGATCATATATACTCTCGACACTACTCTTTGCTGAATGACTTTTTACGCCCCACTAGACAGGGTTCCTCCTATCACAGAGACACCACACCCGACTTGACCTTCGTTCTATGCATTCCACATGTTACTTGGCACAATACTGACACATACCTACTTAGCGACCATTCCATCCTTGTCATCAACATACCCACACAACACCCCCGATGCAGGGCGAAGGTGCGACACACTTCGTGGTCAGACTTTCGCCGGTTCTTACCCCCACCCACATCTAACCCCTCCGACAACGCTTCATGGGTTGATCAGAATCAGAATCAGAATCAGAATCAGAATCAGTCTTTATTTCTTGATACATTTTTTTAGAGTACAGTATATTATGCAGAAGGAGGTCCCGAAGTCAGAGACTGTAATGGGACCTCCTGATTAAATACATCTAGTAAAACATTTAACAGCATACGACAGATCAGATAAATATACAAAACAGAATATACACGTATGAGATACAATTAGAGCAGACACATGGGAGAGAAATAAAAGCTATTAAAAAGGACCACCGAAACATATAAAGTTGTACATAACTAAGCAAGCTGATGTCGTACTGAATTATAATGAAGATCATGACGCAGTGCAAAATGCATGTAGGAAGAAATGAAAACAAATTAATCAGAATTAGGGCTCATTGCTAAGTATTGATCTTTTAAAGTGTGCTTTAAAGTTGAAAATTAAAGGAGCATTTTTTAGTTCTATCGGTATAGTGTTCCAAACAGCAACTGATGAGAAATGAATTGCCTGTTTCCCGTAATTGGTGCGTACTTTAGGTAGAACAATATTGTTATTGAGTGCGAACCGAGTTATGTTGGCGTTTACAAGATAACACTGTGGTATGAGAGGAAGAGCGATTAGAAACACCCAGTCACGGGCAACACGTGAAATTTCTAATCCTACTCCCTGTGACAACCCTGATCCTCACCTTCTACGATTGTGGAAGCGGAGAAAACGTCTCCAACGCACATTAGGTACACAACACACAGCTCCGCGACAGAATACAAGCAATCCGCAACGACGTTATCTCCCACTGCAAGACACTCCACACCGAACACTGGACACGAACATGCGACCGCTTAGACGGAACTTTACATGAAAAATCATCCTGGTACCTTCTCCGCTCCCTTCTCGGACCTCAACCTCATCCCACACCCACTCTTGAACGCCTCTTCGCCTCCTATACTCCAACAGAGGTTTTCACTGACCTCCAACAACTTTATTTCCCACCCTCATAATCCTCTTTAAACTCACCATATCATGTTCCAGCCCTTCCCGCACTAGACATCCCCTTCACGCACACAGAACTTGGCACAGCACTCGCGCGTTGTAACACACACTCTGCCCCCGGTGCAGACAAAATCACATACAAAACTCTCATGAACCTTCCCCCCGAAGCCAACACATTTCTTCTTAATGTCATCAACGACACCTGGACCTCTGGCACCCTGCCAGTGAACTCGACATCGTCCCTGGTCTCATTCATACCGAAACCCAATAAACCCTCCAGCATCAGTAACCTCCATCCTATTTCCCTTACCTCCTGCGCGGGCAAGCTCATGGAACACAGGGTGCTTGCCCGCCTCACCTCCCATCTTCAAGCCACCGACTATCTCCCCCACACCCTCATTGGATTTCGCCGAGCACTATCCACCCAAGACCTTTTCCTTCTCCTTCAACACACTTTCTTTAACTCAAATGCCTCAGACGCTGCGCAGGTCAAAGCCTTAGTAACCATTGACATACGCAAGACTTTCGACTACATATCACACGACCACATCCTCCCCATACTAGCTGATACGCAGTACGGACACAGCATGCACAATTACATAAGAGCTTTCCTCTCTCACCGCTCTGCCCGTATCCACTACCTCGACAAACTGTCTAACCCAATCCCACTCACTCGTGGAACTCCACAAGGTGCCGTCCTCTCTCCCATCCTCTTTAACCTAGGCATGGTCCCACTCGCCCGGGCCTTCGCCGATATTCCCAACCTTCATTTCGTCTTCTATGCAGACGATCTCACCTTGTGGGTCACCACTGGCTCACCGGGAGAGGTCCAAACCACACTACAACATGCACTTAACACCATTTCCTCACACCTCTCCCAAGCGGGCCTGCAACCCGCTCCGGAGAAATCAGAACTTTTACTCATAACACGCAGTAAATATCAACGGACGATGAACCCCTCCATCTCCCTCACCCTTGCCGGACAGCGCATCCCCCGCGTCGAATCTTGTCGCATCCTGGGTATGTCACTCATCTCCAACCCTTTCACCTCTGTCATCAATCAGTCCATACGCACATGCCACTCGGTAACACACTTACTGCGCCGCGTAGTTTTAAAACATGCCGGCCTCTCAGAGACACACGCCAGCCGCCTTGCTCAAGCGCTGGCTCTCAACAAATTCCTGTACTACATACCTTACTGCCCACTTACAAGTACACAACAAGACAAACTAACCCAGGCCCTCAATAGACTATATAAAGCAACACTAGCAGTCCCCCCTCAGGCTTCTACAGACACCGTGTACAGAACAGGCCTCTTCCACCCTCTTCAAGCCCTCCTTAACCTGCACCGGCAGAGACAAATCATCCGCCTGTCCAGTACACCAGCTGGACGGTGGATACTTTCCCAGACTCCCTACGCACCCATCTCTTTGCCAGACTCACCGCAGTCTCCGATCTATCCCCCTAACCTCCGCCTCGCACCCATTCCACGCAACATGTCCGCACACACACACGCAGGCCGTCGCCAGGCATACGCATACAACCACAAGCCACCTTTGGACGCTGCGGCGGTGGCCTACTCAGAGGCCTGTCTCACGGAAACCGCGGGCTCCACAGCAGCCTTCTTCTTCCACCCTTCCCTCTCTACAACCAGCACTCACACAACCTGCCCATACACCTCCCCACCCCCCACGCTCGCCCTAGAAATACACGGGATCGCCGATGCCATCACACACTTTCCCACCCTACCCCCCAATACGTTGTCTATACAGACTCGCAGACAGCTCTTCGTGCCTTTCATGAAAGAGCCCTCCCTTTCCCCACTCGATCGGCCTTAGATGCCGCCCTCTTAGCATTAAGACCACGACCGGTGACCCTTCGGTGGATCCCTGGTCACATGGGCATCCCCGGCAATGAGCTGGCTCACCAGCTTGCCTGCGAAGCTATACACCGGGCGCCGGGGATACCATGGACGAGCCCACCCACGGAGCAGGCGGTCAGGGCTTACAAACGCACTGTCGACGAATACTACGCGCAGCAAAAATTAGATTTAGCAGATTTACCACCACCGTACCCATCCTTATCGATCCGTAAAGCTCGCATTCTTCGCCGAATACAGTTTAATCTCCTACATACACCATCCAAACTTTACCTATACCGGTACACTTCCACACCTCAGTGCCCAAACTGTCCACACACATATGAAGACATAGAACACTGCTTATATTGAAATGAAATTTAAGCGCACACGAAAAAACGCACACAAGAGAAGGATACACACAGGACAGACGCTAACTTCATCAACACTGCCTTACACAGGGTCACGCAGCCTTCCAGTCCCCCGCCTATCCTTTCCCCCACCCCCACCGTGGCCCATCTGGCTCGCCTCCCTGGATCTGAGACTGCAACGTGCCCTCGTCGCCTTGGCCCAGGATGTACTGAATGCCTAACAGAAAGGTTGTTCGAATAAAAATGTCACACCACCACCACCAGGTGATCTAACAACATCGTCTTAAACCTTGTCGCATCGTGCACATTTGTTAGTGAGTCTGGCAGAAGGTTCCATTCTTCAATTGCGGTCGGAAAGAAGGACTTGTTAAAAGCATTGGTGGAGCCATGAAGTCGTTGGACGCTATTTGAATTAAAAAGGCGGCGCGATGTACGAAAGGGGGGAGATATAAGGGAACCACGGAGATAGGGGAAAATGAGTTATAACTTGTGGAACAAACAAAGGCGCGCAACTTTTCGTCTGAGAGCTAAGGAAGTGAGGTCAAGTGATGATTTAATGGAGCTTACGCTGGAATGAAAGTCGTATGTTGACGATATGAAGCGTGCTGAACGGTTCTGGACGGCTTCAAGCGTGTTAATTAGATAGGACTGATGAGTACTCCAGATCGCGGATGCATACTCCAGCCTACTACGGACAAAAGTTTCATATGCCAGTTTACGTATGTTAGCGGGGGAAGAGGGAAGTGATCTTCTAATAAAACCAAGTGAACGTGAAGCGTCGGACGTGATTTCTGCAATATTATCAACCCAAGTTAATTTGCTATTGATTGTGATGCCAAGGTAACGATAAGATTCAACTTGCAATAGGTCCTCAGAAAATAAAGAGTAAGCATAAGTTAAATTGGAGCGTTTCCGAGAAATTTGCATAAAACTGCACTTCCTAATATTCAGTTCCATCATCCACAAAGAGCACCAATTTTCGATGAGCTTCAGATCATCTTGGATTCATTCTAAAACGCTACGCAGGCTACTTTCGGAAGGCCTATACACATCTAGCGACGCTCACTCAGGACTTCTCTCCTGTATTGATTTTCAAAAACAAGGTTTCCTTTGCCTGCAGTAACGCGAGAAAATCTTGCACTCGCATCTATACATATTCAATGTTGTTGTAGACGGCATCGCGAAAGGTGCAATCGTGTTCTTGGTACGGACGGGCCAGAGCTCGAAATATTACTTCCATTACAGGATCGATTCGGATATGCCATGAGACTAGGCACTAGTTGCGGCGAGCGAGCGCGAAAATGACCTTGCTGATGTCAGTTCGTCGCGCACTTCCTAAGCGGAGTGGACGCCTGTTGACTAGTCCATAGCTCAGGACATTCAGACTGGTCCATATACTTGTCATCTGGTGGAATTCAGAAAGTTTCAGCAAGAATTGCGCCCACAGCTTGAAATGCTTACAGCGGACATTTTCTCTGTGAAAAGAACGTGGGAGCTTCGTCAACTCACTCTATGCATGCGGCTTGACATCAACTCTCCATTCAAGAGGACTTTTTAGCACGACACTGAAAGGCAAGACAATAGCCCTGATGCCTGTGAATGTTGCCAGATAATTATTAAGAAGAAACATTAGGAACGATGATCAAAGTGCTCATTGCATGGACCTGCTGTATCTATTACGTGGAACCCAAAAACACAATTTGTTTCTGAGCGAGATCACCTTAGTTTCCTTTACGACGTCAGTTTAGATTCCCATTTGCCATTCAGTGATCAGAAGCAATGTGCAACTTATCTGTTTTCCCGTCTAGAACTGATTATTTAAACACATCGCTGCAATAAACAAGGCAATAGCAGTCAATAGCATTTAGAAAATACGCGTCGCAGAGTTGACCTTTAGGCACATTCAAAAAGATATAGTAATTATTTTTGCTTTAACTGTGTTTACTGTTTTAACTTCTCATTAGACTTTCTATTTATAGGTGAACGCAGTTCAGAAGGAAGCTAGGTTGCTTTGCAGGAAAGCAATCGCCGAACTTTCGCGGCTGTAGTGAGATAATGGAGAAAAAATCGACAATCTTCATTGTTTATTTTTGCTTTCAAGCTATATTACAAAGGCAATGTTTAATCGAAGGGTGCCTAGGACATGCAGAAAAATGTTCCTCTGTCGTACGTGCTCTTGAGTCCCACATATCGAGAGACGACCGCACGGCGTTGGTAACTTGCAAAAGACGCTGGGACGACGAAGACCGCCTGTTGCTTAGCCGGGTACCATGGCCTGTAACATTATGGAAGCTGCCGAGTGAATTCCTGCTTCGATATTTCGAGGGCAACAGGCGCATGAGTATTAAGACAAACGTCCTGTTGCTAAGCCATGGCCTAAATGACTCAACGTGCCTGGAGAAGACTGTAATTTCGTCGCAGTCAATCAACTTAGTCGACTGGCTAGTGATCGAAGGGAGCAGCGCGGTACGGGACACGCTTAACCGCTTCGTGTCACAGTCCAGGGTCAGAAACTTTTCTTGCGGCCATAAAGAAATAATACAAACTGCCGCAAGCGAGTGCGGAACGCTACGACCTAGCGTAAATAATTACGTGTCTCGATACTCAAGGGGTTGTTCCGAGCGTTCGCATGTCCAAGGTGTCAAGTCGGACAAGCGCAGCGAGCTGAGAGACAGTGTCGTCCGCGTCGGATGCCTTCAGTCTGAAGCCACCGGCCCCTGTTCGAACTTTTGGAAAACGGAATTCCTGTTGAACGCTCTTAGCCTGTACAATGTCACAGTGCATCGAAGTTTGTACAACGACAGAAGAATTCACCACGAGGATCTTTTGAAAAGCTATTACGACATTTCAGGACAAATGACCATTGCGAACGAATGGTTAGCGATGAGGTTCGCAGTTCCGGCTAGCGTCCTAACCGGGCAAGAAACATTCTACGTCAAAAGCAGCCGTCCTGAGCCGGTCTCTTTCATCGGTATTCTGGTGAAGTCTAAGCTCGGGGTTTTTCTCCTTTTCGCGGCATTGCTTGCTGTCTCTGCAGTTGCAATAGTCGCTCAGCTCGTGGAAGGAAATCGTGAGCTACGGACCACAGCCGCTGATGCTTTGATGCTGCATCTTGCGTCGTTTTACGCAACCTCATTACCAATTCCACGGACACCAATTTCAGTGCCGGCAAGAGGCATGGTATTCGGCGTATGGCTAATGGCGATACTCCCCCTATCGAGTTATTTCCGCAGCGAGCTTGTTTCAAGGCTTAGTCTACAGACATTCCCTGACATCATCGACACTATCGAAGAACTTGAGGAGGCGCTGGTGCGCGGAAGGATGACTCTGTGCGTCGTGGCGGGCACGTTCACACACCTCATTCTTGAGGCGGAGACCAACACAAGCAGCTTTTACTCAAAGATGCGGTTAGCGTATCAAGGAAGAAAAGAAAAACGCCTTTTGTTGGTTCCACATGTAAGAGACTGCCTCCCATGCGCTCACCACGAGGACCATGTATGCTTCGCACTCAAGTGGCCTAGTTGCTTTGTGCGTAAATGGGGACGTGATATGGTCCAGTCGAGGGAGCATTTAAGCACGAGTTGGTTTGTAACTCCCGTCCGCAAGAATTATCCCTTTCTGCGCGGATACCACGAGTTTCTGCGGAGAATAGACGAAGCCTCACTGCTGGAAATGGCAAATTTGGGCCTCCGAGATTGCATTTCTGATAACGGTGACTATGGACATGTCTATCCTCAAGTGAGCCAAACTGCCGAGCTGAAAGCTTTCTTTGTGACTTTCACAGTGTCTCTGGCTTTTGCTACTGCCGTTTTCCTTTTGGAGTTGATCATTAGTGGGGCTGGAAAAAAGATTACAGTGACTAATTTCACACAGAACTGAAGATATGGCCCTAAGGTTTTCTCATGTTGAGAAGACGGCTGCTTGTGAACACCGAAATCATCTGAAGCTGAAATTCCTTACTTTAGCAAAATGTATAAAAAGGCGCTACGTAAACTGCACTATAAAGGTCAAGATATAGTGATGTATAGAAAAATGCAGGCTTCAAAAATTTTTTTTGGTGCGCAGTCCCGCATTTTCCGTATTCATATTTTGTTAGTACCGTAATCTGCTGAAAAGATCCCCTCCATATTTCCGGCTGTGGACCTATAGAACGTGCGTTAGTAGGTTTCGTGTGCATAATATGTGAGCGCTTTTCGCGGAATCCTTTGTTCCGAACTTCTTGCGCTAGATGTAGTATGACATGGAAAGATTCTGTGGTAACGGATTGATATTTATGAGAACACTTCTTATTGCACATTCGTCATATGCCTTGATAAACACGCACATCATCATCATGCATGAGCGACATCTGCAATGAGGCATCTACCGCAATGAGCACTAAGAGTTTCTTGTGTTGGCTGGCATCTAGATGAATCAGTTTTAATCCCCAACACCGACCATCTACTCAGCGGTTTTTTCTGAAAATCTTAGTGTGTGCGCAGTGTTTACGTTCCTTGTGTGGCCAAGTGTAGATATCATTAGGCGACCTGCCTTCATGATATCTGGTAGCCTGAATTCACTTACTCATGTGAAATATAATCTATTGAACGGTGTGCTCAACTCTGCGCTCTGCTGGAATAATGAAATCATGCCGCACTAAACTATATTTTTTTTTTCATTTCATAGGAGAAAGCTGCAATCTAAGCATACCACATGCTAACAGTCTTGGAGCTCATCGAAATGGGTTCATAACGAAAACAACTCATTTCATAGAAACGGCCAGTCGATGCAGACTACCCCACTTATAGCTGCCGTAATTATAACTAAAACGCTCGCTTCTTACGCGCGCGGGCGGTTCTCGTTCTGCAGCGAGACGCCAGTGAGAGTGCATCTCTGATACAACGTCCAACCGCGGTGGTGTAACTAGCTAACAGGCGGCGTAAATCCGGCTCCGCCGTCGAAAAACGCGTGCAACTGAAAACCGCGGACATTGAATTGCGCCTCCGAGCACACTTGACATTCGTACTCGGAAAGGTGTGGAGACATGAAACTGCAATGGGAAAAGAGAGGGCGTGCCGATAAAATTGCAGAGTTTTACAAAATGTCGCCGTCAGAAGCAAATTCCTTGAAAAGGGTTGTCTGCGTTGGCGGAAGGCACGGCAAACTTTCGCGTTAGCGTGCTTTTGTACATGAGAATGAAAGGCGCCGCCCGGCAACTCTCCTTTCTCGTTGCAAGATGGTGAGGTGCGATGCTTGTGGAGGTAGGCTTTTGGCGACTACTGGCCGACCACAATGGCCTGCAAAATGGGCCACATTTTAGTGTTGTTCGGATAGCGTGCAACCAAGGAAACGTTTCGCTATAGTGACTCACTATTTTTTCTTAGAGCTGCTTTTCAGTTCAACCATATAATAGAGATTTGATACTCCATATAGGGAAATTTGAGCTCAGCTGTGTTTGCGTCAACGGCGCAAATGGCAAGGTTTTTTAGAAGTGGCCGCTTAGCGTCTACATTCGCACAGCGAAACCTTGGGTTCTCTCGACGGCGGTGCTTAGCTCCTCCTGCTTAGGCGGCGCGCACCTCTCAATTCTGGGGCTGGCGGTGCTGAAATTGTGATCAGGCAGCTCGTTCACGAGCAGCGGCAGGTGAAATATTTCCACGGCTGCGTCGCTCATACTTCAGGAAGAATTTTCTGGGTATTTTGTGGTCTATTATGCAAGCAGGCGGCACGTACTAGGAAGACAACTCTGTGAATGGCGTCGTCGACGCGCACAGTGCATTCGCGCCGCCCGTTTCACAGCTCCGCCCGCTTACGCAGCGGAGCGCGGTGCGACTGCGAAGAGCCTGCGCGTGGGTGTGCGTGGGCGCATGCCGGCTCGAAAAGACCTCCCTGCCCTAGCCGCCCTATCTCCGCGCCTGCACCGCCGAAGGACAACGGTGCACGCGGCGCAAACTATTCTGGCGCCATCTTTGAGCGAGCAGCGGTACACTTGTTGCTTCGGTTACACTGACGGCTGTGACAGCGATGCGGCTGAATCCACGAACGGGAGCTTAGCAACTGCGCTCTAAAACAGGAAGTCCTGCTCATTCTTGACAACGTTGTGTAACACAAGTTGCCTTCTCTGAATGTGGTTAGAATACTCTTCTCGCCATGGAATGGAAAGTGCTAGAGTCAGTCACCAGACACGGGCGCCATAGACACGCTGAAGATATAGCAACATCAGCACGAGATGAAGCGCTTCCCAATAAAAGCTGACCCAGCCGATGTCTGGTTAAGGTATCGATATCTTTGTTCCCCGCTGCGAAAAATACTATCACCGTGTGGACCGGAATGACGCTGGAGAGCATTGAGAGTTCTTTACATAGAGCATTGTTTGTGGACCAAAAAATGCTTGAAGACGCCGTTGAACATCCGAGTGATGAAATGTATGGATTTGTAAGTACGTGTAGTTAAGCGCACATAGCCAGATTAGATATCGCCAGGTATGGCTTCGTGAGGTGGAGATTGTTACGACTGGGCATCCCACTCTCTCTTACTGTTGGTGCTGGAGCATCCTAACCTGCTCCCACTGCTATGCAGAGCTGAGCGATTAAACGGTCGAGGCGACGGTGAGTCAGACATTTATGTTCAGTATGTACAAGGGCTTTACACAATCCATACAATGGCCAAGAGCACAACGGGATAGCAGAAAGGGGTTGGGCCATGCCGCGGGAGAGCGTCTCTCTGGGGCGATATCTCGTCTGCTACCCGTCTGCTGCCCCGGATCAGCGCGGCTCCGTTGGTATAGCCTCGACAACGGTTGCAGCAGCCAGTCATTCGAACACTCCAATCAGCACATGCCACTGGCCACCGTTTGTATTGGATGAATGGACGAGAAGAGCTCGGCCGTTGAACGTTTGCAGCTTGGAATGGGCTGGCGGCGAAGCTTCGGTTGAGTCCCGAGCCGAAGCTAGAGAGGAGATGGAGAACGGAGTCAGGATGAATCATTCTGCAAGCCGCAACATGTCCAAGAGTCCGGACTTGCTTTGCACAATGTCGGTTGCAAGCGCTGGTTTCCGTGGAGGCTAGCTTAATGCGTGTTCAGGCATAACAGCACCCCCCGACGCCAGAGAATGCGCCATGAAGACAAGCTGCTTCCGTGTCGCTCGGATGCGGGGCGCGCCCTCACACCAGGCCCCGCCAAGGTCCCGTCTGGTATTCAGAAGCAGGTGGCTCCATGCTCCTTTTCGTAACAGATCTCGCTCATGAGACGAAAATCACTGCTCCACCGCCTGGTCTCCGAGGTGTCTGGACCACGTTCACTCAGTCCTTCTGGAGAGCTTGCTGCTCAACACCGGTCGTTGATGGTTCTGCGCCACGCCAAGAACCGACCAACAACAGACAGCACCCAACAAGAGCAAGTGCCCTCTGTAACCAGTCATAACACCAGACTTCAAGGTCACAAAAAGTCTGCTAGCTTTATTTCTGACACCCTTTCTTGCTTCCTTTCAACAAGAGAAAGATGAGGGATACCAGGACTCTTAAAATACTGATTCAGCAAAGTGCCCAACGCTTGTGACACACGGAGTGAAATGAACGCAAAATAAAGTTGGTCACATGGTCCTTTCTGGCAGGAACACACTCAGCTAAGGCCGCAAAAGTGGACATCAATTTTTCCCCGATCTACCGGAATCCTTTCTGGTTTACATGCCTGCCTTTCCCTCTCACTCTCTCATTTATAGTGACAAACTGTAAGTCACGATGACATAGAAGACAGCCTACCTTAGAACGCAAAAGTTAGTGCGTCTACGTCAGCGCTTAACTCGCTTCTGACAGACGATGAACGACACCCTCTAATGCGGAAGCTAATGTCTCTGCCTATTTCGCTGTGGTGGCGCTTGTCTCTCTCCGTGCGATTGTCTCTCTATTTTCTACGGTAGGAGCAATACGAGAACGAGTTCCTTTCTCTTACTGACAACGTGACCCTTTTCTTACGCTTCCGGCGCCAGCCGCGACTTTCCATTACGAGTGCGTAACGCTTCTCATGTGAGAGTTCTTTTTTTGTTGCCTTCTGGTGGCAAGCGAGACCTTCCAGGAGCGTTTAATTTCTGGCGCACAATTCCTTTCCGCTCTCTGTGAGGTTCCCATCTATCCGGCCTTCTGATTTTGCGCCTATTAAATAGCGTTATCTCGACTCGGGGGTTCCCATCGCGATGGCTATGCTTCGCCGAGGACTTAAGCGGTTTCTTGTTGCCAGTTATCTCGTTGCCTCTGTCACTACGGCCCCCTACAGGTTTTGGCATCATGAGCCAAACACGCGTTTTCTCTGAGCGCCCGTGCCGCTTTCTGTGGGACTACGACTTCCACGATTGCAATGGAAAGTGACAGCCTGCATGAGAGTACAGACCTCTGCGCGTCTGCTCTCTGTGTACTGGCGGCAAGCTTCAGCCTTGTACCGCTCCATAATTTTTTTCCTCTAGGCACCGCTCTTTTGTATCTCGGTTTCCTGCCATGACACACTTTCCGGTGCGAGTGCTTGCATGCTTTCTGTTCCCAGTTTCTCTTACTGCCCAGATCCGCGTGCCTCGGCGCACTTATGTGCTTCGCTTTGCGCGATGGTGATACCTCGCACATTTCTTTAGCGCTGTTTCTGAACGTAGTTTCAGGGCTAACAACGTAACTGACGTTCCTGTTGTCCTTGTGGCGGTGAAGCTGATGTTTTCGATGGCCGCTACTCCTTTTCGTGCGCTTGACCTTTGTTGTTGTAAAGCGCCGTTATTTATGCTTTTTCGAAGAACGCGATGCGCATAACGATCCTTTCTAAAAAACAAACGTCAGTTTCTTGGTACTTCGCATTTCTGGCTGCATATTGAAAAGTCTTCTTTCATCGAAACTCCGATACATCCAAAACACTCCGCGAGACTTTTGGGTTGCTTTTAAGTGGGCACGATAATACACCCTTACACATAAATTCTAATCGAGGAGAGCGCATTCGACAAAAAAGAAAAAAACTACCTAGCGCAACTCTTTTTAGACACATAATGTCAACTAAAGTTTGCAGAACCATTAGCGAAATTCACTGTCGAAGAAAAAAATTGCAGTCAACTCAAAAGTTTTTTTTTTCTGTGTCCGTATCTGTACACGTAGTTTTAGAGCTAGAGGTGTCTCCTCAGGGTACAACTTCGATTTCGACGCGGATGAGACAATTACCTTCAGTGCCTCACAAAATCAAACCAAACCTAACTGTATGGTAGTGTGGCCCAAGCTACGGTAATATGACCACGTAGTCATATGACTATGACCATTGGATACGTGACCTCGAGCTGGACATTTGATTTGAGACTGTGGAGACCACGCGTAAGATTGCTTTCATTCGTATAACTAGATTCAAGCCAGAATGAACGCAAGCCATTTTTTGTTTGGAGTTGGACTGTAATTAAAACATGTGCGCATATTTTGCGGTGAATGCACTTCCTGAAATGTGAAGCTGACACCTGAAACATTGATTTATATTGTTTCTGTGCAATATGCACGAACTGTTTTATATTACTGTTTGCCTATACGGGATACCACTCAATTGTGTACTCATGGCATGAAGAAATAAAGTCATGTATCATATCATCTGCTCTGATTTTAATGACCTGTCTGACGAAGCATATTAGTTGTACTCTTTGCCTCTGCTACGCGGTCGTATATGGGAGCTACTATTGGACGATGCTAACAAAGACCTAGGCGTCTGCAACACACTTTTCTTGAAGCGTTTTAATGAAATCTCCGTTCTTTGAGAAATAATTTGAAATCAGTAAGTGCTCTTGGGTGTGAGTACAGTGTACACAGTCGATAGTGAAGCAGCTGATCTAAATGGTCGCTCCACCAGCCGGACGAAGAAGCAACCGATATCCCAGCCAAGTGGGTGGGTGGGTTCCACGTGTGTTCCGAAGGTTGTTTTTTTAGAGAGCAGCTCCTTAGCGCCCGTACTGCGTTTTGAGTCGTCGCCGACGGGTAGGTGGTGGTGAAAACATTTATTAAGAAGGGATAGGAGGTATGTTTGGACCAGACCATGAGGGACCGATCCTTACAAGCACTAGGTGGAGGTCCATAACATGGGAGCCCAGTGGCGGTGGCCGCCACCCGGGCGCGCCGGGCTGAGGCTTGCTGGCCGTGTAAGTCGTGGCAGCCGAGCACGGTCTCCTCCCAGTCCTCCCGGGTTTTTTGGGGATGGGGGAATAGCCGGGTTAGAGGAGCTGGCCCACACCATGTGATAGGTGTCAGAAGACACTGCACTACAGTGCAGGCAGCTGCAGTTAATGGAGGGGTCAAAATGTTTTAGTGCTGCCAGGCACAGCAATGTATTGGTGAGAAGGCGGAGAAGGAGCCGCTCATCCGCCTTCTTCAGGCCTTTACATGGGCGACGGTAAAGGCGATGACTCTCTTGGTAGTAGGTTGTAACATCTTTGAAGGTACATATCGGATTAGGATCGGTTTCCTGATCGGGTGGGGAGGAGAAAACAGCCCGGTAAAAGACAGCACGGGCGGCTTCGTCTGCTGCCTCGTTTACTGCCAACCCCTGATGAGCAGGGGCCCATATAAAGTAACGGTGTGCGTGGTCCGTATCCCATATGCAATTTGCTACATTGGATAGGCTAGGAAGGGATTGCAGCCTTGTTCAATGTTCCGACAGGCCGGTCGCGAGTAGATGATTATGCATTTGAATTGGAACGTGAGCCCGCGACAGCAAACGCGACCTCTTTTGCTTGTGTTGCACTGCGGGCTCTAAAGTTGAGGCCGTTATTTGTGTTGCTGTTGTGAACTACCGCGACTGTGTACCATCCGCCGTGGTGAGGACCGGAAGCGTCCACGTAGTATACACCTGTTTTGTGGCCATAATGTCTGGCGATGGCATCCGCTAGTGCCAGGCGCCGACTATTATGGTCCTCGTGTTACATGTTGGCAGGAAGAGGTCGCACATGGAGGGCGCGTCTCCACAGTTCTGGGATGTGAAACCTGTCTTCCATGGGAATGGTGTGCTGGATATGGAGTCGAGCAAGAAGCCGGTGACCCAACTCCGTTTGCGACAAGCGCGTCTACTGGTTTTTCAGGTGCGCCTCCTGGAACTCCCGGAAAGTATTCACCACCCCAAGGGCCATAAGCCGGCTGTTTGGAGTAGTGACGGGGAGGTGAAGGGCACGTTTAGCAATTTTGCGAAGGATGACCTGAAGGGCATCCTCTCTTGTTTCCATAGGTGCACATAAGGAGTCGAATAGAGAATTCGACTAGTTACGAAAGCATTTGTCAGCTGCAAGGCATCCTTACTTCGTAACCACCGCGTTTGCTGGAAACTCGGCGGACCAAGCGGCCCACCTGGTCCCCCACCTTACGGACTTTGTCCAATGTAGTGTGTCGCCGTCAGTGCTTGTGGATGTAGCGTCTGAGTACCCGTATCTCATGAGGTTCGCGTATGGGACCACTCTCAACAGAAAGAGATATTTTAGTTGTGCACTTTTGTGAGGGGCGGATGTTCACAGTTTCCGATTTTGGAGGGGAACATTGAAGACCGCAGCGACGGGCGTAGAGGTCTACTATAGTCGCCGCTGTTCGTAGTCTGGTTTCAATGTCCCCTGTGCTGCCCTGCGTGGCCCATAGTGTGATGTCATCGGCGTGCAGCGCGTGTTGCACGCCGGCGACACCAGCCAGCTGCGCCGGCAGGTGCATCATGGACAGATTGAAGAGCAGAGGGGAAGGTACTGGGCCTTTGGGAGGGATCCCCGCGTGCCGAGTAGGTTTAGGACCATTGTCTCTGTCTTGGATGCGGATGTGGAACTGACGATCCATTAAAAATTGCCATATGTATCGGAATGTGTTGAGGCGACAGTCGGCCTGGCTTAGGTTAGTGGGTATGATCTCGTGTGTTACATTATCAAATGCCCCTTTAAGATCCAAGGCGAGTATTACCCGGTGAGTCCGGGGGAAATTTAGGGGTCAAGCACTTCCCGATTGAGCTGCAGGAGGACATCCTGTGCGGATCTGTGTGGGCGGAGTCCAAACATGGTGCTCGCAAAGACATGTTTGTGTTCAAGATATGAAGATAAGCGATCCTGCACCATCATCTCCATAATTTTGCCCACACATGAGGTGAGAGAGATGGGGCGAAGGTTATCAGTGTCAGTTGGTTTTTCTGCTTTAGGAATAAAAGGGATCAGAGCCGTTTTCCAGTCATTGGCAGGGGGGTGTCCCCGCGCCAAATTGCATTGATGTAGTCGAGGAGGGACTGGTGTGCCAAGTCAGGCAATTTCGTCAAACGTTGGACGGTGACCTTATTCATCCTGGCGCAATGCCCCGTTACATTTTGGCCAGAGCCGCCCGCAGAACATGGAGCTGGAAAGGTTGATCCAGCTTCGTCGTCTCTTTGCCTGCATAAGAGTTCGCAGATCCACGGGCGCCTTGGGTTGTACACAAATACTGGCCCCGAAGTTCCAGGGCCAGTTGAATTGTGTGGTCAGAGAAAGCATGCGTGGTTCGCTGCAGGTGTTTTTTTTTTGTTTCGGTTCGTGTATGGCTTGGGTCGATTAGGGCTCGAAAGAGACGCCACGTGTAGCGGCTGGACATTTGTCGCGCGGCCGTGTTGCATCTATCCTCCCAGTTGGAGTGGGCGAGTTGGGCTGCATACTCTGCCGCTTTCTTGGTGAGATCGGCGATTTGAACTTTACCCTTTTTATTGTATTTCTCGCGTCGCTAGCCCGGGACGAGGCTGCGACGCCCTTCCTAGAGGTGTAGAAGGCGGTTATCTACGTCTGTGACCGCCTCTCAGAGCTGGATCTGAGTTTCATGCCAGTAAAGGTGTGTCAGCAGCTGTTGGGACCACGCTGAGTGCCGTTGTTCGGAAACGGGTGTATCATCAAGTGAATGAAAATTTTACCTCAATTTCATCCAATCTGGGATGCGGGCTTGTGTTCTGGGACGCTTTAGGGGGCGTGTGTGTAGTGTAGTGTTAAGGATGCAGATCGCTACCGAGGAGACCCTCGGTCGCTACCGAGGGTCTCCTCGGTGTTGAGCCAGTCTGCGTGTCATATGTTGCGAGTGAAGGTTAAGTCCGGACACGTATCCGGTGCCACGGTGTTTCCTAGTCGTGTTAGGTAGACGGGGTCCGTGTGGAAGGTGAAAGGCAACGTGGACGCAATTGCCGCCAGCTTACGTACGTGCGACTCTTCCTTGCGATACCCCCACAGCTGACTGGGAGCGTTAAAGTCGCCCACAATAAGCAGGCGATCGAGACCCACTACTCTTAGCGGGCGGCTAAAGAGGTCGCTCGTTTCCTTTGACCTCTGGGCGTTTAGTGTAGTGTAGTGTTAAGGATGCAGATCGCTACCGAGGAGACCCTCGGTCGCTACCGAGGGTCTCCTCGGTGTTGAGCCAGTCTGCGTGTCATATGTTGCGAGTGAAGGTTAAGTCCGGACACATATCCGGTGCCACGGTGTTTCCTAGCCGTGTTAGGTAACGGGGTTCGTGTGGAAGGTGAAAGGCAACGTGGACGCAATTGCCGCCAGCTTACGTACGTGCGACTCTTCTTTGCGATACCCCCACAGCTGACTGGGAGCGTTAAAGTCGCCCACAATAAGCAGGCAATCGAGACCCACTACTCTTAGCGGGCGGCTAAAGAGGTCGCTCGTTTCCTTTGACCTCTGGGCGTTTAGTGTAGTGTTAAGGATGCAGATCGCTACCGAGAAGACTCTCGGTCGCTACCGAGGGTCTCCTCGGTGTTGAGCCAGTCTGCGTGTCATATGTTGCGAGTGAAGGTTAAGTCCGGACACGTATCCGGTGCCACGGTGTTTCCTAGCCGTGTTAGGTAGACGGGGTCCGTGTGGAAGGTGAAAGGCAACGTGGACGCAATTGCCGCCAGCTTACGTACGTGCGACTCTTCTTTGCGATACCCCCACAGCTGACTGGGAGCGTTAAAGTCGCCCACAATAAGCAGGCGATCGAGACCCACTACTCTTAGCGGGCGGCTAAAGAGGTCGCTCGTTTACTTTGACCTCTGGGCGTTTATTGTAGTGTAGTGTTAAGGATGCAGATCGCTACCGAGGAGACCCTCGGCCGCTACCGAGGGTCTCCTCGGTGTTGAGCCAGTCTGTGTGTCATATGTTGCGAGTGAAGGTTAAGTCCGGACACGTATCCGGTGCCACGGTGTTTCCTAGCCGTGTTAGGTAGACGGGGTTCGTGTGGAAGGTGAAAGGCAACGTGGACGCAATTGCCGCCAGCTTACGTACGTGCGACTCTTCCTTGCGATACCCCCACAGCTGACTGGGAGCGTTAAAGTCGCCCACAATAAGCAGGCGATCGAGACCCACTACTCTTAGCGGGCGGCTAAAGAGGTCGCTCGTTTCCTTTGACCTCTTGGGCGTTTAGTGTAGTGTTAAGGATGCAGATCGCTACCGAGGAGACCCTCGGTCGCTACCGAGGGTCTCATCGGTGTTGAGCCAGTCTGCGTGTCATATGTTGCGAGTGAAGGTTAAGTCCGGACACGTATCCGGTGCCACGGTGTTTCCTAGCCGTGTTAGGTAGACGGGGTTCGTGTGGAAGGTGAAAGGCAACGTGGACGCAATTGCCGCCAGCTTACGTACGTGCGACTCTTCCTTGCGATACCCCCACAGCTGACTGGGAGCGTTAAAGTCGCCCACAATAAGCAGGCGATCGAGACCCACTACTCTTAGCGGGCGGCTAAAGAGGTCGCTCGTTTCCTTTGACCTCTGGGCGTTTAGTGTAGTGTTAAGGATGCAGATCGCTACCGAGGAGACCCTCGGTCGCTACCGAGAGACCCTCGGTAGCGACCGAGGGTCTCTCTTTCTAACTTTCACTAGAGGACTGCGCACGCGACTCAAGGTGTTTTTGGGCTACGAGGTTCGAAGGATCTTGAGGTCCGAAGAGAGCGCGATGCTTTTTTTTGAATATGTCCCAACTCGTTAACTCGTCTTCATGGGTGTCGTACCATTGCTTTGCAGTGCCAGACAAATAGAAATTGACGTTTGCCAGCATGACGGTGGGGTTCTACCTGTTATGGGTGCTGACACCTTCGTACATCGAGATCCATCTGTCGACATTTTCAGCTGAGGCACCGGAAAAGATGTCTGGGTCACGGGGATGAGCCATGACCATGAATGTAGTGGCAGTGGGATTTGGCGAGTCGCCAGGCTGCGTCATTGTAGCGGTCCCGGTGTAGCGACCGCTGCGAAGCTCCGTGGTGGAATAAGCCAGAACAAGGGTAAGAGGAAAGTCCTCACCTCCACCAAGATGTTACGTGCAGGAGGCGTACACACCACGCAAAACACTGGTACACTCACGCCGATCACAACACAAGCACAAGGCGCACCGGATGGCAAAACACTGGCCACTGCAAAGGCCCGAACACGCGCCCAGCGCCCTCTCACTTCGTCTGCCTCATCTTCTATGAGTGAACCCGTAGCAATATGTTCTGGACACAAGGCTTCCCGACCCCAGCTGCCGCATATAGATATTCTGCTCGCCTCAACGACCGGCTTGTGCTATGTCTGGTACAATAAAGTTACGTGACTTTTTATTTATTTATTTATTTCAACATACTGCAGACCAATAGATTGGCCCATGCAGTAGGGGCTATACAAGGCATTGAAAATGACAAATACTAAGAACACACATGGGGTCACAAAAAATGAGCAGAATAACGAAGTGCAACGCTCATTCACTCGAGAAAATGCTTCTCAAGAGCTTCTCAATTTAACCGTATAAATCCAGGTTGGAGGGATCAACCAGGATGTGTTTGGATACCCATCCATAGTGACATTTAGAGCGCTACTGAAACACTGTGAACATATCGAGTTCAAAAAATGAATTATGTAAAAATATATTTCTTGTCATGTAGAAATACCATTCGCTGCAAACTTCACAATTCAAAGGCATCTTTGTCTTTTTCTTTTGAATGCAGAAAAATTCCTGCGCGTAAATGCAGAGTTTGTTGTTAAAACATCAACTTTTCACTAAATCTTAGATCACGTTTAGCTTCAGACGGCTGGCAGCAGAATTGCCGTATTTTTATATGCGTTTGACATAAGAACTATACATGAGATGGGTTCATAGACACTCAAACTGTTTATCAACGCCCGCTTTTTGCAGCAGCTGATGAGGGTTCCGGGGAAAAGAAATGAGGTACGACTTGCGGCACGCCCCTTCTTAAAAGGAACGGCTCATGTTATTTTCTCATCCCACCTCATCTATTATAAAGACGCAACTAAGGAACAATTTATGAGAGGAAGGCAGTCTTTCGATTAGACTCCAGGAGTGGTGGTGGTGAAGGCATTCATTAGGCTATACAAAGGACTGGAAGTATCCTTGGATCAGCGCTAAAGAACCGCTCCTTACCGGCACTAAGCGGTGGCCTTGGTTCGAGAAGCAGCGTACTGTTGCATGATCTCCTTATATCCTTCGAACTGGAAGAGGAATTAAATTGCGAAATGAAGCCGATAGCCTGGTTTGATTTTCTATATTTCAATATCGCCGAGAGGATGTTATGTGTGAAATAAAATATACTTTTGTCTGTTTAGTGTGCAGCAAGGTGTGCTAGGAGGCGTTCTTCAGGCGTTATACAAGTCGGTTGCCGACGCAAGGGACGAAGAAAAGAAAATGTTCGTACAACTGGATTGGTGCATTTGAAGGCAAACTGATTAGCTATAACGCTCGAACCAGACTTTATTTACTACAGTTTGCTTTCAAGTCATCATCATCATCATTTATGGTCCCTTAAAGGACCCTGTCGGGGTATTAGATAGGTGGGGGGAGCGTATACAAGGTTGATGTAGAAAACAAAGTTCACAAAAATATAACAATATAGCAATGCAATATAAAAAAATTATAACAGTGCAGTATAATAACATAAAGAGAAGCAAAGAACGCGATAGTTAGAAGCAGGTAAAAAATGCCTTTAGGCCACAAGCACCACACACGTCGGCGAAAGGTTAGGGCAGCAAAACTCAATATAGCGGATGCAGACCGCCTCACATCGAGCTCCCTCTCATCAGCCCCAACTGGCTGGAATGTTTGCCCATCGCCCCAAAATATCTTCAACATCGTTCCCGGCAAGTTCGCAGCTTTCATCCAACACTAATATTTACGGAATCACACTTTTTTTTCACCACGGAACGCTCTTTTGAAAGTATGAAGCGGCAGACGCCACGGTAAGCCTACCACCGACGCCGCATTCGCCACGCCACAACCTATGCAGGTGATGGAAGTCGCCGAAGACGGCGTTGCGCCGGTCACGTTTCCAGCCTAAGCACAAGCCTTGCCTACTCCTGCATTGCTGCCCAAGGTGACTCCACTTCAAGACGTTGATGACCCTATCCCATTCACCACGGTTATGCACGGCCGTAGAACCCGCAAGCTTCCCGAGCCACCACGCCATAGACACACGCTCATCTCGATTGGCTTTTATCGCCCTGCCTCACTCATAGCTGCACCGGTGAGTGATATCTTCCACCTGGTCACGATGGCCGCACACCTCGCTGACCACGCACGCGCCGAAATTACTGTCCACACCCGTTTGGACCAAAGGCTTATAATTCTTCGGACTAACTCCAACGACACTGCCAAACGCCTTCTCGTCGTTTCATCAGTCTCCAGCGTCTCAGTTGTCTTCGGCGGCTCATTGGGCCCCGGCGTCTCCTCGGAAACCGGCGTCTAATCGCTTCTTAGCTCCACTACTCACCATCTAACCGCGTACGAACTCACCCCCGCAAACTCAGCCCGCGGAATATTCCGGATCGACCGCAGCGGGCTCACTCACTCCCAACTCCTGGCTGGCATCTCTTCCCGGACCCAAACCATCATCGGTGTACGAATAATGGGATCCACAAACACTGTCCTGGTTACGTTTGAGGGCCGCACCGTCCCACGAACTATCTATTTCGAACAAATAGCGTACCGCTGCTACTCACACCGTCCCCGGGCATTGTGCTGCCTTCGCTGCCTTCAGTATGGGCACAGACAGTTCCAATGCCCTTCCACTCAATCCCTCTGTCCTACCTGTACGACCACCCTTGTCCACCCGAACGCTACCCATCCCTGTGCGCCCTGGTGCTTGCACTGCCAAAAGGACCACGTTACCTTCGCCGACACCTGCCCGGTCCGCAAGCAGCAGGATCAAGCCAGAGCGCAGCCCTCTACAAAGGCGAAACCCCGTGACCCACCACCAAGCCATCTGTCGGGGAACAGCCCTGAAACCCCCGCAACCACTCCAAACCACTCCCCTGGCAGGCATCTTCCCTTAACCATTCACACTGCCACCACCAAGACCTATGCAGATGTCCTGCAAGGACCTCCACGGCCACCAGCACAATGCTCCCGGACGCCCAACACTGCCGCACCAAGCCGACTCCAAGAACCTACTTCCACCCGGAGCCCACCCTCCAGTACGGATGCCGCCAGCATCCTGAGCCAAGAACCATCAGCCTCGCGACAGCATTCAGGTGGGCCACTTCCCACTCCCTCAACTCCCCAACCCGCACCAGCACAGTTTGTCACCCCCCCATAACAACCCGATAAACCCGATGCCCTAGCACAGCTTCAACTTGACATGCAGGTCCTTGAGACACGCATGAACCACCTCGCCTCCCTCTTTGACACCATACCACAACGCCAAGACGCCCTGTAACAACAAATACAGGCACAAACACTGCAGATAACTCAACTCACAGCCCTAGTCACTACACTCTCCAACGCCGCCGCCAAGCAGGCGGAATCCATAGAACAAATTAAGCAAACACTTACAGCCCTCTCCCCCCCATCTGACTCCCCACTCCTTAAAAAGAAAAAGCCCTCTGGCCGTCCTCACAGCCCCCAGCCAGAGGACATATCAGACTATGACACGCCCCCCATTCCATAGCTTTCTCCAGTGGAACTGCCGATGCATCCGCACGGCACGTACGCCCCTTTCCCAGCATCTCCTCACCCTTACACACACCCCCTCTGGTCTCCTTCGCCAGGAAACCAGAGGCGAACGCACCCTCTCGGGATACAAAGCGATTCATGCGAGTTCTACGGATCGAACACCGCTGGTCTCAACATATATCCGAAGATTCCTTAAATTCTCAGTCCTCCAAATTCCTGATATACCCGCACAGCATCTAGTTGCCGTCGAGCTCTTCCTTGCACCTACATCCCCTCCCACCATTCTCGTTAACTTCTACAACCCCCCCCCCCAAACAGAATTCCCTTCTACCCCACCTTTTCGACTTCCTCCAAACCATCACTTCCCCGCTCCTTGTGGCAGACGACTTCAACGCACCACACACACAGTGGGGCTACACAACCACACAAAAAGCAGGGCGTTTGCTCCACGATCATATATACTCTCGACACTACTCTTTGCTGAATGACTTTTTACGCCCCACTAGACAGGGTTCCTCCTATCACAGAGACACCACACCCGACCTGACCTTCGCTCTATGCATTCCACATGTTACTTGGCACAATACTGACACATACCTACTTAGCGACCATTCCACCCTTGTCATCAACATACCCACACAACACCCCCGATGCAGGGCGAAGGTGCGACACACTTCGTGGTCAGACTTTCGCCGATTCTTACCCCCACCCCCATCTAACCCCTCCGACTACGCTTCATGGGTTGATGATCTCAGAAACACCCAGTCACGGGCAACACGTGAAATTTCTAATCCTACTCCCCGTGACAACCCTGATCCTCACCTTCTACGATTGTGGAACCGGAGAAAACGTCTCCAACACACATTAGGTACACAACCACACAACACACAGCTCCGCGACAGAATACAAGCAATCCGCAACGACGTTATCTCCCATTGCAAGACACTCGTCACCGAACACTGGACACGAACATGCGACCGCTTAGACGGAACTTTACATAAAAAATCATCCTGGTACCTTCTCCGCTCCCTTCTCGGACCTCACCATCATCCCACACCCACTCTGGAACGCCTCGTCGCCTCCCATACTCCAACAGAGGTGTTCACTGACCTCCAACCACTTTATTTTCCACCCTCACAATCCTCTTTAAACTCACCATATCATGGCCGAGCCCTTCACGCACACAGAACTTGACACAGCACTCGCGCGTTGTAACACACACTCTGCCCCCGGTGCAGACAAAATCACATACAAAACTCTCATGAACCTTCCCCCCGAAGCCAACACATTTCTTCTTAATGTCATCAACGACGCCTGGACCTCTGGCACCCTGCCAGTGAACTGGACATCGTCCCTGGTCTCATTCATACCGAAACCCAATAAACCCTCCAGCGTCAGTAACCTCCGTCCTATTTCCCTTACCTCCTGCGCGGGCAAGCTCATGGAACACATGGTGCTTGCCCGCCTCACCTCCCATCTTCAAGCCACCGACTATCTCCCCCACAC
Organism: Amblyomma mixtum; assembly: GCF_055824585.1. Lineage (NCBI taxonomy): Eukaryota > Metazoa > Arthropoda > Arachnida > Ixodida > Ixodidae > Amblyomma > Amblyomma mixtum. The sequence continues at coordinate 94,287,349 of NC_143015.1, read as the reverse complement.
CCTCATTGGATTTCGCCGAGCAATATCCACCCAAGACCTTTTTCTTCTCCTTCAACACACTTTCTTTAACTCAAATGCCTCAGACGCTGCGCAGGTCAAAGCCTTAGTAACCATTGACATACGCAAGGCTTTCGACTACATATCACACGACCACATCCTCATCATACTAGCTGATACGCAGTGCGGACACAGCATGCACAATTACATAAGAGCTTTCCTCTCTCATCGCTCTGCCCGTATCCGCTACCTCGACAAACTGTCTAACCCAATCCCAATCACTCGTGGCACTCCACAAGGTGCCGTCCTCTCTCCCATCCTCTTTAACCTAGGCATGGTCCCACTCGCCCGGGCCTTAGCCGATATTCCCAACCTTCATTTCGTCTTCTATGCAGACGATCTCACCTTGTGGGTCACCACTGGCTCACCGGGAGAGGTCCAAACCACACTACAACATGCACTTAACACCATTTACTCACACCTCTCCCAAGCGGGCCTGCAACCCGCTCCGGAGAAATCGTAACTTTTACTCATAACACGCAGTAAATATCAACGGACGATGAACCCCTCCATCTCCCTCACCCTTGCAGGACAGCGCATCCCCCGCGTCGAATCTTGTCGCATCCTGGGTATGCCACTCAACTCCAACCCTTTCACCTCTGCCATCAATCAGTCCATACGCACATGCCACAAAGTAACACACTTACTGCGCCGCGTAGTTTTAAAACATGCCGGCCTCTCCGAGACACACGCCAGCCGCCTTGCTCAAGCGCTGGCTCTGAACAAATTCCTCTACAACATACCTTACTGCCCACTTACAAGTACACAACAAGACAAACTAACCCGAGCCCTCAATACACTATATAAAGCAACACTAGGAGTCCCCCCTCAGGCTTCTACAGACACCTTGCACAGAACAGGCCTCTTCCACCCTCCTCAAGCCCTCCTTAACCTGCACCGGAAGAGACAAATCATCCGCCTGTCCAGTAAACCAGCTGGACGGTGGATACTTTCCCAGACTCCCTACGTACCCATCTCTTTCCCAGACCCACCGCAGTCTCCGGTCTATCCCCCTAACCTCCGCCTCGCACCCATTCCACGCAACATGTCTGCACACACACACGCAGGCCGTCGCCAGGCATACGCATACAACCACTAGCCACATTTGGACGCTGAGGCGGTGGCCACACAGACGCCTGTCTCACGGAAACCGCGAGCTCCACAGCAGCCTTCTTCCTCCACCCATCCCTCTCTACAACCAGCACTCACACAACCGGTCCACACACCTCCCCGCCCCCCACGCTCGCCCTAGAAATACACGGTATCGCCGATGCCATCACACACTTTGCCACCCTACCCCCCGCCCCCCAATACGTTGTCTATACAGACTCGCAGGTAGCTCTTCGTGCCTTTCATGAAAGAGCCCTTCCTTTCCCTACTCGATCGGCCTTAGATGCCGCCCTCTTAGCATTAAGCCTACGACCGGTGACCCTTCGGTGGATTCCTGGTCACATGGGCATCCCCGGCAATGAGCTGGCTCACAAGCTTGCCTGCGAAACTATACACCGGGCGCCGGGGACCCCATGGACGATCCCACCGACGGAGCAGGCGGTCAGGGCTTACAAACGCACTGTCGACGAATACTACGCGCAGCAAAAATTGGATTTAGCGGATTTACCACCACCGCACCCATCCTTACCAATCCGTGAAGCTCGCATTCTTCGCCGAATAGAGTTTAATCTCCTACATACACCATCCAAACTTTACCTATACCGGTACACTTCCACACCACAGTGCCCAAACTGTCCACACACATATGCAGACATAGAACACTGCTTATATGCAAATGAAATTTACGCGCACACGAAAAAACGCACACAAGAGGAGGATACACACAGGACAGGCGCTAACTTCATCAACACTGCCTTACACAGGGTCACGAAGCCTTCCAGTCTCCCGCCTATCCTTTCCCCCCACCCCCACCCCCACCGTGGCCCATCTGGCTCGCCTCCCTGGATCTGAGACTGCAACGTGCCCTCGTCGCCTTGGCCCAGGATGTACTGAACGCCTAACACAAAGTATGTTCGAATAAAAATGTCACACCACCACCACCAGGTGATCTAACAACATCGCCTTAAACCTTGTCGCATCGTGCACATTTGTTAGTGAGTCTGGCAGAAGGTTCCATTCTTCAATTGCGGTCGGAAAGAAGGACTTCTTAAAAGCATTGGTGGAGCCATGAAGTCTTTGGACGCTATTTGAATTAAAAAGGCGGCGCGATGTACGAAAAGGGGGAGATATAAAGGAACCACGGAGATAGGGGAAATTGAATTATAACTTGTGGAACAAACAAAGGCGCGCAACTTTTCGTCTGAGAGCTAAGGAAGTGAGGTCAAGTGTGATTTAATGGAGCTTACGCTGGAATGAAAGTCGTATGTTGACGATATGAAGCGTGCTGAACCGTTCTGGACGGCTTTAAGCATATTAATTAGATAGGACTGATGAGTACTCCAGATCGCGGATGCATACTCTAGCCTACTGCGGACAAAAGTCTCATATGCCAGTTTACGTATGTTAGCGGGGGAAGAGGGAAGTGATCTTCTAATAAACCCAAGTGTACGTGAAGCGTCGGACGTGATTTCTGCAATATTATCAACCCAAGTTAATTTGCTATTGATTGTGATGCCAAGGTAACGATAAGATTCAACTTGCAATAGGTCCTCAGAAAATAAAGAGTAAGCATAAGTTAAATTGGAGCGTTTCCGAGAAATTTGCATAAAACTGCACTTCCTAATATTCAGTTCCATCATCCACCAAGAGCACCAATTTTCTATGAGCTTCAGATCGTCTTGGATTCATTCTAAAACTCTACTCAGGCTACTTTCGGAAGGCCTATACACATCTAGCGACGCTCACTCAGGACTTCTCTCCTGTATTGATTTTCAAAAACAAGGTTTCCTTTGCCTGCAGTAACGCGAGAAAATCTTGCACTCGCATCTATACATATTCAATGTTGTTGTAGACGGCATCGCGAAAGGTGCAATCGTGTTCTTGGTACGGACGGGCCAGAGCTCGAAATATTACTTCCATTACAGGATCGATTGGGATATGTCATGAGACTAGGGACTAGTTGCGCCGAGCGAGCGCGAAAATGACCTTGCTGATGTCAATTCGTAGCGCACTTCCTAAGCGGAGTGGACGCCTGTTGACTAGTCCATAGCTCAGGACATTCAGACTGGTCCATATACTTGTCATCTGGTGGAATTCAGAAAGTTTCAGCAAGAATTGCGCCCACAGCTTGAAATGCTTACAGCGGACATTTTCTCTGTGAAAAGAACGTGGGAGCTTCGTCAACTCACTCTATGCATGCGGCTTGACATCAACTCTCCATTCAAGAGGACTTTTTAGCACGACACTGAAAGGCAAGACAATAGCCCTGATGCCTGTGAAGGTTGCCAGATAATTATTAAGAAGAAACATTAGGAACGATGATCAAAGTGCTCATTGCATGGACCTGCTGTATCTATTACGTGGAACCCAAAAACACAATTTGTTTCTGAGCGAGATCACCTTAGTTTCCTTTACGACGTCAGTTTAGATTCGCATTTGCCATTCAGTGATCAGAAGCAATGTGCAACTTATCTGTTGTCCCGTCTAGAACTGATGATTTAAACACATCGCTGCAATAAACAAGGCAATAGCAGTCAATAGCATTTAGAAAATACGCGTCGCAGAGTTGACCTTTAGGCACATTCAAAAAGATATAGTAATTATTTTGCTTTAACTGTGTTTACTGTTTTAACTTCTCACTATAGTCTTTCTATTTATAGGTGAACGCAGTTCAGAAGGAAGCTAGGTTGCTTTGCAAGAAAGCAATCGCCGAACTTTCGCGGCTGTAGTGAGATAATGGAGAAAAAATCGACAATCTTCGTTCTTTATTTTTGCTTTCAAGCTATATTACAAAGGCAATGTTTAATCGAAGGGTGCCTAGGACATGCAGAAAAATGTTCCTCTGTCGTACGTGCTCTTGAGTCCCACATATCGAGAGACGACCGCACGGCGTTGGTAACTTGCAAAAGACGCTGGGACGACGAAGACCGCCTGTTGCTTAGCCGGGTACCATGGCCTGTAACATTATGGAAGCTGCCGAGTGAATTCCTGCTTCGATATTTCGAGGGCAACAGGCGCATGAGTATTAAGACAAACGTCCTGTTGCTAAGCCATGGCCTAAATGACTCAACGTGCCTGGAGAAGACTGTAATTTTGTCGCAGTCAATCAACTTAGTCGACTGGCTAGTGATCGAAGGGAGCAGCGCGGTACGGGACACGCTTAACCGCTTCGTGTCACAGTCCACGGTCAGAAACTTTTCTTGCGGCCATAAAGAAATAATACAAACTGCCGCAAGCGAGTGCGGAACGCTACGACCTAGCGTAAATAATTACGTGTCTCGATACTCAAGGGGTTGTTCCGAGAGTTCGCATGTCCAAGGTGTCAAGTCGGACAAGCGCAGCGAGCTGAGAGACAGTGTCGTCCGCGTCGGATGCCTTCAGTCTGAAGCCACCGGCCCCTGTTCGAACTTTTGGAAAACGGAATTCCTGTTGAACGCTCTTAGCCTGTACAATGTCACAGTGCATCGAAGTTTGTACAACGACAGAAGAATTCACCACGAGGATCTTTTGAAAAGCTATTACGACATTTCAGGACAAATGACCATTGCGAACGAATGGTTAGCGATGAGGTTCGCAGTTCCGGCTAGCGTCCTAACCGGGCAAGAAACATTCTACGTCAAAAGCAGCCGTCCTGAGCCGGTCTCTTTCATCGGTATTCTGGTGAAGTCTAAGCTCGGGGTTTTTCTCCTTTTCGCGGCATTGCTTGCTGTCTCTGCAGTTGCAATAGTCGCTCAGCTCGTGGAAGGAAATCGTGAGCTGGGGACCACAGCCGCTGATGCTTTGATGCTGCATCTTGCGTCGTTTTACGCAACCTCATTACCAATTCCACGAACACCAAGTTCAGTGCCGGCAAGAGGCATGGTATTCGGCGTATGGCTAATGGCGATACTCCCCCTGTCGAGTTATTTCCGCAGCGAACTTGTTTCAAGGCTTAGTCTACAGACATTCCCTGACATCATCGACACTATCGAAGAACTTGAGGAGGCGCTGGTGCGCGGAAGGATGACTCTGTGCGTCGTGGCGGGCACTTTCACACACCTCATTCTTGAGGCGGAGACCAACACAAGCAGCTTTTACTCAAAGATGCGGTTAGCGTATCAAGGAAGAAAAGAAAAACGCCTTTTGTTGGTTCCACATGTAAGAGACTGCCTCCCATGCGCACAACACGAGGACCATGTATGCTTCGCACTCAAGTGGCCTAGTTGCTTTGTGCTTAAATGGGGATGTGATATGGTGCAGTCGAGAGAACATTTAAGCACGAGTTGGTTTGTAACTCCCGTCCGCAAGAATTATCCCTTTCTGCGCGGATACCACGAGTTTCTGCGGAGAATAGACGAAGCCTCACTGCTGGAAATGGCAAATTTGGGCCTCCGAGATTGCATTTCTGATAACGGTGACTATGGACATGTCTATCCTCAAGTGAGCCAAACTGCCGAGTTGAAAGCTTTCTTTGTGACTTTCACAGTGTCTCTGGCTTTTGCTACTGCCGTTTTCCTTTTGGAGTTGATCATTGGTGGGGCTGGAAAAACGATTGCAGTGACTAATTTCACACAGAACTGAAGAAATGGCCCTAAAGTTTTCTGATGTTGAGAAGACGGCTGCTCGTGAACACCGAAATCATATGAAACTGAAATTCCTTACTTTACCAAAATGTGTAAAAAGGCGCTACGTAAACTGCACTATAAAGCTCAAAATATAGTGACGTATAGAAAAATGCAGGCTTCGAAAATTTTTTTTGGTGCGCAGTCCCGCATTTTCCGTATTCATATTTTGTTAGTACCGTAATCTGCTGAAAAGATCCCCTCCATATTTCCGGCTGTGGACCTATAGAACGTGCGTTAGTAGGTTTCATGTGCATAATATGTGAGCGCTTTTCGCGGAATCCTTTATTCCGAACTTCTTGCGCTAGATGTAGTATGACATGGAAAGATTCTGTGGTAACGGATTGATATTTATGAGAACACTTCTTATTGCACATTCGTCATATGCCTTGATAAACACGCACGTACATCATCATCATGCATGAGCGACATCTGCAATGAGGCATCTACCGCAATGAGCACTAAGAGTTTCTTGTGTTGGCTGGCATCTAGATGAATCAGTTTTAATCCCCAACACCGACCATCTACTCAGCGGTTTTTTCTGAAAACCTTAGTGTGTACGCAGTGTTTACGTTCCTTGTGTGGCCAAGTATAGATATCATTAGGCGACCTGCCTTCATGATATCTGGTAGCCTGAATTCACTCACTCATATGAAATATAATCTATTGAACGGTGTGCTCAACTCTGCGCTCTGCTGGAACAATGAAATCATGCCGCACTAAACTATATTTTTTTTTTCATTTCATAGGAGAAAGCTGCAATCTAAGCATACCACGTGCTAACAGTCTTGGAGCTCATCGAAATGGGTTCATAACGAAAACAACTCATTTCATAGAAACGGCCAGTCGATACAGACTACCCCACTTATAGCGGCCGTAATTATAACTAAAACGCTCGCTTCTTACGCGCGCGGGCGGTTCTCGTTCTGCAGCGAGACGCCAGTGAGAGTGCATCTCTGATACAACGTCCAACCGCGGTGGTGTAACTAGCAAACAGGCGGCGTAAATCCGGCTCCGCCGTCGAAAAACGCGTGCAACTGAAAACCGCGGACATTGAATTGCGCCTCCGAGCACACTTGACATTCGTACTCGGAAAGGTGTGGAGACATGAAACTGCAATGGGAAAAGAGAGGGCGTGCCAATAAAATTGCAGAGTTTTACAAAATGTCGCCGTCAGAAGCAAATTCCTTGAAAAGGGTTGTCTGCGTTGGCGGAAGGCACGCAAACTTTCGCGTTAGCGTGCTTTTGTACATGAGAATGAAAGGCGCCGCCCGGCAACTCTCCTTTCTCGTTGCAAGTATGGTGAGGTGCGATGCTTGTGGAGGTAGGCTTTTGTCGACTACTGGCCGACCACAATGGCCTGCAAAATGGGCCACATTTTAGTGTTGTTCGGATAGCGTGCAACCAAGGAAACGTTTCGCTATAGTGACTCACTATTTTTTCTTAGAGCTGCTTTTCAGTTCAACCATATAATAGAGATTTGATACTCCATATAGGGAAATTTGAGCTCAGCTGTGTTTGCGTCAACGGCGCAAATGGCAAGGTCTTTTAGAAGTGGCCGCTTAGCGTCTACATTCGCACCGCGAAACCTTGGGTTCTCTCGACGGCGGTGCTTAGCTCCTCCTGCTTAGGCGGCGCGCACCTCTCAATTCTGGGGCTGGCGGTGCTGAAATTGTGATCAGGCAGCTCGTTCACGAGCAGCGGCAGGTGAAATATTTCCACGGCTGCGTCGCTCATACTTCAGGAAGAATTTTCTGGGTATTTTGTGGTCTATTATGCAAGCAGGCGGCACGTACTAGGAAGACAACTCTGTGAATGGCGTCGTCGACGCGCACAGTGCATTCGCGCCGCCCGTTTCACAGCTCCGCCCGCTTACGCAGCGGAGCGCGGTGCGACTGCGAAGAGCCTGCGCGTGGGTGTGCGTGGGCGCATGCCGGCTCGAAAAGACCTCCCTGCCCTAGCCGCCCTATCTCCGCGCCTGCACCGCCGAAGGACAACGGTGCACGCGGCGCGAACTATTGTGGCGCCATCTTTGAGCGAGCAGCGGTACACTTGTTGCTTCGGTTACACTGACGGCTGTGACAGCGATGCGGCTGAATCCACGAACGGGAGCTTAGCAACTGCGCTCTAAAACAGGAAGTCCTGCTCATTCTTGACAACGTTGTGTAACACAAGTTGCCTTCTCTGAATGTGGTTAGAATACTCTTCTCGCCATGGAATGGAAAGTGCTAGAGTCAGTCACCAGACACGGGCGCCATAGACGCGCTCAAGATAAAGCAACATCAGCACGAGATGAAGCGCTTCCCAATAAAAGCTGACCCAGCCGATGTCTGGTTAAGGTATCGATATCTTTGTTCCCCGCTGCGAAAAATACTATCACCGTGTGGACCGGAGTGACGCTGGAGAGCATCGAGAATTGCTTCCATAGAGCATTGTTTGTGGACCAAAAAATGCTTGAAGACGCCGTTGAACATCCGAGTGATGAAATGTATGGATTTGTAAGTACGTGTAGTTAAGCGCACATGGCCAGATTAGATATCGTCAGGTATGGCTTGGTGAGGTGGAGATTGTTACGACTGGGCATCCCACTCTCTCTTACTGTTGGGGCTGGAGCATCCTAACCTGCTGCCACTGCTGTGCAGAGCTGAGCTATTAAACGTTCGAGGCGACGGTGGGTCAGACATTTATTTTCAGTATGTACAAGGGCTTTACACAATCCGTACAATGGCCAAGAGCACAACGGGATAGCAGAAAGGGGTTGGGCCATGCCGCGGGAGAGCGTCTCTCTGGGGAGATCTCTCGTCTGCTACCCGTCTGCTGCCCCGGATCAGCGCGGCTCCGTTGGTATAGCCTCGACAACGGTTGCCGCAGCCAGTCATTCGAACACTCCAATCAGCGCATGCCACTGGCCACCGTTTGTATTGGATGAATGGACGAGAAGAGCTCGGCCGTTGAACGTTTGCAGCTTGGAATGGGCTGGCGGCGAAGCTTCGGTTGAGTCCCGAGCCGAAGCTAGAGAGGAGATGGAGAACGGACTACTCGTGCGAGTCAGGATGAATCATTCTGCAAGCCGCAACATGTCCAAGAGTCCGGACTTGCTTTGCACAATGTCGGTTGCAAGCGCTGGTTTCCGTGGAGGCTAGCTTAATGCGTGTTCAGGCATAACAGCACCCCCCGACGCCAGACAATGCGCCATGAAGACAAGCTGCTTCCGTGTCGCTCGGATGCGGGGCGCGCCCTCACACCAGGCCCCGCCAAGGTCCCGTCTGGTATTCAGAAGCAGGTGGCTCCATGCTCCTTTTCGTAACAGATCTCGCTCATGAGACGAAAATCACTGCTCCACCACCTGGTCTCCCAGGTGTCTGGACCACGTTCACTCAGTCCTTCTGGAGAGCTTGCTGCTCAACACCGGTCGTTGATGGTTCTGCGCCACGCCAAGAACCGACCAACAACAGACAGCACCCAACAAGAGCAAGTGCCCTCTGTAACCAGTCATAACACCAGACTTCAAGGTCACAAAAAGTCTACTAGCTTTATTTCTGACACCCTCACTTGCTTCCTTTCAACAAGAGAAACATGAGGGATACCACAACTCTTAAAATACTGATTCAGCAAAGTGCCCAACGCATGTGACACACGGAGTGAAATGAATGCAAAATAAAGTTGGTCCCATGGTCCTTTCTGGCAGGAACACACTCAGCTAAGGCCGCAAATGAGGACATCAATTTTTCCCCGATCTACCGGAATCCTTCCTGGTTAACATGCCTGCCTTTCCCTCTCTCTCTCTCTCTCTCTCTCTCTCTACGAGCAAACCGGATAACTATTCGCATAGTGACAAACTGTAAGTCACGAGGAGGTAGAAGACAGCCTACCTTAGAACGCAAATGTTAGTGCGTCTACGTCAGCGCTTAACTCGCTTCTAACAGACGTTAAAAGACACACTCTACTGCGGAAGGTAATGTCTCTCTTTTCTACGGTAGGAGCAATACCAGAACGAGTTCCTTTCTCTTACTGACGATGTGACCCTTTTCTTACGCTTCCGGCGTCAGCCGCGACTTTCCATTACGAGTGCGTAACGCTTCTGATGTGAGAGTTCTTTTTTTCTTGCCTTCTGGTGGCAAGCGAGACCATCCAGGAGCGTTTAATTTCTGGCGCACAATTCCTTTTCGCTCTCTGTGAGGTTCCCATCTATCCGGCGTTCTGATTTTGCGCCTACTAAATAGCGTTATCTCGACCCGGGGGTTCCCATCGCGATGGCTATGCTTGGCCGAGGACTTAAGCGGTTTCTTGTTGCCAGTTATCTCGTTGCCTCTGTCACTACGGCCCCCTACAGGTTTTGGCATCATGAGCCAAACACGCGTTTTCTCTGAGCGCCCGTGCCGCTTTCTGTGGGACCGCGACTTCTTCCGCGATTGCAATGGAAAGTGACAGCCTGCATGAGAGTACAGACCTCTGCGCGTCCTGCTCCCTGTGTACTGGCGGCAGGCTTCAGCCTTGTACCGCTCCATAATTTTTGTCCTCTAGGCACCGCTCTTTTGTGTCTAAGTTTCCTGCCATGACACTCTTTCCCGCGCGAATGCTTGCATGCTTTCTGTTCCCAGTTTGTCTTACTGCCCAGATCCGCGTGCTTCGGCGCACTTATGTGCTTCGCTTTGCGCGATGGTGATGCCTCGCACATTTCTTTAGCGCTGTTTCTGAACGTATTTTCAGGGCTAACAACGTAACTGACGTTCCTGTTGTCCTTGTGGCGGTGAAGCTGATGTTTTCGATGGCCGCTACTCCTTTTCGTGCGCTTGCCCTTTCTTGTTGGAAAGCGCCGTTATTTATGCTTTTTCGAAGAACCCGATGCGCATAACGATCCTTTCTAAGACACAAACGTCAGTTTCTTGCTACTTCGCATTTCTGGCTGCATATTGAAAAGTCTTATTTCATCGAAACTCCGATACATCCAACACACTCCTCAAGACTTTTGGGTTGCTTTTAAGTTGGCAGGATAATACACCCTTACACATAAATACTAATCGAGGAGAACGCATTCGACAAAAAAGAAAAAAACTACCTAGCGCAACTGTTTTTAGACACATAATGTCAACTAAAGTTTGCAGAACCATTAGCGAAATTCACTGTTTAAGAAAAAAATCGCAGTCAACTCAAAATTTTTTTTTTCTCTGTCCTTATCTGTACACGTAGTTGTAGAGCTAGAGGTGTCTCCTCAGGGTACAACTTCGATTTCGACGCGGATGAGACAATTACCTTCAGTGCCTCACAAAGTCAAACCAAACCTAACTGTATGGTGGTGTGGCCCAAGCTACGGTACTATGACCACGTAATCATATGAGTATGACCATTGGATACGTGACCTTGAGCTGGACATTTGATTTGAGACTGTGGAGACCACGTGTAAGATTGTTTTCATTCGTATAACTAGATTCAAGCCAGATTGAACGCAAGCCATTTTTTGTTTGGAGTTGGACCATAATTAAAACATGTGCGCATATTTTGCGATGAATGCACTTCCTGAAATGTGAAGCTGACGCCTGAAACATTGATTTATATTGTTTCTGTGCAATACGCGCGGACTGTTTTATATTCCTGTTTGCCTATACGTGATACCACTCAACTGTGTACTCATGGCATGAAGAAATAAAGTCATGTATCACATCATCTGCTCTGATTTTAATGACCTGTCTGACGAAGCATATTAGTTGTACTCTTTACCTCTGCTACTGGGTCATATATGGGAGCTACTATTGGACGATGCTAATGAAGAACCAGGCGTCTGCAACACACTTTTCTTGAAGCGTTTTCATTAAATCTCAATTCTTTGAGAAATAATTTGACATCGGTAAGTGCTCTTGGGTGCGAGTACAGTGTACGCAGACGATAGTGAAGCAGCTGCTCCAAAAGGCCGCTCCACCAGCCGGACGAAGAAGCAATCGATATCCCAGCCAAGTGGGTGGGCCGGTTCCACGTGTGTTCTGAAGGTTGCTTTTTTTAAAGAGCAGCTCTTTCGCGCCCGTACTGCGTTCTGAGTCGCCGCCGACGGGTGGGTGGTGGTGAAAACATTTATTAAGAAGGGATAGGAGGTATGTTTGGATCAGCCCATAAGGGACCGATCCTTAGAAGCACTAGGTGGAGGTCCATAGCATGGGAGCCCAGTGGGGGTGGCCGCCACCCGGGCGCGCCGGGCTAAGGCTTGCTGGCCGTGTAAGTCGTGGCAGCCGATCAGGGTCTCCTCACAGTCCTCCCAGGTTTGTTGGGGATGGGGGAATAGCCGGTTGGAGGGGCAGGCCCACACCATGTGATAGGTGTCAGAAGACACTGCACTATAGTGCTGGCAGCTGCCGTTAAATCAGGGGTCAAAATGTTTTAGTGCTGCCGGGCACAGCAATGTATTGGTGAGAAGGCGGAGAAGGAGCCGCTCATCCGCCTTCTTCAGGCGTTTACATGGGCGACGGTAAAGGCGATGACCCTCTTGGTAGTAGGTTGTAACATCTTTGAAGGTACAGATCGGATTGGGATCGGTTTCCTGATCGGGTGGGAAAGAGAAAACAGCCCGGTAAAAGACAGCGCGGGCGGCTGCGTCTGCTGCCTCGTTTCCTGCCAACCCCTGATGAGCAGGGGCCCATATAAAGTAACGGTGTGCGTGGTCCGTATCCCGTATGCAATTTGCTACATCGGATAGGCTAGGAGGGGATTGCAGCCTTGTTCAATGTTCCGACAGCCCGGTCGCGAGTAGATGATTATGCATTTGAATTGGAATGTGAGCCCGCGAGAGCTAAAGCGACCTCTTTTGCTTGTGTTGCACTGCGGGCTCTGAAGGTGAGGCCGTTAATTGTGTTGCTGTTGTGATCTACCGCGACCGTGTACCATCCGCCGTGGTGAGGATCAGGCCGCCAGCTCTCCTGGCTCAGAAGCTCATAAACCGCTTCTCCGGTTCCGCGAAATCCTAATTCATTATTGCGACAGCCACCGTCTCTACCCAGTACCTGCCAAGGGGCTGAGTAAGGCGGAGGAGCGAACTCTGCGGCGCCTGCAGACAGGAACCCTTCTCTGTCCTGCCATAGCAAAACACTTCGATCCGAACACAGATGGGCGCTGCCGGCACTGTGGAGGGATCTGCGATATCTTTCACATGGTGTGGGGATGTACTCAGAATCCTCACCTTCCTCCTTCCCTCACCCCACCCCCACCCGAGAGGCATGGGAGACTGCCCTCCTCAACTGCTCTACGCTGGAGTCCCAAAGGGCTTTGGTCAAGCGGGCGCGAGACGGGGCCTCGTCGTGCGGTGTCCCGGACTAAGGATACCGACCATGCAGCAGGGTTTTTTAACCCTCAAGCTCTCATTGAATATTAAAGTTTTTTCACCACCACCACCATGGTGAGGACCGGAAGCGCACAAGTAGTATACACCTGTTTTGTTGCCATAATGTCTGGCGATGGCATCCGCTAGTGCCAGGCGCCGACTATTATGGTCCTCTTGTTACATGTTGGCAGGAAGAGGTCGCACATGGAGGGCGCGTCTCCACAGTTCTGGGATATGAAACCTGTCTTCCATGGGAGTGGTGTGCTGGATATGGAGTCGAGCAAGAAGCCGGTGACCCAACTCCGTTTGCGACAAGCGCGTCTACTGGTTTGTCAGGTGCGCCTCTTGGAACTCCCGGAAAGTATTCACCACCCCAAGGGCCATAAGCCGGCTGTTTGGAGTAGTGACGGGGAGGTGAAGGGCACGTTTAGCAATTTTGCGAAGGATGACCTGAAGGGCATCCTCCTCTTGTTTCCATATGTGGAGATAAGGAGTCGAATAGAGAATTCGACTAGTTACGAAAGCTTTTGTCAGCTGCAAGGCATCCTTACTTTGTAACCACCACGTTTGCTGGAAACCCGGCGGACCAAGCGGCCCACCTGTTCCCCACCTTGCGGACTTTGTCCAATGTTGTGTGTCGCCGTCAGTGCTTGAGGATGTAGCGTCTGAGTACCCGTATCTCATGAGGTTCGCGTATGGGACCACTATCAAGAGAAAGAGATATTTTAGTTGTGCACTTTTGTGAGGGGCGGACGTTCACAGTTTCCGATTTTGGAGGGGAACATTGAAGACCGCAGCGACGGGCGTAGCGGTCTACTATAGTCGCCGCTATTTGCAGTCCGGTTTCAATGTCCCCTGTGCTGCACTGCGTGGCCCATAGGGTGATGTCATCGGCGTACAGCGCGTGCTGCACGCCGGCGACACCACCTAGCTGGGCCGGCAGGTGCATCAAGGCCAGATTGAAGAGCTGCGGGGAAGGTACTGGGCCTTTGGGAGGGTTCCCCGCGTGCTGAGTAGGTAAGGACCATGGTCTCTGTCTTAGATGCGGATGTAGGACTGACGATCCATTAAAAATTGCCATATGTATCGGAATGTGTTGAGGCGACAGTCGGCCTGGCTTAGGTTAGTGGGTATGATGTCGTGTGTTACATTATAAAATGCTCCTTTAAGATCCAAGGCGAGTATTACCCGGTGAGTATGGGGGAAATTGAGGGGGTAAAGCACTCTCCGATTCAGTTGCAGGAGGACAACCTGTGCGGATCTGTGTGGGCGGAGTCCAAACATGGTGCTCGCAAAGATATGTTTGTGTTCAAGATATTAAGATAAGCGATCCTGCACCATCATCTTCATAATTTTTCCCACACATGAGGTGAGAGAGATGGGGCGAAGGTTATCTGTGTCATTTGGTTTTCCTGCTTTACGAATAAAAGGGATCAGAGCCGTTTTCCAGTCGATTGGCAGGGGGGTGTCCCCGCGCCAAATTACATTGATGTAGACGAGGAGGGACTGGTATGCCAAGTCAGGCAATTTCGTGAAAAGTTGGACGGTGACCTTATTCTTCCTGGCGCAATGCCCCGTTACATTTTGGCGAGAGCCGCCCGCAGAACATGGAGCTGGAAAGGTTGATCCAGCTTCATCGTCTGTTTGCCTGCATAAGAGTTCGCAGATCCACGGGGGTCCTGGGTTGTACACAAATACTGGCCCCGAAGTTCCTGGGCCAGTTGAATTGTGTGGCCAGGGAAAGCATGCATGGCTCGCTGCAGGTGTTTTTGTGTTTCGGTTCGTGGTTGGCTTGGGTCGATTAGGGCTCGAAAGAGACGCCACGTGTAGCGGCTGGACATTTGTCGCGCGGCCGTGTTGCATCTATCCTCCCAGTTGGAGTCGGCGAGTTGGGCTGCATACTCTGCCGCTTTCTTGGTGAGATCGGCAATTCGAACTTCACCTTTTTTATTGTATTTCTCGTGTCGCTAGCGCAAAACGAGGCTGCAACGTGCTTCCCAGAGGTGTAGAAGGTGGTTATCCACGTCCGTGACAGCCTCTCAGAGCTGGATCTGAGTTTCATGCCAGTAAAGGTGTGTCAGCAGCTGTTGGGACCATGCTGAGTAGCGTTTCTCGGAAACGGGTGTATCATCAAGTGAGTGAAAATTTTACCTGAATTTCATCCAGTCTGGGATACGGGCTTGTGTTCTGGAACGCTTTAGGGGGCGTATGCGTAATGTAGTGTTAAGGATGCAGATCGCTACCGAGGAGACCCTCGGTCGCTACCGAGGGTGTCCTCGGTGTTGAGCCAGTCTGCGTGTCATATGTTGCGAGTGAAGATTACGTCCGGAGACGTATCCGGTGCCACGGAGTTTCCTAGCCGTGTTAGGTAGACGGGGTCCGTGTGGAAGGTGAAACGCAACGTGGACGCAATTTCCGCCAGCACGTACGTGCGACTCTTCCTTGCGATACCCCCACAGCTGACTGGGAGCGTTAAAGTCGCCCACAATAAGCAGGGGATCGAGACCCACTAGTCTTAGCGCGCGGCTAAAGAGGTCGCTCGTTTCCTTTGAGCTCTGGGCGTTTAGCCTTAGGGCAGGGCACCTTGAGCTGCCGGAATTTTCCCGTGCAGTCGCGGGAGTTAGTAGCGTGGGCTTGCCCACAGACTGCACAGGACAAAGAGTCTAATTTCCCAAGCTTGCGGACATCGACAAGCTCTCCAGCATGCCACTGGATATTATTTTGGAGCGGCTCACTTGTCTCGTGCTTGGCCACGGTGATGACGCCGCGGCACACGTCGCCAGCGAGTTTCAGCTGCTCGTACATGAGGAGCCGGCCCTTCGATGTTGTGAGTTCGAAGTCCCACAGAAGCTTGTCAGCGACGTGCGGCTCTCGGGTGCCTGCTACGATCAGGTTTTGCTCCCATGTGGGGAGCAGGCTCAGCGATGCTGCGGCCTTGACGCCGAGGTAGGCCGCGAAAGCTGCTCCCTTCTCGCCATGTTGATGCACATTCTTGACAGCGACGCTCACCGGGGCTTCAGGATGATGACGAAGTCTTGAGGATGAAGCCGCGGAAGCAGCTTTGGTTTCCAGGAGGGTCCGGTCCTAGACTGAGGCCGGCTATGAAGCGCTGCAGCGCTCGCAGCAGCGTTTTGCCGGGTTCAGCGTCCTGCCGATGTGGCGTCCGTTTTCTTGCAATTAACGTTCCTCTTGCGGTAAATTGATAAATTGTTTTGGGTAAAGAAAATGGAGCAGTATCTGTCTCACATATCTCGGCGGACAGCTGAACCGAGCCGTAAGGGAAAGCAGGAAGATGGGAGTGAAAGAAGACAGAGAGAAAGAGGTGCCATAGTGGAGGTCTCCGGAATAATTTCGACCACCTGGAGATTTTTAGCGTGCATTGACATCGCGCAGCACACTGGTGCCTCTTGTGTTTCGGCTCCATCGAAACGCGGCCGCTTGCGAAAGCGGCGTTCGACGAGCTTAAAAAGCTTCATGTTTTCAATGGGCGCAGTATTCGGGTTATCAGGCGTTGGAGTTGCAGGAACCTCGGACCAGGCCATGATCTCCGAGTAGTAGCCACGTTGTACTACTTTTTGAGAAGCCATCTTGACGCGGGTGGGCGACTCACTCGCGGCCCGGTGTCGGCGTATGGCCTAGTGCCGTTGCCCCGATACGCAAGTGAGGATCGGCCCTAAAAGGTCTAAATGTAGGCCCACCAGGGTGCGAGTGGTATCCTAAGGTAGCTGTCAAGTTCACCAAGACCGACGCAGCTGCTTTAATGGGGTTTTGGTCGGAATTCCGTGGCTCCAGCCAAAAGTTGGCGGAGCCGATGCGCTCCAGAATAATTTCTACCGCCAGGGGATCTTTAACATGCGTGAGCGATCACAGAAAGGTAAGGTCTCGCATTAGCTTAGGTTCTAAAAGGTAACGGAGGAAATTAGTGAAGCGGAAGTCTATTAACGAGTTTGCATTAAGAGGAAAAGTAGAGGAATTCTGGATTTTGCTGCAGAACAGAATTTCCCCTTTAACTGAAGATGACGACCTTAATGTTGAAACAATGAGCGATCCTCTCACAGATATGATTACGGAGTGCGCCGTAGAAGTAGGCGGTAGGATGGTTCGGCAGGATACCGGGAAGCTATCTCAGGAGACAAAATCTGATTAATAAACGGCAAAGCATGAGGACGGCTAACTCCGTGGAGAGAATTGAACGCGTAGAGCTGTCAAAGTTAATATATAAGCGCAAGGCAGCCAGCATCCAGGAGTTTAACATGGAGAAAATCGAGCATGCTCTAAAAAGTGGAGGTAGCCTAAAAGCAGTTAATAGAAAACTAGGCATACGTAAAAACCAGATGTATGCGATAAGAGACAAAGAGCGCAATTTGATACCAATATGGGTAAGATTGCTAAAGTAGCCGAAGAGTTTTACACAACTATACAGTAGCGATTGCAATCAGAATGTTACTGAGAAAGGCAGTAGAGCACAGTAATAGGACATCCCGCCAGTAACGAAGGAGAAGTAAAGAAAGCCTTAGGAACACTTCAAAAGGGGAAAGGAGCTGGTGAGGATCAGATAACAGCAGATTTGTTGAAGGATGGAGGAGAGAGTGTGCTCAAAAAACTAGCCACCCTGTACACGCACTCCGTTGTGACCTCGAGCGTACCTAGAGCTTAGAAAAACGCCAACATTAACATTATTCATGAGAAAGGAGACGTCAAGGACTTGAAGAATTACAGACCGATAAGCTTGTTGTCTGTTCTCTACAAGGTATTTACTAAGGTAATCGCTAATAAGGTCAGGACAACCTTAGACTTTAATCAATCAAATGATCAGGCAGGCGTTCTTAAAGGACGCTCGACAATAGACCATATTCACGCATTCAAAGAGATGATAAAGAAATACCCAGAATATAACCAGCCCCTATATACAGCATCCATTGCTTATGAGAAAACATTCGACTCAATAGAAAGCACAGCAGTCATGCAGGCATTGCGAAATACGGATGTAGAAGAGTGTTATCTGACCATATTGGAAGATATTTATAACCATTGCTCAGTTACCATAGTTCTCCGTCTACTCAGCAATAAAATTCCAGTCAGGAAACGCGTCCGGCAGGGAGACACGATCTCGCCTATGCTATTCACTGCCTGTTTACATGAGGTATTCCGGGGCCTGAAATAGAAACAGTTGTGGATAAGAGTTAATGAAGAATACCTAAGTAATATGCGATTCACTGATGACATTGCCTTGCTAAGTCACTCAGGACATGGCCTGCAAAGCATGACCAATGAATTAGAAAGGCAGAGCAGAACAATGAGGCTAAAAATTAACATGGAGAAAACCAAAGTAGTATTCAACAATCTAGCAAGAGAACAAAAGTTCGCAATTGATGGCGCCGTGCTGGAAGTAGTAAGAGAATATGTCTATTTAGGGAAGGTAGTGACAGCTGATCCGGATCATCAGAGGGAAATAACTAGAACAATAAGAATGGGGTGGAGCGCATACGGCTGGTTCTCTCAGATCATGAATGGCAGTTTACCAATATCCCTCAAGAGGAAAGTATACAACACCTGCATCTTACCGGTACTCACCTATGGGGCAGAAATATGGAGGCTCACAAAGAGGGTTCAGTTTACGTTAAGAACAATGCAGCGAGCTATGGAAAGAGAAATGATAGGTGCAACGTTAGGAGATTGGAAGCGGGCGGAGTGGTGAGAAATCAAAAACGCGGATTAATGACATCCTAGTTGAAATCAAGAGGAAGAAGAGGGAGAGGAAGAAGAGGAAGAGGAGGAAGACTTGGGCAGGGAATGTAATGTGAAGACACAATAACCGCTGGTCCTTAAGGGTAAAGGAGTGGATTCCAAGTGAAGGCAAGCATAGCAGGGGGCGGCAGAAAGTTAGGTGGGTGGATGAGATTAAGAAATTTGCGGGAATACGATGGCCGCAGCTGGCGAAGGACAGGGTTAATTGGAGAGACATGGGAAAGGCATTTGCCCTGCAGTGTGCATAGTCATGCTGATGATGATGATGAGGAGGAGGAGGTATTGGTATATCTTGGTTAAGCTTGTTATTGCTTGGTTTCCCCACTCTTAAACCTTGAAATTCCGGTTCCTGTAACTATGACTAAATTAAAGACGTAACAATGTGCAGTATCAATTGTGAAGTGTTTATTTATCTTATGGTTTCTCTTCTAGTTCTCCTCGTTGGTGAAGCCATAGGCCGTCGGCGTTCGTTGTGTTCATTGGCGTTGGAGTAGACAACGTTTTACACTCCGATCATTTTAAGGAAATGAAGTGCGCATAATGGCTCCCTGGGTAATGGCTCCGGTGGTTGCGGTGAAAACTTTATTTACAACTGGGGAGTTTGGGACACACAGGTCCGTGGGCCCCCGCACGGCCCCACTGCACTGAAACGTTCATGTCCCGTAGGCTCATGACGCTGGCAGCCCGGCCGGTCGCATGGCTTGCTTGGCCGGGTCCTCAGAACGCAGTAGCGTCTCCCATGCCTCCCAAGTGGTAAGGTGCTCCAGGCCCCGCGGGGGAGGATCCCCAGAGAAGAGGAAAAGGATATGGTCTAGAGTGGCTTTGGGGTGGTGGCAGAGGGTACAGGAGGGGTTTGTGAAGTCTTGGTGATAGCGTGAGCGTATATAAGGGGAGGGTAAGGTGCATGTTTGAAGCCGCCTCCAAAGTGTCTG
Source organism: Amblyomma mixtum (assembly GCF_055824585.1). NCBI lineage: Eukaryota > Metazoa > Arthropoda > Arachnida > Ixodida > Ixodidae > Amblyomma > Amblyomma mixtum. The sequence continues at coordinate 94,267,595 of NC_143015.1, read as the reverse complement.
ATGATAATGGTCGAGGGAGGGATGGGGTGGAGGGTAGAGCCGACGCTCGGCTTTGCAGGCCTGCGTCATTTAAATGAATTAGTGCATGCGCTCCCGCGAGAACCCCAGGTCGGAGGCCGCCGGTGCCCGGTTGAGAAAACCTCGGGCTAAAGCGTTGGCGGCCTCGTTTCCGGGATTCCCGGAGTGGGCAGGCACCCATATCAACTCCATGTGGCGGAGTGGGTGCGCGGTTAGGGAGTTCAGTATGCGAAATGCAGGGACGTGAACTCTCCCGCGAGCAAAATTTAGTATGGCAGTTTTAGAGTCGGATAGGATATATCGGGCCTCCGTGCGTGTGATGGCTAGGGCAATGGCGGCCTCTTCGGCCTCCTCCGAAGTGGCAGTAGGGGTTATGTGAAGGGTGGCAATCGGTTAGAGGGAGGGGTTCGTGATGGCTACAACCGCGTCCTCGCCCGTACATGCGACATCCACCCAAACAGCATACGGTTCCGTGACATAGTGTTTGTGGAGTGCCCGCGCGCGAGCTCTGCGGCGGGGTTCGTGGTAGGTGGGGTGCGTGTTTTTGTGGAGAGGTTTAATAAATAATTCGTGGTGAATGTGGCGGGGGACCTGGAGCTGTGTGGGATCCATGGCTAGTAGGCGGATACCGAGGGTGTGTAGGACGTGTCTGCCGGTGGTGGTTTTCGCGAGACGTATGTATTGTGCCTGCCGGTGGGCCTCGATAAGCTCCCCTACCGTAGCTCCCCTAGGAGTTTTTCGGTTAAAGTATTTAGGGGCAGGTGTAGTGCTGTCTTAAATGCTGTTCGGATCATGGCATCCAGGGTGGAGATTTCCCCGGCCTGGAGTTTCAGGTAGGGGAGCGTGAAGAGAAAGTGGCTGAGGCCGAAGGCATCAATGAGAAGACATAGGTCATGCTCCTTCATGCCCCGGTGGTGTGCAGAAACGCGGTGGATTAGGTGGGATATCGACACCGTTGTCTGCTTGAGTTTCCGTATGGTGAGTGTGTTTTTCCCGTTGTTCTGTACATGGAGGCCCAGTACCCGGAGGGAGTTTACCTCCGGGATGTGCCGGTTTTCCACTGTCACCATGATGGTGGCTGTGGGGAAGTTTCGGGTTGTGGGGCGGATGATAAGGAGCTTCGACTTCTCCGGAGAGCAGGAAAGTCTGATACTCCGCGCATGTGTTTGGGTGAGGTTAGCTGCCGATTGTAGAGTATTTTCTGTCTCCATCACTGCCAAGGGTGGTTGGTCCATAGCGTGATGTCATCGGCATAAAGTGTATGACGAAGGTTAGGGATGGTTTGTAGAGTGCGGGCAAGGGGAATGAGAGTGACATTGAAGAGAAAAGGCGAGAGGACGGATCTCTGGGGGGTGCCAACCCCGCTAAGGGTGTATGGGGGGATATGTAGGGACCGAAGCGAATTTCGTCCGTATGGTTAGTAAGGAATGCTTGAATATAGGTGCACATACGTTCACCTATGTTCAAGGGGGAGAGGGCTGCCACGATCGCTTGATGGTCTAGGCGATCAAAGGCCTTGGAGAGATCCAAGGCTAGGACAGCTTTTGTGTGACCCGGAATGAAGGGAATGAAAACGTCCTGTGTGAGTTGGAGCATGGCTTCCTGCGCCGACAGATGGGGACGGAAGCCCACCATGCGCTGTGCGGGTAGAGGTCTTGCTCAGCCATGTGGTGGGTAGGTGTTCGAAAAGCTTGCCCAGGCATGAGGTTAGGGAGATTGGATGGAGATTGGCAGGTGTAAGAAGTTTATGGGGCTTTGGTATGAATAAGATTTTGGCGTGACGCCAGGATTGGGGGAGAGTGCCTTCCTGCCAGCATTTGTTAAAGTACCCCGTGAGGTGGGCGATCGACTGATCGTCCAAATTGTGGAGCATAGTATTCGAAATCAGGTCAAGTCTTGGGGTGGAGTTAGAGCGGAGAGTCAGGAGGGGAGGGCCGCTCTGACTTCTGCTTCCGTGATTTCTGCGTCGAGGCTGGCATTCGGAGCGCCTGTATAGGGGGGCAGGAGGTTTGAGGTACCGGGAGTTGTATGTGTGTTTCTAAGTATATTGAGGAGTGCGTCAGGAGAAAGGTCGGTCTTGTGTGTAAGGCGTCTGACGTGGTGTTGTGTGGCTGTTTTGGATTGTGTGGGGTCAATTAAGTGACGGAGGAGTTGCCAGGTACGTTTGGAGGCTGGAAAGCTGTCCTCCAAACGTACCTGGGTCAATCGACGCCTGAATCGTACTTATAGGTACGTGGGGCGATAAGAGAAAGATGTGGGCTGCAGGTATTGACAAGGTTGTGCCAGAAACGCGGCGCTCAAGCCATAAGCCGTCGGCGTTCATTGTTTTCATTGCCGTGGGCGTTTCTCCTCTATGGAACAAAGCGCGGTAGCTGCGTATCCCTCCACATTGATACACGCCACTCAATCTCCTCGCGCATGCGCAGTAGCCCGCAGCGGCGAGCGCTCGCGGCGACATGCGCAGCATGGTCGAGCAAGAGAGCACGTGAAACGGCGAGACTGTGGCCAATGTCGCTCACGCTACAATAATAGCCTGAGTAGCTCTGTGATGTTCACCATCATCGTCATCACTTCACTGCACCCAGTGCAGGGCAAAAGCCTTTTTCTTGCTAAGCCACTCAGGAGATGAGCTGCAAAGCAATGACTGATGAGTCAGACAGGCATAGAAAAACGGTGAGTCTAAAAATTAAATATTCAGAAAACGAAAGCAATGTTCAACAGTATCGCAAGGAAACAGCAATTCACAATTGGTAGCAAGGTGTATGAATTGTAAGAGAATACGTATGCTAAGGGCAGGTAGTCACCGCTGATCCGGAGCTTTAGAGGGAAAAAACCAGAGGAATAGAACTGCTGTGGATAGCATATAGCGGATCATCTTATATTATTAATGTAAATTTACAAAATACCTCAAGAGAAAAGTAAGTTATCACGTAGTTGTGACTGCGGGTCCGGTGAACAGGAAAACAGCGGGAATCGCTTCTAAACGAAACTCTTTATTTGGGCAGACTTGCGCCCGCAAAGAACTTAATCACTCGGCGGCGGCGAAGCAACAAGCGTGCTCGGCGGTCGTCAAAGAGAATGCCCGCCGCTGTCGGCCACGCTCTTTTTTAAAGCTGATAGCGAACTTTCGAGATAAAGCTTGGAAAATTACTGGAACATTCCGGCGCAAAGTATAATCGGCTCCGCCTGGATGCGATCAATCGAGATAAATCTAGGCGCGTCTTGCGTCACAAACTAAGCCATAAATCGGCGTGTCGGCAGCCTTGAAGCATGAACAAGCACTACAAACAAACGCTACAAAGGTTCGCGGCATTACTCCCCTCACAAAGAAGCATCGACTCGATGCTTTAGTAGATAATGCGACTATAAAGAATCAAAAACGGATAGTGCAAAAATAACCACCTGAATGTGGAAACACGGCGTCCTTTAGCGTGCATGATAGGGCTTTAGGCGTACGACATGGACTACTTCTGGTCGTACGCGGCGTCGCTGGGATGCAGTCGCTTGGTCAGGGACGACTTCATAGTCCAATTCACCTAGCCGACGAAGAACCTTGTACGGGCCGAAATAGCGGCGCAAAAGCTGTTCACTAAATCCTCGGCGGCGAATGGGCGTCCAAGCCCAGACTCGGTCTCCTGGCTTGTATTCCGCGTTGCGTCTTCGTAGGTTGTAGCGTGTGGCGTCGGTCCGCTGCTGGTCTTTGATCCTAATCGGGCAAGTCCTCGGGCTTCTTCTGCGCACTGAAGGCAGGCGGTGACGTCCACGTTATCTTCCTCGGAAACGTTGGGCAGCTTGTCATCTAGCTTGGTCGTGGCCTCTCTGCCATGGACGAGCCTAAAAGGCGTCATCTGGGTGGTCTCGCGCACTGCGCTGTTATAGGCAAAGACTAGGTAAGGCAGGATGACGTCCCAGGCCTTGTGTTCTGCACCGACATACATGGCGAGCATATCGGCAATGGTTTTGTTGAGGCGCTCGGTCGGTGCGTTCGTCTGCGGGAGGTATGCAGTTGTTCTCCGGTGGCTGGTTTGGCTGTAATTCATTTCACACATACTGTCAATCCCATTGGGATTTTTACAGGATGGGCATATAGTAAGAAGGTACAAAGCGAATACAATGGAATGGTGTACATTAAAAACACTGTTATTTGCAAGTAATTACATGAGTATGGGAAAAAAAACACAGATAAAAGAAAATAAAACACATAACGAGAGAGTATTTTTCACAGAAAAGGGTGCAATTTTATACATTCTAAGTAATATGTTCATACAGATGCTGTTACATGCAGTGATACGAGTGGTCTGTTGTACTTGAATAATGGAGGATGGCTTGCGTCAGTTCCGCCGTGAATGCTGTTCATCTGTCAATGATGAGCACATCGGGGACGCCGTGTCGCAGAAGAATGTACTCCACGAAAAATTTGGCGACTTAAGCTGCTGTTCCGTTCGGCAGGGCTTTTGCCTCGGCGTAGCGGGTCAGGTAGTCGGTCGCTATAATGACCCACTGAATTCCAGACGTTCATTTCGGGAAAGGGCCGAGCAAGTCCATGCCGATCTGCTGAAAGGGCCATGAGGGGGGTTCAGTGGGGTTCAGAAATCCTGCTGGTCGGGTTGGAGGGGTCTTTCGTCGCTGACAATATCGGCAGGTTTTAACATAATGTGCGACATCGGCAGACAGTCGGGGCCAGTAATACTTGTCTTGAATGCGGCGGAGGGTGCGAGAAAATCCGAGATGTCCAGCTGTCGGCTCTTCGTATGAAGCCTGAAGAACTCCGCGCAGGCTTGCAGGTACAACAAGCAGGTAGACTGTCTTGTTCGCTGCAAAGTTCTTCTTCACGAGGACATCGTTCTGTAAACAGAAGGAAGACAACCCTCGTTTGAACGAGGCGGGGAGTGAAGGAACATTGCCTTCCAAGTATTCGATGAGGCATTTTATGTCGGGCTCCGCGCGTTGCTATTGTACAAAAGAGCTGGAGCTGATGGGTCCCAGGAAGGCGTTCTCTTCGTCGTCCGGCGGTGGTGCATTTACAGGTGCGCGTGACAGGCAGTCGGCGTCAGAGTGCTTGCGTCCGGACTTGTAAACGACGGTTACGTCAAACTCCTGGAGTCACAGGTTCCATCGAGCGAGGCGGCCGAAGGGGTCCTTCAAATTGGCGAACCAGCAGAGTGCGTGGCGATCGCCGACGACCTTGAACTGTCGTCCATGCAGGTAGGGGCGGAATTTCGACGTAGCGCAGATGATGGCAACGCAGTCCTTCTGAGTTGTCGAATAATTATCTTCGGCTTTTGACAGGGAACGGCTAGCGTACGCAATGACCATCACCACTCCGTCATTTTTCTGAACGAGGACAGCGCCTAGGCCCACACTACTGGCGTCGGTATGAATTTCAGTCTCGGCATTTTTATCGAACTGCGCGAGAATCGGTGGGGACTGTTAACGACGCTTAAGTTCCTTGAAAGCTTCCACTTGCGGCGCTCCCCATTTAAATGGCACGTCTGCCATTGTCAGGTGGGTCAGTGGCTCGGCGATGCGCGAAAAATTCTCGACAAAACGTTAGTAATACGCGCACAGTTCGAGGAATCTGCGCATAGCTTTCTTATCGGCCGGTGGCGGAAACAACGCGATAGCATCTGTTTTCTGCAGGTCTGGGCGTAGTCCCTCCTTGCTAACAATGTCGCCTAGAAAAAGCAGCTCTTCATAGGCAAAGTGGTACTTCCCTGCTTTCAATGTTAGGCCGGACGATTTGATTGCGTCTAGTACTGTTCGAAACCATTTTAGGTGCTCCTCAAAGTTCGAGGCAAAGGCAACGACGTCATCTAAATATACCAGAAAAATTTACTATGTCAGGCCTGCCAGCACTGTATCCATTACTCACTGAAATGTCGATGGTGCGGAACAGAGACCAAACGGCATCACCTAAACTCGAAGAGGCCATCTGGAGTGATGAATCTGGTCTTCTGGCGACCTCTTTCATCGATCTCAATTTGCCAGTAGCCGCTCTTGAGGTCCGTCGATGAGAAATACTTAGCGTTCCAGAGCCAGTCCAGTGTGTCGTCGATGCGGGGGAGGGGGTAGACGTCCTTTTTTGTGATCTTCAAGAGGCGGTTATCAATGCAGAATCGAAGTGTACCGTCTTTATTTCTCAATAGAACAACCGGTGCGGACCAGGGCCTCTTTGAAGCTTGGATGACGTCGTCGCGAAGCATTTCTTCCACTTGGTCCCGGATAGCTTGTCATTCTCGCTTCGACACTCGGTAGGGGCTTTGGCACAGTGGTCGGGTGTGCTGGTCGGTTGTAATGCGATGTTTGGCAACCGGCGTTTGTCGGACCTTCGGCGATGATGAAGAGTACTCGCCATAGCTTGAAGGAGGTTGCGGATCTAGTCTTGTTTGTTCCGGGGCAGGGCTGGGTTCATGTCGAAAGAGGGCGATTTCTCTTGGTCAGGCGAACCTTCTTTGGATGGATCGGAGAGGGCGAAGAAATCTTGTACGTCGGATATTTCGTCGAGGAAACCATTCGTTGTTCCTCTGTTAACGTGCCGGTATTTTTCGCTGAAGTTAGTCAGCAGTACTTCGGCTTGTTCTTTGCTGAAATGTGTGATGCCTCTTGCGATGCCGATGCCTCGGTCGAGAAGCAACTGCTGTTCTCCTCAATTATGGCTTCAGTGTTATTCGCTTCTGTGGCGCCTACGGTGACGATGACGATTGAGCTGGGTGAGACACTCACTTGTTCCTCCAGGACACTAAGTGCAACGTGATGGTCGTGAGTTCTCGTGGAAGGGATGGCCTCGTCCGTGGAAAGCGTGATCAGCTTGGATCGCACGTCGGTGATCGCCTGATGCTCATCAAGGAAATCCATGCCAAAGATCACTTCGCGGGAACATTGCCGTAGCACTACGAAGGTCGCGGGATAGGTATGTCCCTTGAGAGTCACACGCGCTATGCACCGTCCTGATGGTGTAATGAGGTGGTCTCCTGCGGTGCGAATTTGTGGGCTGTCCCAAGCGGTCGTTACTTTCCTCAGCTGCGCAGCGAATGGTCCGCTCATCACCGAGTAATCGGCTCCTGTGTCAACTAGAGCGGTAACTTTCCGGCCGTCGATAACGACTTCTAAGTCGGATGTCCTGGCTCTAGCGTTGCACGTCATCCTCGGCGTCCGGTCACGGCTTCGTCGGGTATGTGAATCGTGGGTGAGGCGTGTGGTCGAAGCTTTTCTTGATGACGGCGTAGGTTTGAAGGCGGCTCGCGTCGTGGTAGAGGCTGTTGTTGCATGCGTCGTCGGCGCAGTAGGTCCGGCGTCTTCATACGGCGCGGTCGCTCGAGGATCTTCGTCGTTTTCTAGGCAAACAACCTGATCTCCACAGGTTGGTTTGTTTACTTTCCCCTACGGGGGCTAAGAGAACTTCCTCGGACAGCCGCGGCGTAGCTGTGGCCCGGTGATGCAAAACCTGCGGCGGACGGCGACGGCGAGCGAGAAAGGCGGCTTGACGACACGTACTCTTCTCTGGGCAGGTAGTCGTCGATTTCCCGTTTTCGCTGGTCGGGGAGCGGTCATGGGGCGTCGATGGCGAAACCTCGCAGGCCGATGCGTCTGTGCGGGCAGTGGTGAAGTATATGACCGGCTTCGCCGCAATAGAAGCACAGCGGGCGATTGTTGGAAGTCCTCCAGGGGTCGCACTTCCTGGGGCTTGGGCGTCGTTCGTATGCTGGCCGGGCGGAGGCAGGGCGGTGGCGTTCGGGAACAGCTGAATCACGTCGAAGAGGCGGACTTCGGCTCTCGCGTTGGGGCTGAGGACAGCGTAGTGCAGCGGCGTAGATTAAGGCTGCAGCTTTAGCTGGAGGCGAAGATGACGGGGTGCCAAGCGCATGCTGCACCTTTTCGCGCACGATTTCTTCAAGGGCCGCAACTTGAGGCTGGTTTGAAGATCGTAATAGGCGACGCAACTCTTCGCGTACAATTTCGCGGATGACATCCCGCAGGTTGCCTCCGAATGCTGCGCCATCCAAGAAGGTTGCTGAGGTCACTTGGAGCTGTCGAGGGAAATGGCGGGCTCGTGCTTCCAAAGTTTTCTCAATGGTGTCTGCTTCGCTGGTGAATTCAGTGACGGTCTTGGGTTCATTGCGGGTCAAACGAACTAAAAGTCCCTCCTTAGCACCACGCATCAGAAGCTCTACCTTTTCATCTTCTGTCATGTCAGGATCGACTCGTCGGAAAAGGCACTTCATGTCTTCCACGTACACGGTCACTGACTCGTTCGGGTGTTGGATGCGCATCTGTAGAAGCAGCTGAGCTCTTTCTTTCCTGATGATGCTCGTGAAGGCCTTCAGGGACTCCCGCTTGAATACCTCCCACGTCGCTAGAGAAGATTCGTTATTTTCGAACCAAATTCTCACTGGTCCTTCCAAGGCGAAGAAAACATGGCTCACTTTAGTCTGGTCGTCTCAACTGTTGAACACGGCGACATGTCCTCAGCCGTGTTCTATACACTACCCCATACTTACAACTATCCAAACATGACATAAACGCTTTGGATGCTTTGATTCGCAAGGCATTCAAGGTAGCACTTCATCTTCCCCTCAACAGACCCACAGACAGATTACTACGCCTGGGCCTCCACAACACGATTGGGGAACTGGTGGAGGCCCACCGACAGGCCCAATACATCAGGCTCACAAAAACTTCCACAGGTCGGTATATCCTGGACTTCCTTGGAATCAGAATACCGGCGAAAGACCCAGCCCTCCTCGTCATCCTACGACCCCTTCACCGGGAGCTTCTCATCAGGCCGCTCCCGAGGAATATGCACCCGCCCCACCATGAGCAGCGCCGCAGAGCCCGTGCGAAGGCACTCCATCGAGCGTACGGCTCCGAGCCGGACGCCGTACGGGTGGACGCTGCCTGCACGGGTAATGAAGCGACAGCAGCTGTGGTGGATTCCTCTTCATCCACCCTCCTCACACTACCTCTCCCTCCTGACACGTCCCAAGAGGCTACAGAGGAAGCCGCCATTGCACTTGCTATCACTCGCACGGAAGCCGGGTATACTTTAAGTGACTCTAAAACTGCGATTCTAAATTTTGCTCGAGGCCGAATTCATGTCCCTGCTTTTGACATACTGGACTCGCCCGATGCACCCCCGCCCCGTCATGTGGAGCTGATATGGGTGCCTGCGCACTCCGGGAATCCCGGAAACGAGCCCGCCAACCTTTTAGCCCGAGGTTCTTTAAACCGGGCTCAGGTGGCCTCTGATCGGGGATTCTCGAATGATCGCATGCACTCATTCAGTGAGCTGACCCAGGCATACAAAGCCTCACGCCAGCTCTACCCCCCGCCTCACCCCTCCCTAGATAACAAACATGCAACACTCTGGCTCAGACTACAGACACACACTCTCCCCTCACCCCTTAACTTATCCCACTACCATCCCTCCTTCCCCACTCCGGCATGCGCTCTATGCCCAGAACCCTTCACCTTTTCCCTCCACATCATTTCCCTCTGCCCGGCGGACCCTCCGCCGCGGGACCTAGAGAACCTCAAAACCTGGGAGGACTGGGAGACCCTACTGCGCTCAGAGGACCCGGCCGTGCAGATCATCGCCACCGGCCGGGCTGCCAATGTTATGGACCTTAGAAACATAGACACTTGAGTGCAGTGGGGTCGTGCGCGGACCCTGGGGCCTGCCCCGAATTCCTCTGTGAATAAAGTTTTTTTTCTCTCTCTCTCTCTCTCAAACTGTTCCAGCCATTCCTCGGGATCCTCACCCGGTGAAGCGTTGAACTTGGGCAGCAGTCGGGGCTGATGTAAAATAATGGCGGCTGGTGCCGTAGCCATGGCCGACGTAGAAATTGAGGGGTCCTTCTTCGCTAGCGTGCGGTCCGGTAACAGTTTGGATTCTGGCGTACGCCTCTGGAGACGACGGCGGCTTCGCCCTTCGCCTTCGGTTGGGACGGCTTCTGCGGCCATCTCGTGACCTTCTTCGAGACGGCTCGGGCTGCTTTGACGGCTCCCAGGGGGTGAGGGCGACAGGGACATCCGTTAGCACCTCCACCAGATGTCACATAGTTGTGACTGCAGTCCGGCGAAGAGGAAAACAGCACAGCGAGGATCGCTTCTAAACGAAACCCTTATTTGGGCTGACTTGCGCCCGCAAAGAACTTAATCACTCGGCGACGGCGAAGCAACAAGCGTGCTCGGCGGTCGTCCAACAGAATTCCCGCCGCTGTCGGCCATGCTCTTTTTAAAGCTGATAGCGAACTTTCGAGATAAAGCTTGGGAAGTTACTGGAACATTCCGGCGCAAAGTAGAATCGGCTCCGCCTGGATGCGATCAAACGAGATAAATCTGGGCGCGTCTTGCGTCACAAACAAGCGATAAAGCGGCGTGTCGACAGCCTTGAAGCATGAACAAACAAACACTACAAACAATATATACAACAGTATATATGTATATAAATGTATCGTACCGGTACTTACCTATGGGCAGAAACGCGGAGGTTACGAGAAGGCTTCAGCTCTAGTTAAGGAGAACGCAGCGAGCAATGGAAAGAAAAGTGCTAGGTGTAACGTTCCGAAATTAGAAGCGGGCAGAGTGGGTGAGAGAACAAGCGCGTGTTGATGGCATTCTACTTGAAATCAAGAGGAAGAATTGGGCTTGGCGAGGGCATGTAATGTGGAGGCAAGATGACCGCTGGTCCTTAAGGGTAACGGAGTCGATTCCAACAGAAGTCAAACGTAGCAGGGGCCGGCAGAGAGTTAGGAGCGCGGATGACATTAAGATGTTTGCGGGGATGCGGTGGCCGCAGCTGGCAAAGGACAATGTTATTTTGGGAGACATGGGAGAGGCTTTTGCCCTGGAGTGGGCGTAAGTAGGATGGTGCTGATCATTATTCGAACGCTACCTGAGAGTCTACTCACTTTTCGCGTTTCGCTTCCATCTAAATGCGGTCGCCCTGGTCGGTTTGAACCCGGGTATTCCCACTTAGTTGAAACTTGATCGCGGCTGCCGCGTTTCGATGGAGGCGAAGCGCAAAACGGCGCCCGTCTGCTGTGCGATGTCATCGTAAGTTAAAGATCCCCTGGTGATGGCAAAGCTTGCACAAGGAGCAGGTCACAGGTTGCATGCGCAAGCTGGTCACGTTACTGCGGGTGAACTTGCCCCTTCCAGAAGGTAATGCAGGATGAGTAAAAGCCTTTATTTACCAAAGGGCGTTTAGCGCACGTAGGAACCTGGGCCCCCGCACAGCCCCACTGCACTCAGATGTTCATTAGTCTATGATGGTCCAGACGTCGGCGGCACGGTCCGTCGCGATCTCCGGCGTGTCCGGGTGCGCTTAGCGCAACACGGTCGTCCTCCTCCCAGCTAGTCAGGTGCTCAGGCCCCGCGGAGTATGATCAGCAGGGCATAAAAAAAGGTTGTGGGTGAGAGTGGCAAATGGCTGAGTTCAGAAATAGCAGCTGGGGTTGAAAGGCTCCAGAGTGGATCCCGGAGAGGATATAGGGTTATGCGAGGGTGCCGGTCTGAAAGGGTCTCCAGAGGATCTGGTGCAATTATCCAGAGATGAGGGAGAAAGCGCGTGTAGAGTTTTCGCTCTGCCCTATAGGCTTGCTTCAGCTCGTTGAAGGTGTGCATGCACTCTCGGGAAGGCCCCGGCTGGGAGTCCGCCGCCGCCGTGTTTTACAATACCTCGAGCGTGGTCATTGGGCGGCCTCGTTACCGGGATTACCCGAGTGGGCAGGCACCCAGGTTACCTCCCCATTTCCCGGCGTGTACGCGGGTAGCGAGTTGAGTATGCAAAAGACAGTCTCGTCGACTGGCCCCTCGCAAAATTTAGGGTGGCAATTTTGGAGTCGGTTATTATTAGGACCCGGAAAGTTAGGCACTAAACAGCCCCGAAATAGGCAGGCATCTAGGCTCTAAAAATTGTTCAAATAGGCGCTATAGAGCAAAACTAGGCGTTTGGAACTATACCCTTTATTTATTAGTACATGATCTGTCAGTCAAGCGCGGAGCGTATGCAGTCCTCAATTGAAGCACGCCAAAATAAAGCACATTCTCAGGTTTTCCAACTTGAAGCTTCCTCGGTTTTCGCTAAGCATAGCTTTGTACTTTGAAAAGCTTCTTTCGAAATCACATGAAGTTAGTGGCGCGAACCTAAAACGTGAGAGTTCAAAGGGGCTCAGGCCTTCAGGTTATGTGACCGTATCGTCTCCGCGTACAAGGTCTCTGATTTGGAGAATTGCTTCTAGGCCTCTGCTTTTTCCTACCAATTGTTGCATCTTCATAGAAGCAGTAGCGCCCTTTCCTTCCAGTTCCTGAAGCGCTGCTTGCACTTAGACTGCCTTCAGTGATTCATCTATTGAGAGCCCAGCCTTTTCCAACATTGTCATCCTTTCCGTCAATGTTGAGAAGTTTCCACTGATGTATATCAGGTCTCATTCCCAACTCGCCTCTTCAAACACAGCTCCTGCTTTGATCGCAAACACAGCGTCATCCATGAATTCATCGAACACAAATTTGACCACTTCAAAGTGCCGTGCATAATATACTGCTGCGTTTATCCACGTTCTCTGTCCAGTCAAAACAGGCTTTGGCGGCAGAGGAACGACAGGTGCTGTGGCGCGGAAAACAAATTCTTGTCGGAGCTTTAAGAAACGCCTGTTTTGGGCTAGATACTAACGCGTGCACATGGGAAAATAGAGCTGGACAGGTTCGGCGACACGATGCATTGCATGAACTACACAGGTGAGGTGAACCATCTTGTTGTATAAAAGCGTCAGTCACTTTCCTGTCTTGCACATGTAGGATGCCCCATCCGTGACGATGCAAAAGTACATTATCATATGAATATTTCTTGGCCTTAGAAGCTCCAGAGATGAAGTGAAAAAACGAGCTGCCGTCGAATGGCTGACCTTTTTAAGAACATCTGCGTTGAGCAGGACTGTCCGTACGGCTTTCTTTTGGCGTAATGTTCCGACGGTGAAGTTGGCCATATACCAGTCGCTAGCGTCCATGGTTTCGTCGACATACAGGGCATACTCGCAGCACTTCTTCATGCATGTCTTACGAAGCATTAATTCATCTGGAACATGCTGCTTGGTGTACTTTTTCAGAAAGCTCCGAAGACCGCTGTCGCTTAGTTTCCACAACGAGATATCTGCCGCCAAGGATGCTTGACACAACTCCTATGAAAATGGCGATTCCTTTGCTGCCCAACTACAGCTGAAAGACTCTGCCAGTACGAGCTGCGATTCCCCTAATTTGTGCGCTTCAGGTTTGCAATATGCTTGTTGGTAACGACGTGTTTCGCTGCATTCCATCGCTTCTCACTAAATACTGAAGTTTTGCACGCTTTGCAGAAAACCACAGTTCCATCAGTTGAAAAAACATCTCCAAACTGCGAAACCATCTGCCTGCAACGAGCGCCTCTCGATGCCTTTTCTTTCGGCATGTCAATACGAAATGAAATGGAGAGCAGCTGGTGAAGCAAAAGTTGTGAGCCCGCGCAAGGCAGTCTTCTGGAAGTGGCAGGCCAAGAACTGGCCATTCTCTGCGGAGGGATAGGCAGCCTAGAGTCGATCGAGCGACAAGCGAGCAGTGAGCGCGCGAGTGTGCGCGTCTTGTGCGCGTTGAGGCAATGGTCCCCGGCTGGACGCAGCCCGTTGAGGCGATGGTCCCCGGTTAGACGGTCCCGATTCGGATGTCTGGTTGCACTCAAGGAGGTTATATAACCTGTTTGGTTGGGCCAATTAGACTTCGAAAAAACTTTAGGCGAGACTCGCGCCTTTTGTGCGTGCATAGCTGTGCGCCTGTCACCATACTTAGATAGACGTCTAAAACTTAAAAACGGCACCTAGGTCCGAAACGTCGGATTTAGGCATTTATAGGCAACAAGTGCGGTTAAGTGGGTAGTATTTCCTAAAAAATGACATAAAGGCAGAGAATTAAAAAATACCCCGTTTAGGCATTTGTAGGCATATTTAGGCAAATGCCTAAAGTTCCGTGCCTTAGTGATTACATATGAAGTTCCTGTGCGAGTACGCGCGAGCGCCAACACTCGCTCCTCTGCGGTTTCTAGAGTGGCGTCGGGTGGCAAAGTAAGCCTAGAAGTAGATACAGGGTACGTCTACAACCGCTGCTGTTGTTTCAGAACCCATGAAAGGCGCGTCCAACCATGCGGCATAAGGTTCCGATCCATGGTATTTCTGAGGTGCCCTCGCGAAGACCACGCAGCGGGACTCGAGCGGGCATTTCAGTAGGTTTCTCAGGAGACGTGTACACGGCTCTACATGGCTTTGGCTGTAGTCTGCCCCCACTGGTGCGCCACTTTGGAGCATGACCGTCTCAGCGAGGCATCTGTGTGAAACGCCAGTCGACTGGCCACGACGTGGGCTGCATACGACGTGCGAGAGTCAGCCACTGCTTTGAAAGGAATGTTGTCTTGAATCTGCATGGTGACTGTTGTTAGCATTCGCCTTGCTTTTATTTCTACTTCAAGCATACCTTTGGAAAATTACCCACTGCCGTAGCTCAGCGGTAGAGCACCGTACGCGTAATTCGGAGGTCGTGGGTTCGCATCCCACCGGTGGCATGTGGTTGTTTTTTCTTCTGCTTTTCTAATCAATTAGCTTTAAGCGATAACATATTCATTAATATTATAAATTTATCAACACCACAAAAAAAAAGAAATTATTTAAAAAAATCCCCTCTGCCCCTAGGTTTCTGTGGCTGTTGGCTTCTCCCACTGCCTACAAGTGTGTCATGAGCGTCGGAATGTAACGCGAATTGCACCTGCGAACAAAACAGCATATTTTATCTCTCAACTGTCAGCTGCAATATACAGTTTGCCTGATTCATGTTTCTCGGTGAAAGTTCTACCGAAGTACTTGTTCATAACCTTCTGTAAAGAAACAAATGGAACAAATGGCGAAGCAGCAGAGTGCGGCATATACATGCTCGTAATTTATTCTGGCCTGAATGCATGTGTGTTCTTTTGATTGTTGGCAGGAGTAAAGCTTGCCCAGAAGCTCCTGAACCTAAAAAAATATCTCTTGTAATAATGATCACAGCGAATTAACTAATTAGGCGGAATGTAAGAAATGGTCTCCCTTGGGCCACGAGACAGCAAACGCTATGCCATTAATTTCACTCATTTAAAGTGCAACCTTTCAAACTGTCGACCAAGTTACGGGAAACAACTCGTATAGTAATAACATATAATGTCTTTCCCGAGTTCTTTCTCTTTGAGTATTGTTTTATTGCTGATCAAAAATGCAATTATTTTATAACGAATGCGCCACAAGAAGACGACATTTTTATGCACATCTATAGCCTTAGTCATTTGCATTTATGAATTCAATACATCATATAACACCTGTAGAACAAAGCATATGCATCGCGGAGTGAATTTTTTTATATGGCTCCGAAATTTTGTTGATTACAGCTGAATATGTTTTAGATACAGCACATCTATACAAAGCAATCTTTCTTTCGCCAAAGCGTAGAGGGGGAAGGCCGGTGAGCACTTATTCACTATTACAACAATTTGCACATTCTGCACACCTTAGAACGTCTGTACTCAGTGTTTGGCTCAAATTAACCCAACATGACAACGAATTTAGTGGTCCACTACGAGTATCGGACGTTGGATTGCCAAAACTAATTGAAAGGACAATCATGAAACCTGATGCTAGAAAGTTGCCACAGCAACATTGGGATTTACTCTTGATGATTACTGTGATCATTTTACTTTAATCAGTGTTGCATTCAAAGCAGAGACTTCGCACAAGCGATAGACTTTTTCTGGAGGATAGGGCCGGTGGCGATGGCTCGAGGGTGGCAGTATATTTGTGGGCATCCCGCACTGGTCAACATGTAGGCCGGCCAATGCCACCGTCATACACTACCGGTGGGGATGCCCCCAACCCATGGCAGTACCCCATACCGAACCAAGCCCTCCTTATGGCAGCCCGCTCTGCAGTTTGTACAGAGCTATCCGCAAAGCCCAGGCCCGTGGACTCTTGGATAATTTGGAACCCACCCTTGAGGACCTTGCTTTGTCTTCGTTTTGCTTCAAGCTGAGGTTGTTGCCACCACCACCCGTTTCGTGGGTGTAGCGTCGGTAGGTGAACGGCGGGTTCTGCTTCTGCAGTCTAGGTGGCTTTCCCACTTTGTCTTCGAAATCTACTTCGTGGTTTTTTTTTCGTTTCGCTCTTGTGTAGCTTTTTATTTGCTGGAGGCTGTAGAGAGTGAAGGTAGATGGGTTGGTGTCGGGCCGCATGTGGAGGATAGAGTTGAGTGGGTTGGCAGTGGGGGGAGCTTCTGAAGAGTCAGGACGGATGGAGCTGAAGTGGTGAGGTGGATGAGCAGTCCTCTGTTTAGAGGGTGCGGTGTTGAGGGGGCTAGTGGGAAGCTCTCACATCTCTGGATGTGAGAGCTTCGCTCACTGAGGCTTGGCCAAGACAACACACCCAATTTCAACAAAAAGTACCGGTACCGCTGTCGCAGCAAAACGTTCAGAAGGCTGGTCAGTTGCGCCATAAATTCTAGCGAATCCGGGCATAAGAAACAGACATGTAAACCAGCTGGATGGTAAATAGAACTTTCCTCGCACTAGGAAATCCTTTGGGGGTTCGCACAACACAGCTGCGCTTCCCGCCGGCGAGCTATTGACTTCTGAGGCGCAACGCTCTTCAGGACTGTGCTAGAGAGCCAAGAGCTAGCATCATCTCTGCTTATTATTATCATGAAACTGTCAGCAATCCAAAATACAACGCTCGTCGCACAAATTTAACTAATCGACGTCACATCGCAAGACCATTTCTATATCGGAAATTTTAATATTATGTTCCGAACGAGTCTATAATTCCTGCCTACCACACTCCAGCAGCACAAAACATAAAAAGACCACTTATCCTCCTCCTGCCAGCACATCTGCTCATCCGTCTTCATTTTTTGTACGCACTGCGAAAGTCTGGTTTGGTTCGATTTATGGGGTTTAACGTCCCAAAGGGACTCAGGCTATGAGGGACGCCGTAGTGAACGGCTCCGGAGGGAAAGAGAGGAATGACTTGCCCAGTGACGTCGTGCTCCATACTGAAGAATAGCCATAGAAATAATCAATTGAAGCAATGGTATGCCCTGTAATCCACTCCCTAGTGTAATACTCCTTGTATAGGGTCTTTGTGGTAGTAATTAATAAATGAGGCCAGGAGGCAGGCGCTGGCTGCGCTGTAAACAGCGAATAGCGATCAGAGGAGACGCAAAGATATGTGGAGTCTTTATGAAGAATTCACCACAATCTTGTGCTGCTGAAAAGGTGACAAAGGAGGACATAAAAAATTGGTCCCGCTGCCGGTCTCGGGGGTCATTACCAATGCAGTGGCCGCTCCTTTTTGCGGTGTTGATATTCTTTTTGAAATCTATTGCTCATATTAACTACAATTGTGAATTGATTTTATATCTTCAACTGTCAATTCAACTCAAACTGGTTTTCCAACGATTTGAGGTTTCCAACATTACGCAATTCAATCTGTATTAAATTGATTTGAAGATACCGAGAAACTTTGAAGGAGTGAGACATTATGGTTGGCGTGTACCTCGTGCAGGCGCACGCCTAGCTATCGAGTCACTGTCCGAGCGCTAGCAAATTACGCCGTAAGTGGAGCTAAGCTATGTCATTTGTGACATTTTAAGTATGGTTTAAGCAATTTTTTTCTACAGCCTTTCTTTTTTAACCTTCTTCTATGCACAAGCATACCGCTGGCTTTAAGCACATGGGCAGGAATTTTTGTTTTTATTAGAAAACTTCAACTATCAGTCGCAAATACGACAGCCAGCTAACCGGCGTTGACCAACTAACCAATGACATCCAGCTAACCTACGGCAAGACATCCTCCCGTCCTGTCGTTACAGCAAATCATTCTGTAGTAATGCGAAGTTGACTGTTGTCACAACAGAAATTACTTTGTTCTTATGGCAGGGCACTGTATAATATTACTATAGGAAATTCGGCTCTTATACAAGATTTTCGGTTCTCAGGTCGCAGAATACCCTCTTTCACTTTCATTTGTGGGCATCTCTTTGGGGAAGCGTGGGCTACCGGTCACGTCGGTTGTTTTCTTTTCCCAAATTTTTCAATTACATTTTTTTGCAGAGAACTCACTGCTACTGTACCAGCCCTCCACCCCCCCCCTCCCCCCGCCTACTCGCCCTCTTGGAAATGTGGTGTGTATTGAAATCTCCAGTTTAATCAAGGAGCATCACCCCGGCATCCTGCAGAAGCACGAGCCACCAACGGCAAAACCGATTCCAACGACGCAGGGTGAACGTCAGCTAACCAATAAAAACACCACCACATACAAACAACCTCTCCCCCCCCCCCCCCTCCCAAAGGCTAGGGAGCAGCCCACTTAGCCACCGCCATCTTCGACCCGCCGCCTTCTACCTTAACTGTCCAGAAAAATTCTGCCATGTGTGCGAAACCTTGGCTTAAAGTGAATGCATTTTGGTCGAGCTAAAGCATCAAAGTAATCACCAAGGGTAAATCAAACTTTTTTCTCAGGTCTGTCGCATCAGATGCCCGGTCGTCCCGTAATTTCTTGAAGCAAAATAAATCTGTAACAGTTAGGAAAATAAAAGTGCTTAATAGGATGTTTCTTTTCCGTAGCTCTCCTAACGACATGTTTAAAATTCAAGAAACTAAAAAAATGTTCTCATCCTTCCTCGGATTTATCACTGTTTTACGGTGAACTCATCCCGAACTACTTCTTCGTGAAACCTCAACTGCTTATGCCTGTTGTGTTTTTACATTCCTGGGATTTTAAAATCTGCTGTATTCACTTTCACAAAACGAACTAATCCAACACCCCTTTTGGTGCATGATAGCCTGATATGCTAATAAACCCACTCACAATTTGGAACGCTCCCTTGTTAGAACGGTTACATACGTTCATTTCAATAATTCCGTGTGCTTCCACATCGCTTATGCGGAGATTATGCTGTGCTATTGAAGTCTATGAGGTCTGAATGGGCTACACTTACGGAAAGGTGGAAATACCTACACATGCCATATATGTCATTTACATCCTTCAGAAACCATACAAAAGGATTCGTAGTGGAAATACAAAAAGTACGGACTCTATACGGAAACTGTCCGTATTTCCGCATATTTCTTGTGTCCCTAGGTTTCGGCATTTCAATAAATGCGCTTGCGTGGCTCACATGAAAACGTTTCCGCAGCGTCTATGACTATGCAATTGAAAGATTAACCGCCAACTAAAAACGTGACCAGATGTTTTTTTTTCGAATAACCAGTGATGTGTTTGGTGCAGCAGCATCCCACCGCTGCCACCAGTTGATGTGCTCGGGTGGTCGGGACCAGGATCTTCACCGCATGAAGACGAAGCAGGCAGACCGCGGAGAGAAGCCTTCAGGAGAAGCAAGGAAACTTGAGAGGTGTATTTACATTATGTACAGTATAGCAAGGAGACCAAAAGTCAAAAAAGGGGAGATGCTCTTGAGAAGAGAGATCAGGGAAGAAGCTCTCTGACACAGCACAGATTGCTGCTTAAATGCAGTTCACATTCCCCAGGCACCCAGCTGGGGAATCTGATCTCTGGTTGAGCGTCCAATGGGCCGTTAGCGTTTTCTTAGGCTCCGCCCTCCCCACGTGACCACGCACACCGCACAGACACACACAGAGGCGAGGAGGAACTTGACGCCTGGCCGTCCCGAACTGTTTGGTTTGCCGCGGGCCGACCAGGCCCAAAGGTCGTTCGCTGCTGAGTGACGATCCTGATCGATGGAGACACGAGCGAGCTCACACCGGTGACCTCTTCAGGGACAAATCAGCCGTGTCGCCCCTCCGCTTTGTCGGCTGCTCCGGGCGCACGCGGGCAATGAGTTGGCGGCGCCGTCGCCTGCGCCGTCGCCGCCACTGGGTCTCTTCCGTCGGTCCACGGGCAGTCCGGGAGAAACACCACACTCAGCCTCCCGGCGAAGCGGATTAGACGCCTTTGTGCACGCCGACGCCGTCGCCAGTAGCTGCCCCACGCCAGCGTTTCCTTTCGTCTTCTCTTAAAAACAGCGCCTTTGATCAGCGTAGCCTGATGGCGCTAGCCCGGCTTGCCGTTCTCCGCTGGCTGGGCCCCCGATCACTACAGTCCGTCCGCCGCCAAGACGTCACGAAGTGGTTGCAGCTGATCGGTGCACCACGAATGTACGTCAGTCTCCGAGTCCTTGTGGTCGACAGGTCGGCCAGGAAGCCCTGCACATCTTGCAGTGGTCCTCGAAACGGAGCACTAGTGATCAGGCCTACGCTAAGCCCATACCTCCAGCAGGGCTGCACACGGCCAACCTCAGAGAACTGCCAGGTTTTCGGATAAGTTTGATCAAAGGCTGTAAATTTTGATACACACCACAGCCCTCGCTAGAAAGCGCATTCCTGGAAAGCTGGCCTACCGGACCTAGTTGAGCCAATTTTTGTTTTCTTTTGTAATGGAAGCCACTCGCTTCCGAATTTTGACCAAAGAAAACCGCTCTAACTAGACGACAAAAAGAACAAAACGGTGACGCAAATGCAGAAAAAACAAATCCAAACTGTTTTTCTCGGGAACTTTAAGCACTTCCGATAGGGCCACGGAGAAAACACGTGCTGAGGCCCTCACGTTTCAGTTTTCTCGCCCTCTTTATAATGGAGTTCAATTCGTAATTACCACTAGAATTACGAACGTGCTTACCTCCCCTCATTTGCATGACCGCATACTGCCGTCACCTTTGCTCAGCCTGGCCAAGCTTACCTCAATATCAGAGCCGAAGTCATTAATCTCTTTAATGCCTTAAACCAAAGTTGCTCCCGGCGCTTATGCTATGGACCTACAATGGCCCGTCTTTCCAGCATTTCCGCGTGACAGCAGACGCTGCTACACATAAGCACTACCTGTGCATTATGTCAAACAATTAGCACTAAAACAAATGCTATACATCACTGCTGCGAAAATTAACAAAGCATTTAAAACTACACCTGCTCTAAACTTTTTTCGGCAGCAGCGAGAAAAAGAAAAAGCAAACAGCAGAGTCTTTCATTCCCGGAATCTGCTGACTACCCCCGTCGCGACCTGAAGGGGTTGCCCCTTCTTCAGCCACGCTCGGCGCGGTCGTAGACTGACAGCAGCCTCGGCAGACGACACCCGACAAAAGCCGAAGGGCTTAAGTGCTCGTTTACCTCTTGGGCCTCCAGACGCCACGCGACATTGATTTGTTCCGCACCCCGGCCGCCCGCCTCGAACAATCCGAGAGAGGGATGATCGAGCATGAAAGAAATGCATCTCTGTACTCCTCTCTCGATGCAAGAATTTCCCTCGACTGGAACGCGTTCTGCGGCGTTTTTTCGTGCGGTGCTGTGCGTACCCTTTTGTGTCCCGCTGCAAGTTTTCCCCATCGTGCAAAAACTTCCGCAGTGTCGCCACAATGGGTCAGGTGGCTTTCGATTTATCTGAACCCTTCCTGTCAGTCTGGCCCCTGTGCGGTGTCTATTGCACCTTGCGTGCCGCGGTGACAGTCTCGGACGATTACACTGTTGGCCGGCCTTTAACCTTACAGTGTCCTCGGCCCGTACTTTGTCCGTTCTCTGGAGAGCACCCCTTGGTTTGGCTCTCCTTGCTCGCGGCCGCCTTACAGAAACTGTCGTAGCAGATCGGCCCTGCGCGCCACCCTTTCTCGCGGTGTCCTCACCCTCCGCATCTGTTCTCTGACGCAGCACCGACCCGCATTTCCCACTTGAATTCCAACTATCGGCTCGTGTTTTCGGGGAGTCACTGCACTTCGCAGTATCTAGCTCTCTCATCAGCACTTTACTCTCTCCTGAACATAATGTGCTCTCCCGAGGCTTGCTGTTCGAGCCTACGACACTAACGCTCTGGCCTGCAACTTGACGTGAACCACGCTGCTCGGCTAACGTAGCGTTTTTGTCTTGTGTGCTACCCTCTCGATCGCAGCAATCAACCTCACTTCTCAACATAGCATCTGCTTCAGGGTTAGAGACGGCCGCCTTCTTCCCGGAAAGTGCGCGCTCCTCTGGGCTCAAAACCACCGCGCTGCACATTTCCTTACTGCAAGCATTAGTGCCCATAATATCCCCCGAGCCGTCACGACTTGCGGATATAGTGCCCACATTATCCCCCGAGCCCTTACGGCCTGCGGATATGCACTTTTCGCTAGCCTTAGTGCCCACATTATCCCCCGAGCCCTCATGCCTTGCGGATATAGTGCCCACATTATCTCCCGAGCCCTCACGGCTTGCGGATATAGTGCCCACATTATCCCCCGAGCCCTCACGGCCTGCGGATATGCACTTTTCGCTAGCCTTAGTGTCCACATTATCCCCCGAGCCCTCATGCCTTGCGGATATAGTGCTCACATTATCTCCCGAGCCCTCACGGCTTGCGGATATGCACTTTTTGCTAGCCTTTGTGCCTTCACAATCCCCCGAGCCCTCGCGGCTTGTGGATCTGCACTGTTCGCTAGACTTTTAACCGAAGTCATCGGTCCTCGCTGCCGAAGTGACCCTTCTTTCTAGGACAAAATCTGCCCCTTCCCGGCACTTCTGAGCAGCTGCCGTGTCTTCCGGCGACTGAGCGGTGCTCCTAAGTCGGTCGCTGACACTGTCGTGGTGTACCTGATCACATTCACTTTGGCTTTTGAGATCGACTTCTGCGGGGATTCCAAGGTACATAAAAAGCGCACATTTAGCTTTTCCATAATTTTCCGCATCCTCGTCCGACAGGCGCGCCAGTACGTTGGCGACTTCACACGGGAGGAAACCCAGCAGCATAACTGACCAATAACCCAGTTCTAGCTGCTCCTCAGTACAAATTCCCTCAAAATTTTGGAGAAAATTGCTGAAATTTTCGCCTGTCCGGAAAACACTTAACCTAGATCGCATTGTTTGCATTCTGATCAAGTTAAGTTCGCGTGTGATTTCCCGCAGCTCTCTTTCGCGCTCTTTTCGAGCTACTTCATCCCCTCGCTTCTTTTCATCGATCCGTTTTTTCTCGACTTCCTGTGCCTTCGCTACTTCTTCCTGAATGTCCTCCCAACATCCGACTATCTCCTCCGCGTCTGCACCGCTTCCCTCAGTTGCCTCAATCAAGAGCGGTTTCCTACGGATCGACCCACAATCAATGCCCAATTTCCCGCATATCAGAACTAGGTCCGGTTTGCGCAGCTTTTTCCAGTCCATGACCGCTCTCAAGCGGCGGCTAGTCTCTACACTACGTGGTCAGAGAAGATTCCCAGGCAATCTCTGGAGCCACATTTCATTACCTAGGTTAACGAATTTCCAAAGTTGTACAACCTGGCGAAACTCAAAGATACAAGACCGTGCACTCACCCATACCAGATACAGGACGCCGCGCACACCATCACACCGCTGCCATGCAGTTCATGTACTCGGGGCAGCAGCATCCCACCGCTGCCACCAGTTGATGTGCTCGGGTGGCCGGGACCAGGGTCTTCACCGCATGAGGACGAAGCAGGCAGACCGCGGAGAGAAGCCTTCAGGAGAAGCAAGGAAACTTGAGAGGTTTATTTACATTATGTACAGTATAGCAAGGAGACCAAAAGTCAGAAAAGGGGAGATGCTCTTGACAAGAGAGGTCAGGGAAGAAGCTCTCTGACACAGCACAGATTGCTGCTTAAATGCAGTTCACATTCCCCAGGCACTCAGCTGGGGAATCTGATCTCTGGTTGAGCGTCCAATGGGCCGCTAGCGTCTTCTTAGGCTCCGCCCTCCCCACGTGACCGCGCACACCGCACAGACACACATAGGCGAGGACGAACTTGGCGCCTGGCCGTCGCGAACTGTTTGGTTTGCCGCCGGCCGACCAGGCCCAAAGGTCGTTCGCTGCTGAGTGACGATCCTGATCGATGGAGACGCGAGCGAGATCACACCGGTGACCTCTTCAGGGACAAATCAGCCGTGTAGCCCCTCCTCTTTGTCGGCTGCTCCGGGCGCACGCGGGCAATGAGTTGGCGGCGCCGTCGCCTGCGCCGTCGCCGCCTTGGGTCTCTTCCGTCGGTTCACGGGCAGTCCGGAAGAAACACCGCACTCAGCCTCCCGGCGAAGGGGATGAGACATCTTTGTGCACGCCGACGCCATCGCCAGTATCTGCCCCACGCCAGCGTTTCCTTTCGTCTTCTCTTAAAAACAGCGCCTTTGATCAGCGTAGCCCGATGGCGCCAGCCCGGCTCGCCGTTCTGCGCTGGCTGAGCCCCCGATCACTACACGTCATAACCTGCCACTCAATTCGAAAACCGTCCCACTTCCAGTATTGAACGCGACCAACAAAGTGTTTTAGGTTCTGTCTTGCTATTGGTAAGCTGTTAAACCTTGCTGAAAGGGTTTACTGAAAAGAAAAACGCACAGAGCTCATGCTATAGCAATGCTATCGTGCTAAAGGAAGGATAACAAGAGCTTGGACTTCGAGCGATTGCCAACACACAAAATCTGTTGGCTCGCTTCCGCGAAAGAACTCTGTTCAGTGAGCGCGAAAACAAAAAAGAGCATATACAAAAATCTGACCAAAGGGTGACTATACCTTGACATCATTTAGCTGCTGTCGGGGAAACCGCGCCTTTTTTTTTAATTTCAGTTTATCTACGCGCGAGCAAGCAAGTGTGCGCTTGTGCATCATGCCCAACCTATTTTTACCTCAAATGTGTGCATCCGCACATTGTACAAATGTTTATCCGAGACTTTGGAAACGTTCTGAAATAAGCTACGAACAAATGCCCTTAGCAAAGCCTGCCCCAACAGGTGTTGTTTAAAGCGGTGCTGTCGGTCGTTTGCGCACGAAACGTTTTTCCCAATGCTGGGTCAAGTTTTCGCGTTCTTGGCCCACTTTCATGCGCTTGCTACATGGTAGCATATAAGAATAACGGATAAAGGCACTTTGCGGATAAGGTTACTTTGACAGTGAAACACCACGGAGTTGCAGATAACACCATGATGAATCTTTTAGTCATCACCTTTGCCGTAGCATCTATGCTTCCGCACGGCGCTTTCGCAGGGGGTGGTAAGTATCCGGTTCTTTAACTTCCTTTTCAACATCAATTTCCGCTGCCCGACTCAAGCCGTTGAGAGACCCGCGTTTTCAGAGAACAAGAAGCCAAGTAAGCTTCATTAGCGGCTGGTTTTCACCAGGTCGGTTTTAGAGTTCAAGAAAAGCCCTGACATTCGGCGGTATAAATAATGTGCCCGGCATTCTGTATCGCCGTGAAAAACATTTTCCGTATACCACTAGTATTCAAACGTCTTCCACGCACAACGAGAGGCGTAACGTATTAGCATTCGTAGTAATGAATTGTGCAGCGGCATTTTCTTTTTTTTTTTCAACCGAACCGCAATCTGCACAAGTATGCGATAAAGTGCTTGATAAAACTTGAGATCAGACAGCTCGCGGTCTTGTTTCGGGTAAGAGTGGATAACGGTGACATAAAGAGGCAATAACGTTATCTCTATTCTGATTTTCTGCGGGTGCTGCTATAGGACGCACCCATTTTAGCAGTTATTTCAGATGCCGAAATTAACTAGCGCTTTGTGAGCCATCTAAATTGTTAAGCATCTAGATACAATCGTTTTTAGTTTTTATAAATTAATAAGGAAATAATCATACAGTTGGTTTGGTTCCTTTTCGTTTAATGGGGTTTAGCGTCCCATAGTGACTCAGGCTTTGGAGGGACGCCGCAGTGGAGGCTCCAGAAATTTGAACCAGCCGGGTTCTTTAATGTGCACTGACATTGCATAGTACACGAAACTAGTATTTCGCCCCCATCGAAATGTGACCTTCGCCGCCGGTATCGAACCCTTTTCTTTCGGGTCAGCAGCCGAGCAACACAGCCACTGAACCACCGCGCCGGTTAATGATAAAACTACTTTTCCGTCGAGCTGAACAGTTTTCCTTCATGAGCGGCAGTGATAGAAGCATGACATGGTACATGCTGCTTAACGTCCCGAATCTGCGCATAGGCTCTGAGGGATGTCGTAGAGTAGCGCTCCGCAGATACAATGAGATTTTATTGAAGCTACTTTTGTTCGAACCACTGTGTTATATTAACCGAATTTCGGCCAGCTTACACACCTCGAATATCACTTGTACAGCATTCGACGGCTCGGGTTCCAGGGCAAAATTTCGCTGCTAATCATGCCCATAGAAATTGTTGAAGGTAGATAATAGTCAGTGTTCAGCTTTATCTACTTGCGCGAGAAGTGGGCTGTCTAGTAACATCAACGGAGAGCAGCCGAAAACAGCGCGGCCATGTTCAAATGTGACGCTAAAGTGGAAGCACCTCATTAATGATTCTCATTTTGTTTCATTCGAAAAAATGGATCTCCCGCTAACAATTGAACCTTAGCAGATCTACCATTAATACGGCGCAGTGTCCGAATAACAAATCGCTGGCATAATCGGGAACACAGCGTTGAAGTCGTTATTGCAACTTCGCATATCTAATAGACAAGTGCCCTGAATGTTGTGTAACAAAAAATCACCCCAGCTGGGCTGCCTCGGCAGTAAGAAAAAAACGACCTTATACATAGAGTTTCGCGGCTTGTTGTGCTGTCAGTCCTTTTTTCTCAATTATTCGTCTAAAACGATTGCTTTCCACAGTTTGAGCAGCACCAAATCAAACCGTAACTTCGAAAGTGACATTCCATTCGACTCCCGAGACAGGAAATACCGTACTATAGACTCAAGAAAAATATTGCGATTTTTCACGTGCCCCACAGAATATTTGTGAACATCTGAAAAACAAGTCCAAACTACAGCTTGTAGTAATTTGCCCAAAAACAATAGCTGAGGGCAAGCATCGAACTTCAGACAGAACGAAACTATCAATGACGGTCCGGCTGCTTTTAACCATCATACCGGTTTGCTTATCTTGCAGCATTACTATGTTCAAACTTCAGCCTGCCAAACTTATTAGACATCGGAAAGGTACGTACAACGTAAACCTAAATCCAGAGAATGTGAATATAAACTCTGAATTATTTTGCCTTCCAACTGCCCTTCCTTTGCCGCTGTGTAGTGTAGCACTCAATGAGGTCTGATAGATTAGCGGCAAACACCTTGTGTTAAGCGGTATTACTGTCATTTCTGAGGTAAATTTAGTTGTAATGCAGTTTTTATTATAATTTTAGCTTGTTCAATTAAGTTTTCTAGTTCCGCAAACTTATTCTACTAAAAATGCGTATATTCAAACCTAAAATTGCAGCCTTGTAGTACTTGATTGCATTTTTGCACGTTATCAACCAGAAAACAATGGTGTTTCTATGGCAAAATTAGCAGACGAAGCTATTCTTTTGAGAAATGCAAGCACGCAAAGTCAAGGAAAAAAAATAGACATCACACCAACTTTCCACAAGCATTGATATCAGAAAGTTATGTATTGAAAGAGTACTAGGCTCAAACCTCTGCAAGCACCTTTCGATGCCTACAGGGGCTCGGAAATAGCAGGACCACTAGAAATAACCGGACACAGGACCATCAAAAAACAATATATGCAACTTTACCCCAATGTTTTAGGTGAATCAGCAACGGTGAAGTAGGTTTGTGGTAAGGGAGTGATCGCGCATTAGCATCCACCCAAGCCCAGCCATGCGGCAACAAAGGAAAGCTACACAGAATCCAGAGAAACTTCACCTTCGAAGAAAAATTCGTCCCAGTCCGAGGCTCAGACCCGGAACCGCAGCCCAACCGGAGCAGTAGCTGTACCAGTTGAGCTAACCAGGACAGCTAGCAACCACAATTCGAGAAGAAATAAATATTAGTCTAATTGTTTGAGCCACGCTAGGTTTATGAACGGTGAGCTCTTTCTGTTAGAATACGCTGTATACTAGCCGAGATTTTTTATCATCGTCATCACCTGCAGAAATGTGCCAATTAGCTCCTTGCAGTAATGGTTGCATTGCAACAACGGTTGCCTTGCAACAAAAAAAATAATTGGTCATCGCGACTGTACTTTCTTCCATCCTGTCCATATCTCGACGGCCATATTTATAAACTGCACCTCTTGCGGCCGCTGTCCTCAGTGCAAAAAAAAGTTATATCGAAGCATCATCCAAAAGCTGCAAGGTTTATTCAAGACTTTTCTCGGAAAGGACCAAAACACAGACTGACTGCTTCCAGTTTTTGGTCATGTCGCGTAATATCAAAAGAAAAGAAATATTAACACTCCGCCAATGGCTAATGGTTTATCATTTGCTAAGTGTCAATGGTTCCCCGTAAAATCGGACTCCGAACAAAATCGCCCTTTGGCTCTCAGATGCTGATGGCAACAGAGTCCGACGTACCACATGTTTGCTCCGGTGCACACCTCTTGTCGTATGTGTCCGTGCAGATTATTGTGCGGCCCTTTCTTTTCGACCCTTGCGAATTGAGTCATTGCAGCTGAAAACTAAAATCTAGCATATGAATTATCCTCAACCGAGTTATTGGGTGTATATTAATATTAATATGAAAATTTCTGCAAACACATTGACATATGTACCATAACTGGACAAAAAACTAAACTTTTAAAGGCGAAATAATGAATATTTTCGAAAATAATTTTTATTTCTTGTTTCTATTCTTGGGTTCCATTCATTTTACTTTCTCCCAAAAAGGCGCATCAGTGAATGCACTTACAGAAATTATACAACCGATCGATTTGCTTGGAGTGACCAGCTTGTCACAGTTTTTATTGCTTGACTTTCGTGTTTGAAGCAAGAAAGAAACAATTACTCTCGAACCAAAATTCTCCTGAAGCGTATTTATCCTCTCTTCCTTTTAACACTTTCGACAAAGAGAATGACTTACCTGGGCTATAATCTGTCATATGTCTTTCCATGCTACGTTTAGATCCATTCGTTACCAGTTACCGATCGGCAGCTACCACTGCTCACATCAGGAAAAGTTTCGCTCACTAGTGGTGATATCAACGGCGCAGCTGACCATTCACAAGAGCTAAAACAGTAGATAGGGAAAACAGTTCGCGCAAAATTTCACCTCAGGTTTCACTTTCACACTAATGCTCAGGGGTGCGGCGCAAGGAACAACTTCCATTGCTATTGGCTTCGAGGTGAATGTACCAGAATAAACTAGTTGGAGCAATTTTAAAAGCCCGGGTAGAGATAACAAAAATGCATCACCATCATCTTCAGCAGCAGCATGGCTACGCCCACTGCAGGGTAATGGCTTCTCAAATGTCTCTTCAATTAACCCTGTCTTCAATTAACAATTCAATTTAGCACAAAATAACCTTACAGTAAATGGCTCCTCAGCTCTTAACCTTTGCGTGACAAAGCCGTTTTTTGGCTCCATCATGATGTTCCTTTCGTCAGGAAGAATACTGTTGCAGTTTTCAAGTAACGCCAACCTTTACGTTCATTATTTCCCCAGTACCAGAGATTCATGCCCAAAATATCACAAAGTGTCTTGTCGTATAGTCGAAAAGAGAAATTTTTCTGTTATAAAGTAGTAATTTTTTTCTGTAGCAGCGCAATACTTTTCTGTAATTCTGCAGCTACGACAAACGATACCGTAATACTGTAGAAAATTATGCTGTTGCTACAAAAAATTCTTATTATTGCAAGGCCAAGTTCCAACATTTTGAAAAAAAAATCAGTTGCACTAACAGAAAATTTTTGTTGCGCTTTTCGATAGCGTATGACCCGAAGTTCCCTGGCCTATAATGGCGAAGGTATGTTGCGAAACAAAGTTTGAACGATGATTACCAACGTTTAAATATCTCCTAATGAGTAAGCACCTCACCCATAAAGAAAAAATTCGCTGTGGCTTAGCTTGGTTAAGCCCGGTAATTGCGAAAGCAATATCCGTACCTACGCCATGGTACAGCTGGTAGTGTAGCTGGTGGTGGTGCTTGTGGTTAGACCTGTGGTGATGCATCGGTTATACAATCCAATCCAAACCAATCAAATCAAATCCAATCCAATCCCATTCAATCAAATCCATTCCAGTCTAATGCAATCCAATCCACTCCAATCCACTCCTATCCAATCCAATGCAATCGAACCCAATCCAATGTAATCTACTCTAATCTAATGTAATCTAATCTAATCCAATCCAATCCAGTCCAGTCCAATCCAATCTAATGTAATCCAATCTAATCCAATCTAATCCAACTAATGCAATCTAGGTCAAATGAAGGTTAATGGTGGTCAGCGCCGCGGCACGATGGTGGTCACCCTGGAAAGTGCAAGTAGTATTGCTTTCGCAATAAAAGTAGCATACCTGGAATTATGCGAACACAAAGTTCAATCAGTTACAACAGCACGTACGCTGTAAACTGATCACGTTATGACTGTACACTAATTAAAAATTTGTGCGGTTGCTGAGTGTTATGGTCAGGTACTACATGTAATTAAGAAAACAGCGCTAAGGAATGATGCTGATTGAATCAGAACGAAAGGACCTAATTAACTCAAGGAATACTGAATATCCGATTTAGGGTACATATGGTTCACATAATTGCTGCCTTCGTAGTGACGTGGTTCTGTTGTATTTTTGCGTTGCAATCAGCTGTGGCAATTGAGATGCACTTTTCTGTCATGTATTTTCACTTTATCTACACTTACGTCTTTTAAACTAGGTAACGTAATGAGAAAATAGCCCCTGTGCGTGCGCAGCAAGATCTCTGCTCCTTGTGTTGTTTTCGAGGCGGTTTATAAAAGGTGATGACGTACCCGTAAAATGGGTTTGCGCAGATCTCCCTCACGCCTTCATTTCATCTCCCTTCTTTTGTAGTGTCTGAAAGCTTCTGGGGACTTGTGTACTGCTGATTCCGTAAGTACCCTGCTAACCAAGAATTTTTGAGACGAATCATATTCGAAATATGCCCCGGAAGAAAATATATCGTTCTAATTTAAAAGACGCAACTCAGAGGAATTATTTTCCCGAAGCTATTTCTCCATAAGAGCCTCTCTTTACGTACGCTTTATGCAGGCGCGAAAAACTCTCATCGGATCTACACTTACCTTTAGGCGACTCAGAGAAAGAAACATTTAGCGTCTGTCATAATGCGCCTTCCACTATATCGAAACGGTATGCATGGTTCGAACATATTATCTTGAGATTCGATATCAATATCACGAGAAAAGCACGACAAATCGAAAAATTTCAGAAGAATGCTTATTCTAAACGCAGAATAAAGATCACCAGGCGATCTCAAATTGACCTTAGAAACGTTGCTAAAAATTCAAAACGCTCGCGCACCCTTTAATTCACGACATCGGAGAATTTGGGGATGGAAAAAATGCAATTGGGGATCATGTTTTGCTCTTTTTGCGAGGAAACTACTTTTTATGCAGTTTCTGTGCCATACGCGTCATAATCAAGATTTACCAGAGGTGTTTCGAAACTAAACTGTCACTTATTGCCCTAGCTAATACCTTGGAGAGTTGTTAACACTATTATCCCCGTTAATGAAATCTTTTTGCTTACATTCAGTCACTGACAAGCCTAGACTGCTCTTAAAATATTCGTTCCGAAGGACTGCGATCATTGAGGAACGATGTCAACTGGAGTTATTTTCATTGTGCATTGCAGGATGGCATTCTACTGTTTCTAGGCCAGCTCTTATCGGTGAGAACACTTTCACCACTTATGTTGTCCATCATTCCTTTGAAAAAAAAATGTCAGGAGCCAAATTCAGAACCATTACCTCGACTCATTATTTATTCCAGAAACTGCCGAGAAATATTTTTACAACTATCCTACCATTGTTCGGCACCAAATGCCACTGGTTTATTTCCAGAAAGGTCATTTGCACAAATCCTCAATATTTGTGTTTTATTCTCACACCCGTCTCCTATTCTTCCAATAGGTATTATATTCAGGGCAACCTATTCGAATTAAGCCTGCGGTCAGCCAGGTCTCGGTGGATTGCCAGGAAGGTCAATAGTATTAGCGAGCTGTAACAGAAAAACATTCCGTCGTCCAATCATCCACTAGGGGCCACGTTGGTATTTTTGTTCCCTAAAAAGCACATTAAAGGAAATCTTGGTCTTATTCAGTCGTCACTGCATCGTTCCCACTGCAACATCAAACCGCTTCATGGCACTATGGTTGCCAGCAACACGCCTAGAGTGTACATGATGTAAAGTTATATTCAGGACAGATTCAAATTTGCCTGCTGCTGTAGATATTCACTACACTAATAGGCGCGTGTGCTTTGCATGCGTGCGTGCGTGTGTGTGTGTGTGTGTGTGTGTGTGTGTGTGTGTGTGTGTGTGTGTGTGTGTGTGTGTGTGTGTGTGTGTGTGTGTGTGTGTGTTTGTAAGCGTGTGTGTGTGCGCGCGCGTGTGTGCGTGTGTGTGTGCGTGCGTGTGTTTGTGTGCATGTGTGTGTGTGTGTGCGTGTGTGTATTCATTCATTGTGACGAAGACGACGAAGCTGGCAGTGGCGCGGGACGGAGCGCTCGCGCTAGGCCAGCGGCCATTAAATCATCTCTTGTTCATGGTTCATCACGCCTCATTATTCGGCTCGCCGCCAAGTTACATTTGGTGTGAGGTGCTGGGGTCCCTTCATCGCCATCCTGGTCCCGGAGCCTCGGTGTCCTGCGCCTGCCGTGGACGTCGGCCGTGAGTGCCTGGTCCGCGCCGCCCGGCCATGCCCCAGCCCGCCCGACCTGAACCGACCTCGCCGCTCACCCCAGCCCCCTCCTCCGCCCGGACCACAAGACACGACGAACCAAGACCCGACCGACCCAAGACCCTGCCCACACATGAGGACACCGCCCCACTGCCCATGCCGTTCGGTGCGTACAAGAACCTCGGCCGTCAGCTCCTGGCACCCTCCGGCCCGGATGCTTCGTGGACCGGGAGTCATCCTTCGATCATCTCATCCACTGTGGCGGCCAGCACCTCATCACTTTCTCCTTCCTGTCCCAACATGCTCCGGAGCCCATCACCATTTCGCCCGTGTGTTCGTCACCGATCGGGACGATCGCTCGGTAGCCCCGGGTAGTGTGACGAAGACGACGAAGCTGGCAGTGGCGCGGGACGGAGCGCTCGCTTTAGGCCAGCGGCCATTAAATCATCTCTTGTTCATGGTTCATCACGCCTCTTTATTCCGCTGGCCGCCACGTTACAATATATTCATCATTCTTAAACCTGCTGGGAATGCCACCCCGCACTAAAAGGTGGTGGCTCATCCGCCACCTACGTCACATGATCACGTGATATACACCTGGCAGATTATCGTGGCGTCACAAATCACGTGACCTAGATCACGTGATATATATATATATATATATATATATATTTATATAGCGAAGTATACGCTTCGTTAAAGGAAACATATTTATTCAACTCGACGTTTCGATCGGAAGACCGATCTTCTTCAGGAGTGATATATATATATATATATATATATATATATATATATATATATATATATATATATATATATATATATATATATATATATATATATATATATAAGATGCGAAATTGAGAAACGCTTCGTTTATTGGGAGTCGACGTTTCGGACAGAGCCTGTCCTTTTCAGAGCCTCAGTCTTGAAAAAGGAGAGGCTCTGTCCGAAACGTCGACTCTCAATAAACGAAGCGTTTCTCAATTTCGCATCTTATTTAAACTAGCAACCAAGTACGTTTATATATATATATAAATATATATATATATATATATATATATATATATTTATATATATATATATATATATATATATATATATATATATATATATATATATATATATATATATATATATATATATATATATATATATAAGCGCAGGTCGGAGGCCGTTGATCGAAGGCGTGTCACGGCAGGCACACACCCAGGAGTCGCTCCGGAACCAACACAGCACTTCGTTCACCTCTTCGTCGCACCGCGTGAACGGATGCCGGTCGTTCCCATTACAGTTACCTCCCTGGCGAAAAGGAGCCATCCTGGCGACTTACGGGGACGAGAGTTGTCGGGTCATAGTAGGGCTTAAGACGTTCGACGTGTGCAGTTTCACGCCCCCGGATCCGAAGATGGGTCAAGGGGCTCAACTATGTAATTCACGGGAGAAGTTTGTTGTAGAACGCGGTAAGGGTCGTGATAACGGGAAAGCAGTTTCGAGGCGAGGCCGGGAGTGGAGGAAGGCACCCAGAGCCAAACGAGTGCACCGGTGCGATATGACACGGGAGGGTCCGAGGGGTCCCGACGGTGCTTTTGGTGCCGCTGGAGTTGTGTGGTGAAAGAGCGCGCAAGTTTTCGACATTCTTCGGCATACATGTGAGCTCCGGAAAGGGATGTGGTCTCGGAAGGCTCAGGACGGTAGGGGAGGATGGTGTCCTTAGTGGATGTAGGCTCGCGACCATATAAGAGAAAGGGGAGAATCCTGTCGTTGTCTGCGTAGCCGTATTATAGGCGTAGGTTACGAAAGGAAGTACTTTGTCCCAGTTGGAGTGGGTGGTATCAACATACATGGCGAGCATGTCACTGAGTGTGCGGTTGAACCGCTCAGCCATGCCGTTGGTTTATGGGTGATAGGCGCTGGTACAGAGATGAACGATTTGGCATTCCTTTAGCAGCGCCGCGACGTCTTCCGAGAGAAAAACACGGCCACGGTCACTGAGCAGTTCTTTCGGGGCTCCGTGACGAAGAACAAGACGTTGTAGGATGAAAGAAGCAATATCCTGTGCGGTAGCAGATTGGAGAGGCGACGTTTCTATGTAGCGGGTTAGGTGGTCAACGGCCACGATAACCCAGCGGTTGTTAGCCGAACTCGTTAGAAGCGGACCGTAAAGATCGATGCCGGCGCGGTACAAGGGGCGGGCAGGGCAGGGTAACGGCTGCAATGGAGCGGGGTCGTGGCGGGGAGGGTTCTTGCGACGTTGGCAGGCTGTACATGACCGAATGTACTGACGTACGAAGCGGTACATACCGCGCCAATAATAGCGCAGACGCAGGCGAGCATATGTTTTCAATACACCGGCATGGCCGCATTGTGGATCGGCGTGGAAAGAGGCGCAGATCGCAGCACAGAGGTTGCGAGGAATCACGAACAGACACTTCCGCCCGTTGAAGAGGTAGTTACGCCGGTATAAGAGGTCATCACGAACGGCGAAATGGTGGGCTTGGCGACGAAGAGTCCGGGATGAAGAAAGTGGCGAGAGATTAGACAGGAAGGTGAGGAGGGAGTTGATCCAAGGATCATGCTGTTGTTCGGAGAGCATATCAGGGACACCGAACGACGAGAAATCGTAGGCACATACGAGGGCAGAGACGGAATCGCAAGAGAGTGGTGAAC
The DNA here is from genome assembly GCF_055824585.1 of Amblyomma mixtum. Classification (NCBI taxonomy): domain Eukaryota; kingdom Metazoa; phylum Arthropoda; class Arachnida; order Ixodida; family Ixodidae; genus Amblyomma; species Amblyomma mixtum. Next base: position 94,232,268 of record NC_143015.1, on the reverse strand, counting down.
GGGAAAGTGCGTCGGCGTCGGAGTGCTTGCGTCCAGAGCGATAAATGACGTGAATATCAAATTCCTGGAGACGTAAAGCCCAGCGGGCAAGTCGGCCAGAGGGATCTTTGAGTGAGGACAGCCAGCAGAGAGCATGATGGTCGGTGACGACATAGAACGGCCGGCCGTAGACGTAAGGGAGGAACTTGGCAATCGCCCAAATGATGGCGAGACATTTTTTTCTGTGACAGAATAGTTGGATTCCGCCTTGGTGAGGGCGCGGTTGGCGTAAGCGACAACATATTCCGGATGGCCAGACTTCTGTTGGGCAAGAACTGCTCCCAACCCCACACCGCTCGCGTCAGTGTGAATCTCGGTCGGACAGTCGGGATCAAAATGGCGGAGTATTGGAGGGGAGACCAGAAGGCGACGTAAAGTGGTGAATGCTTCATCGCAAGCGGGGGACCAAGACGATAGATTCGGGCTGCAGGCAAGAAGCTGTGTTAAAGGGGCGATGATGCAGGCGAAATTCCGGATGAAGCGGTGGAAGTAGGAACACAAGCCTATAAAACTGCGAAGTTCTTTTAAGGTGGTCGGTTTGGGAAAGTCAGCTACGGCGCGAAGTTTGGCATGGTCAGGAAGGACGCCATCTTTGGAGATGACATGGCCTAATATCTTCAGCTTCGTGGCACCGAAGTAACATTTCTTCCGGTTTAGTTGTAGCCCGGCAGCAGTAAGGCACGTGAGAACACGCTGAAGGCGCAGTAAATGAGAAGAAAAATCTTTGTAAAAAACGACAATGTCATCCAGATAGCACAGACATGTTTCCCATTTGAGCCCGCTGAGAATATTATCCATCATTCTCTCGAATGTGGCTAGAGCGTTGCATAGGCCGAATGGCATGACATTGAATTCATACAGGCCGTCTGGGGTGACGAAAGCGGTTTTAGGCCGGTCAGCGGCAGCCATCGGGACTTGCCAGTAGCCAGAGCGTAAGTCTAAGGACGAAAAATACTCCGCTCCCTGCAAGCAGTCTAGTGCGTCGTCGATTCGGGGTAGAGGATAACATCCTTGCGAGTAATCTGGTTGAGACGACGGTAGTCCACGCAGAACCGAATGAAGCCATCTTTTTTCGTCACCAGGACAACAGGAGAGGCCCAAGGGCTGTGAGAGGGCTGTATGATGCCGCGCTGTAGCATATCGTCGACATTGTCACGGATGACGCGGCGCTCTGTGGGCGAGACGCAGTATGGTCGCTGGCGCAAGGGGGCGTGCGTACCTGTGTCGATTTCGTGAGAGACGGCAAACGCACGGCCCAAAGATGGTTGGGAACGGTCAAAAGACGTGCTGAAGCTCTGGAGAAGTGTCGGTAGCTGGTCACGTTGAGCGGGCGGAAGGTCGGCAGCGATGGGGCGTTGAAAGACGTCGACGGGAAGCGGATCGGGCGTGGTCGCACAAATGTCCAGGAGAGCAACCTCGGTACAGGCACGGTGATCGGAGAACTCGTGGGCAAGAGCAGGGTCCAGTTCTTTGACACGACCGAGGCATTCACAGCGAAGGAGAGAGGACGGCCAAGCAAAAGGGTTGGAGACATAAATGGCACAGTGACCATCGGAAATCGTGAGAACGGCGAAATGAATCAGAAGGCGGTGTCGGCGGGTGGCAGCTGTGGTGGGTGTGAAGAGAACAGGGCTACTGAAGGCGGAGTCAGGTAGGAGCGGGACGAGGGCAGAAGAGAAGGGAGGTATGGCGGTGTCGGCAGCTACGAGAAGTTTAGCGGGGGGCACAGGCAAGTCGCACATGGAAACGTTACACACCGAAGATAGCGTGAGTTCAGCACGAGCACAATCAATCACTGCACGGTGGGTTGAGAGGAAGTCCCACCCTAGAATGACATCATGAGGGCACGCACTCAGCACAACAAACTCGATTATATATGCTACGTCGTTGACAGAAACTCGTACTGTGCAGGCTGAGGTGGGGTAAATGCGCTGCGAGGTGGCCGTACGGAGAGAAAAGTCAGACAGGGGCGTCGTCACCTTGCGAATTTTGCGGCGAAGAGAGTCACTAATCACAGAAACGGCAGCGCCCGTGTCAACGAGCGCGAGAACAGGGACACCTTCGACAATCGCCTGACTCACGTTGGCGGGAGGAAACGGAGGGCTTGGCGAGTTCGCAAAAGACGCAGTTCTTGCCTCCGGAACTGCAGCAGTTAGTTTTCCTCTCGGAGGGGTTCCGGTCGCCGAAGCATTGGGGAAATTCAACGGCGACGAGGGGAAGGCGAGCGGCGAGTAGCATACTGGGAGCTAGGCATAGACGAGCCAGAAGAGCCATTGGTCAAGGGCTGCTCGTGATCGTATCCGTACGGATGCACAGCCTCCCCAGAGCAAGGCAAGCGCTGACGGCAGAGACGTGCGACGTGCCCTGGAAGCCCGCAAGCGTAGCAGATGGGCCGATTATCGGCGGTGCGCCAAGGGTTCGTAGGGTGTCGTCGTGTGCGAGGAAACGAGGCTGGGGGAAGTGGCAGGGACTGGGGTGGAACATAATAGGCAGGGCTGCTGCGATACGTGGGGGAGGCAAGAGAGCCCGGTGTCCGGGTGACGGCTTCAGCATAGGTGAGTGGTGCTGCGACATGAGGAGGCGGGGGGCTGGATGGCAGGACTGCAGAGACCTGCTCCTGAACAACACGGCGGATAGTCAGCGCAGAGGAGGGCGCGAGGTCGGCAGTAGGGCACACAGAGTCTGGAGCGTGATGGAGAAGAGAAAGCTGGTGGGCGACTTCCTCGCGTATAAAATCTTTGACGCGCTCCATGAATAGTGATTGGTCCGAAGGCGAGGGACCAAGGGCCAAGCCAGCAAGACCCTCGGTAGGCGCACCAGACTGCCGCGTAGACGCGCCTTGCTTGCGCAACTCGTCAAAGCTCTGGCACAGCTCGATGACGGCACTGACGGAGGTGGGATTCTTCGCCAGGAGCATTGGGAAAGCGCCATCAGCTATCCCTTTGAGAATGTTGTAAACTTTGTCAGTCTCTGGCATCGAAGGGTTCACGCGCTTGCATAAATCGACGACGTCTTCAATATAGCTGGTGAATGTTTCAGCTGGTAGCTGGGCACGAGCACGAAGACGTTGCCAGGCGCGAAGTTTCCGCACGGCGGGGCGGCCGAAAACATCTGCGAAGCTTGCCTTGAATGAAGACCAGGTGGGAAGGTCGGCTTCATGGTTACGAAACCATAAGTTGGCAACGTCTGTGAGATTGAAGAGGACGTTGCTCAATTTCACGGCGTCGTCCCACCGGTTGTAAGTGCAGACGCGCTCGTAGGAGGCCAGCCAATCGTCGACGTCCTGGTCGTCCGTACTGCTAAATTGGGAAGGGTCGCGCTGGCGTTGGACCCCGGAACAGAGGACGGTGGCAGGGATGGCCGGCGATGACTGCGTCGAAGTGTTGGGCATTGTTGGCGGTGCAAGTAGCGTTCCGCTCCCAAGTTCCAGGTTGAGCACCGGGACGGGGATCGAAGCACCTCCACCAAGTGTACAGGTGCGTCTTCAAAGCGCAGGTCGGAGGCCGTTGATCGAAGGCGCGTCACGGCAGGCACGCACCCAGGAGTCACACCGGAACCAACACAGCACTTCGTTCACCTCTTCGTCGCACAGCGTGAACGGATGCCGGTCGTTCCCATTACAATATATATATATATATATATATATATATATATATATATATATATACACGCACCTGGCAGGTTATCGTGACGTCCCAAGATGACGTGACGCAGGTGGCGGATGAGCCACCACGTAACTTTTAGTGCAGGATGGGAATCCCAGCAGGTTAAAGAATGCGGTGTCGGTTCTGGTCGGTGATTTCAATAAAGAATGGAACAAGCATGCAACTTTTGTCCAGGAGATGGAAAATCACTGTGGTATAAGATTGACTAATTCGACAAGCATGGTTACAACGCACTGGCAGATGTGTATAGATCTGGTCTTTTAAACTAGCTACAAAACCATCATGTACGGTTTGAAAGCCACGTCCAACTACTTCACGGACTATAAGACTTTGCTTGTAAGCTTAGGTAAGAAGAAGGATGAAACGAATGCCGGGCAAAATGCTGAGCTGAGTATCGAATGAACGCGTGTCACCGTGAAATACGCTCGTTTTACTGCTGCATTACAGAGGACACACCACGACAAACACCGTAGCGTGCCATTGCACCATGCTAGCGCACATATTCGCATTTGGTCTAATTTTGCCAATCGACTGCATTATTTTCTCGGAATTCATGCAAGCAGTACAGACCGTGACAATGCAAAATCCGGTAGGAGTGCTTTTCTATTGATTTTGCGCGCTTTTTCGAGATGGAGGCTGGTCACTTAGGTTCCTAAAATTGACTATGCAACTTCACGTTCTTGACTTCACACACCAATGTCGTATTTTTCAGTGCACTTTCCAAGGACTTGGAACAGTAGACTTAGGATCGCAGATCTACTTGCTTCAAGAATTTCTGAAATATCTACTTGAAAGAAACGATTTCGGTGAGACTACTTCATCATCTTCTTTTTTTTTGCTCCAAAGATAAAGTGTGAATATTTGTTTTGCTAAACTGTACCATGCTCAAAGGATCAAACTTTGGCAAAAGGGTGGGAAAATGTGCGAGTTGGTCCTTGTGGCACCTCGATCATATGGACAAGCTTTGGCTTTTCATCAGGTCAAATTTATAGTGTAGCAAAAAGTTCACCTTTTGCCTGGTCACTGCCTTTTGTTACATTTTCTTAATTTCTCACTTTCAGAGACGAGATGCAAAGACGCGGGCAGCCATTAATGTGGTATTTTCAGCACTTCCCAGAATGTTCATTTCTGTTCTAGATGCAATGTTTTCGTGTTCCGCGTGTTCTAGAAGAAACCCTCCATTTTTGGTTAATTTGATTCCATAAGGACCGAAAAGTTTTCGAATTATGTTGACTGAAATTTATCAAAAACTTCGAGTGCCAAACCGTGAAAGCATGCCAAACCGTCAAAGTGTGCCAAAGCTTCGGGACCAAAACCGTCTGTTCGAGTGAATTCAAATAAACTGTAACAGGACAGCCACACAATGGAAATATTTGCAGCGCACAAACTATTTTTCAGGTTATTATACGGAATTGTACATCTCCTTCCTTAGAAGTTTTACTGAAGTATTCAGACACCCACATCACAGCAAGGAGTTTGAAAAAAAGATTATACAGTTTATTTCTAATCCATGAGAATTACAGTAGCATATTGGCCGCTAAACTGATAATGCTTTCCTACTTTACACGCCAGCACGTGCGAATATCTTCACGGCATCTGGAAAATAACACTTGCTCAAGCGTAAAAAGCGAATAAGAAAAAGTATTTTATGCACATTTAGGACCACCGAACTAATTCGTATTATTACCTCCTGTGCTGAACACACACAAGCATTGGATTAACGTGAGGCTCAGATATATTGGTTGGTATAACATAGCTATGCAAAATTATATAAATTAACTGTTCAAGTGGTTACCAGATGTACTATTGGCGACAAAATTATCCAGGACGTGCGACTGATGATATTGGCTTATAGGTCCGAAGTGTGCTATTGTTAGGCAGATTTCACTGGCACACATTATGAAGTCCCGGGCCTAGTTTCATCTCTACAAGTGTGATCTGCAAACCACTGGCTGATAACAAAGCTATATGCTTTTGATGTCGATCGCGTGTCCTGGGCAGTTTTGTCCCCGATAGTACATTCATATCATTTTGCTGGTCCTCGCCTCATTCTTGGCTACGATACAGCAGCTGTCCCTGCTACTCCACCCCATCGTACTATTTCTATTGCTTTCTCTAATCCGTCACTTGGAGTGTCGTTTTCTTTATTTATCTTATGGAACACTGCACTTTTTGAATATCTGAAACGAGTGGACTACTAACCGCAGGTGACGCAAACTGAAGCATGTGATAGATTTGTATATTTAGTCTGCCAGCAGACGTACTCTGGGTGGCCACAGGGACACATGATAGCCTGGCTAAATAGTGACGATGTAGACTCATCTAGCCACTTCCTTTGAGTGTCACATAATGTTTAACAAATTAGTTAGTGACAGTGTTTACTGCGTTTATGTGCTTCCTGTAGATATTTTTTTTTTCAACTAATTATTCCTGAAAAAGATATTCGCGATTTGCTCACATTTAGGAGTCTCTTTTTCTGCAATTTGCGCCGTGGCATCCAACTTTCCACATCACACATCACCTCTGCAGTACTTGTGCATCAAATTGGTTGTCCGTGTCCATTTGTATCAGTCAGGCATTTTAAATTTATTAACATCGTATTTTTCCTAATGCCGTTGCTACTATAAAGCTTATTTGTGATCATCATCATAAATCTAACTACATCCACTGCAGAGAAAAGTTCTCTTCCATATCTCTGCAGTAAAGTGTGCCTTGTGACAGCTGCAGCCGCCTTATCACCACACTTTCTAACCTCATTCACTCATTTGACTTTCTACCACTCTCTGCTACGTTCGCCCTCTCTCACAATCCAGTCCAAACCATTAAAGGTCCTTCGGTTACCCTGCCTTCGCGTTACAACTCTTGCCAGCGCTCATTTCTTTTTGGTTTCGGCTAGCAGGCCATTAACTCGCGTTTGTTTCCTGTCCCGCTCTCCTTTCGTCTCGTCTTAACGCAGCACCTATCATTTTCTTTTCCATAGCTCGCTCCGTGTTCCTCAGTTTACTTTTAATTGTTTGGTTTCGTTTGGATTGGTTTATGGGGTTTAACGTCCCAAAGCGACACAGGCTTTGCGAACCTCGTAGTGGAGGGCTCCGGATAATGACGAACACCTCGGTTTATTTAACGTGCACTGACATCGCACATTACACGCGCCTCTAGCATCTCGCATCGGTAGAAATATGACCGCCGCGATGGCTCAGTGGTTGTGCTCGGTTGCTGACCCAAAAGACGCGGGTTCGGTCCCGTCCGCGGCGGTCAAGTTTCGATGAAGGCAGAATTCTAGAGGCCCGTGTACTGTGCGATGTCAGTGCACGTTAAAGAACCCCAGGTGGTCGAAATTTCCGGAGTCCTTCACTACGGCTCCTCTCATAGACTGAGTCGCTTTGGGACGTTAAATTTCCGTAAACCAAGCCAAACCAGGATGGAACCCGCATCTTTCGGGTGAGCAGCCGAGCCTCATAGCCACTGAGCCACAGCAGCGGCTCAGTCCTTGTCGTCACCTTCCAAGTTTATGATCTAATATATTCAACAAAACTCCTTATTCTAATGTTTAATAGATATTTGAAACGCCATCGTCAATGACCATATAATATTTCATATGACTAACAAAGTTTCACCTTCGTTTCCATAGATACCATTCTGCCTTTACTCACCAGCATTTGCAACACCCTTAGCGACACTCTTGGTTTGGCAACTGGCGGTATATTAACTCTCTCTTGCGACGAACTCCACTTCGATAATGCAGCCGTTTGCGGAGAGCCTATAGTCATCATCGTCGAGGCTACCACCCCGTTTGCATCGGTGAGAATTGGTGCAAATATTTTTTTGCGCTTTGAAAACAATTTCAGAAAACGAAAGCTGTCCGAATGCACTAGCGCAAAGTTTCGCCTCTCTTGTTCTGAGATCTAAAAAACGGAGCGCAAAGCATATACAGATGTAGTAACACTCCTAGTATTAGCTCTGGTTCTAAATCACTATAGTTGGTTGCGTTCAATATTATGTTTTACGCATTCTGAGGTTCTGCGACGAGCCGTGCCGTAGCATATGCCGAGGTATGGAGGCGTCCGTACTAGGGTCGAGAACGCAGCTTTTACTCCAGCATGGTGATTGTGCCACGCCAATCGTACAAAGATAAAGATGGTATGACTCAAACACGCGTCCCTTGCCTCTATGTTTCTTTCTAGGTTCCGTCACGATACGCGTGGTTAATTCTTGTTGCTTCGAGTAGAACCCTGAGGCAGCCGCTTCAAAGTTTGGACTGCAGAACACAGCCATACAACGTGCGCTCAAAGCACTTCCGCTATGCCCACGTTGGGTAACCTGGTTTCAAACCTGTTTTTTTTTTTTTTTTGTAGCGAGAGCTACATTATCCGCAGCGCGGCAAGGGGAGGAAGAGGGTCGCGGTGTATAAATGATGGTGATGCGGCGGTGGAAAAAACACACCGTCATGGTGGCCTAGGAGAGCGAGGCCGACGCTGTGCCAATTGGTCAGCGTCGCCAACTGGCACGTGTCGCCGAGCTCTTCGTCACGCGAGAAGTTGCCGCCTTCATCACGTGCCGTCTTCACCACATGCCTCATCTTTAATGTCCAACACGTAGCCAAGACGATAAGCAAAACATTTAGACGTTACCAGGGATATACCGTACCTCTCGCTACGTAAATCCTGGCGTAGCTGAGCTATGCCACTGCTAATTTTTTTTAAGTACTACCTTATTGATTGCAGCTGAGGTGAAAACAAAGCGATGAACCGCGGAGAAGCCTTTGATTCTAAGTTTAGCTGTTGTCCCAGAAGGCGCAAGGGCATTCTAGATAAAGACGTTAGCCAGAGAGAGGTAAAGAGGAAGAAAGAAAGCATAGATGTTAACCAGAAGGGTGTACTGGTTGGCTACCTTACACTTGGGAGGAGAGGTGCGGGGATTGAAAAGAGCGACGAAGAAGGAATGAGAAGAAGAGTCAAAGTCTGTTATTTAAGCCAGTCGCTCTCACTAATGGCGTAGTAAACCCTGAGGGCAGTCCATTGCTATAACCACGGTCCTATGATCTTTTCCTCCGTTAATTGGCGAGGACCCAGGCGTTCCACAGCACAACACAGAGGGTCTGTCAGAAATGATAAAAGCGCCTACGAAAATGTATACAGCTTATAGTATCTTCGAGGAAATATCAGGGAGTGACACTATAAGGCTGCAAAGGCTTAAGGTAATACAAAAACATCGCCTCTGAACAGCAAAGAAGCTTCATTATGGTTCAACGACTGACAAGGGTTTTGAAAACGACACATTTAGTCCAGTGCTTCTCATGACACTGATATATTACTTTAACAGATCACAATCACTTCCAAAGGGGCCTCCACACACCATTTTGCTCATCACGAAAAACGTTATCAAATCCGTAGGGCGCGCTGTTAACGATCCCCTCTAGAGAAAAGTTGTCCCAGAATAGTCAGCTAGAGCGGTAAACTCAGCTGCAGAGTATTAACTTTTTGCACTTTTCATGAACCAGTACTCTCTCCGCCATCTGGTGACGCGTTCGCGGCAGCGACGACTCGCCTAACGAAGCAACATGCGGCCGCCGTTGTCCTGTTGTTGCTGGTGGCCGCTCAGAGTAGCATGCTGTTGACATCATAGGCGCTGATATATATGCTTAATGAAGGTCTAGGTTAGTTGCAAAATATGTTGTACAAACACAGCACACCCTATAATCATGCCATTAGGGCAAGGTGTCATTCGTTTTGAGCCAGTGTTCGGTCGGGTAGAGCGGGTGTTTACAATTAGTCACATGGGAACTTGTACGAGCAGTCGCCACATACCGCACTCACGTCGAGTTATGTTCAGAAGTCTTGCTTCAGTGGCCTGAGCATATCTCATTCCGTCCACGCGACACCCTCGATACCAACTTTCTAAAAATAATGTGAACGTTTTAAAAATCCGGTTAATTAAAAGAAGAATTGTGAAGTATAGCGGTGTTATAATTTTTGATGAAACGATCAGCCTGAAAAAAGCTATGGAAATTTTCCACCTTGTCCGTAATTGTTATGGTCGGGTTTTCTGCTTATCTCCAGTTACACTACCAGATTACGCATGACATCTCAAGACCTGTTTCACTTATTGAACATTACATATAAAAGGCCTTAGTTCAGAGAAGTTGCGTACAAACTCCATATTTATTGCTTTTAAGAATTTCGAGCACAGACTTACTCTGCCTTCTGTCATAATAAGCTAGTTTCGGTGGCCCGTTTCATCCATTGAGAAAAGACACGCAACACTGCAAGCGCGGATCTTGCACTGAGCGAAACGACGCCCACGTAGTGAAAGTAATGCTGGACTCGGTCGCCGGACTGCGGCATCGTTTTGCGCTTGATATGTGACTATACTGCTGAGCGTCGCAAAGGACCGTTAAATTCGCTTTGGTTCTTAAGTAAGCGTGCCGTATTGCAGCCGTCTCTCTCTTAATTCTCTACCCTGAAGGCCCTAAAATACGACCAGAAGATTTAATAGCAAAAGCTAAAATGTCTAGAGCTCAGGAAACAGGATGCTCATGGGGATATCCTAGGCAAGAGTACAATTCTAGCGGTCGCTTTGTAAGCCCCAGCAGGCAGAAGTAATCATCCCATGGTTTAAAAACGCCGCTAAATGAACACTTTTTTTAATATCTCCGAGAAAGTTTGGATATTCATGGTGGTGAGTTTCAACAGGCGACAATCTCGTCAGCTCCACCATTTGTTGAGTTATGTGTATAAACGGCTGTACGCATGCTTTCTCTTTTCACGTCACAGTGCCTGAATGTCACTGGACTCACCTGTGCCCGGAACACACCGGTGGACGTAAGTAGTGGCTTATTTGAACCCAATCTATTCTATCGTACTAATTCTTGAAGATTGAGCGGAAGCTATGTTCTTACCGCATGATCTGCTGAAAGAAGTCGGTATTACATGAAAAAAAGAAACTGTCCCATCCCTTCCAACTGCATGCGCGTGAGAACAGGACACTGACCGTGTTTAGAAAAGGTTCCGCGATATCTGACCGAATTTAAACACAGTATTCGGTTACGCCGTCGGCGTAATCGAGCACGGAGCGCCGCGGAGGATGAAAGCCGGCGACAGCGAAGAGAGGGCAAGGAGGAAAGCGGAGGAGGAAGGTGCGGCGGTAGGTGAAGGCAGGTTGCGTGGCGGAGCTCCGCGACACCTGCGCCGTCGTCATCTCACTGATGACGTTATCGGTGAGGTATGTGCGACTCGCCTGAACAGCGCGCGTTGTAAACACGTCGGACGTTCATCCGAGGCGAGGCTTCATCGGCGGCGGAACACTGTGTGCGCTACCCAAGTCGAAATCAAGACTCACCTCCTCACGACAATGCGTGTTTCGTATGCGATCGCCTATAATTCGAGTACCGCCGCAGCTTGCGCTCAAAAATATCATTGCCGGGAAGCGTAATCGTCGGCAATTTTCTTGGAGGAAATATCAAGGGAAATAAACAAGGCAAGAATTTCAATCTGAATATTGAACCATTATGCGAGTTACGAAATAAGACCGCGAAAATACCAGCTCTTGTACCGGCCCCTAACGCATCCGTGTCACCGATTCACCGCCTAGTTACTTGGACATGATAAGAGAAAGCTAAAAAATGCGCTGTCCACGTAGCAGTATGCGTTAGTAAAAATGCTTGAGGCCGCCTGATTATCTTAACTATTCGTTTTAAAGCTCTCAGATATGCCACATTTCTGTTCAACACGACGCACACAAGGCTAACCTTACGTCAAATGTGTGCGTTTACTCTATTCCACGAGTAAAGTCTGTTCAGAGTCTTACTGCAGGGTCGCAAGAACGACGTAAATCGCTTAATGTTTGAATTGTATTTATTCTTTTTTTTTCTGTAGCAGATACTGAGCAACTTTAAGTTTATGTTTAAATCCACCGGTTACTACGACTAAACAGCTAGTACGAAACACCATTTTTTCTAGTAGAAAAAAAGAATTTATCGTATATTTTGCAAACTTCTAGAACCTGCCATCTCACATCTTCCTTTCATCTTTAGGAACCAGCCATCGTTGGATTTTTAAGGGTCCTCGCGGTGAGCAAGTTTGTATTTTTTGTGTTCTCTTCTTTCTTGCTGTTACGCATGAACAAAGGCTCCGTCCCTGATGTTGGAATCCGGTTTAAAATAAATTATAGTCTGCGCCATATTTTCAGCAACTTTCATACACTGTGCGGACAAGGCAAAAAAATTTGCACCAATAATATATGTGAAAACATTATTTTTTTTCTTTAACTGCGATGTTTCTGAGAAAGCTGTATAGCTTTCCTTTGTAGCCGTATGGCTGCGCTTGGGTGGACGTCCATGAGTAATTACTCCCTTATTATTATTACCTCTAGTTAGTGATAAATTTTAACATTTCAAGCATGTGAGAATGTCTGTTCAGGAGACTCTATAGAAAGAAGCCTGTACCTTCAAAAGTAAAAACTTCAAAGGTGTGCTAGGCGCGCTTTGGTAATATGTCTTTTTTTTAGTATACGACTGAAATTAACAATTTTAGGCCCAAATAACGCGTACAATATATAAGTCCAGTCACCCACCAATAACCTGCGGAGCGGTCCTTTATTTAATGTGCATGATAGCACATATCCTTACTTTGCAACCGAATAATATCTGCTGTTTTTATAAGATTACAAGTGCCGACGCCGTGGCCATAGCTCATCATTAGTAGGCGAAGATCTTGAGCTCCTTAACTGCCTCAAAAAAAATGGCCTGGCTTAGCTTATGGTCAAGCCTAGGATGCGAAGCATAGTTTTGCGGTCTGGCGAGCCGCCCTCTCCCTGGCCGACATCTCGCTGCTCAACTGACTCAACGAGTGCGTCGCCTTTTGCGCGACGTCAGTATCTCCTAGCGGTAGGAGCGGGAGTTAGGCCGCCGGCGGAGGCTGCGCGTCCGCAAGCGAGCGCACGAGGCCCCAGCTTTCACAGCTGTTGTGACGTCATATCACGTGGTGCGCCGATGAAGGTCACGTGGTAGCTACGCGGCCGTGCGCGGCGCAGCAAGGAAGAGCTCGGTTGTGCGAGTAATATGCTTCGCATAAAAAACTTTCTTCTTTGCCACAAGTTTTGCCGTACGAAGGTCCACGCGTCTTCCTTGCTGAATTGTTTACGTTCTGTGATGTTCTTGCCGTTCTTCAACTACTGTGTTACGTTGATGCGTCTTACTATGAACACCCGCCGTCAAAACTATACAGAGCGCGTGTTAGGCGATAAACCGAAATTTCTTTGCATCCAAGGCACATTTCAAGAGCTTTAATAATGTAGTGTAAAACGTGCTATGATACAACGCTACATGTTATATTTACTATGGGCATCTTGCAAACGCGGAGATAAAACAAAGCTTCTTTAGTTCAAAGTGATACTTTTTTTAACTTTTCTACCCTCTTAATGTGCTGTATAGTTGATATTTTAAAGAAAGTGCAGGAACAAAAGTTGGAATTTTCGACTGAAATACGCCGTTTTCTATTACCTTAAACTCTTTTTCCCCACCCTCTACTTATTGTGTGGTGTAGAAAGCGGTTTCAAGAGGTGCAGGATTCTCTCGGAGTTTTTTACCAAAATATGCATTTTTAGGTTACTTTTGGAATCGTTTCTCAAGATGGGAGAACTTGTCCACATTTTTTTTATTACTTTTGCTTGTAGAGTAGATATATGATATGTGCTAGTCAATTGCATCCCTAGTGGCGCGCCCGCCGCGTGCGACTCGAGGTGACAAAAGAATTCGTAGTATAGGCCTCATTACTAAGAACGGTCCCTTATACAAATGGGTTTGGGTTTATGGGTTTATGGGGTTTAACGTCCCAAAGCGACTAAGGCTATGAGAGACGCCGTAGTGGAGGGCTCCGGAAATTTCGACCACCTCGGGTTCTTTAACGTGCACTGACATCGCACAGTACACGGGCCTCGAATTTCTCCTCCAAAGAAATTCAACCGCCGCGGCCGGGATCGAACCCGCGTCTTTCGGGACAGCAGCCGAGCACCATAGCCACTGAGCCACCGCGGCGGCTTTTATACAAATGGTCTATAGACAGGGTATAGACTTCTTATACACTCCATTGCCTTCCTATCGATATTTCTTGTCTCTTCATAGCATATAGACTGTCTATAGACAAGTGTCTACTAAAAGTGTAAGGTCATAAATCTATTGATTCTATTTAGACTGTCTATAGTATTTCCATTGCCTAGAGACTGTTCTCTAGGATTTTCTATAGACAGTCTATAGACTATATAAACAGAAGTCTACAGACAGTCTATAGACTGTGTAGAAGGATTTTATGAAGGTAACCATCGATTTCCACAGAAAGACCAATTTTCCTTTATTTTTGGGCTTAAGTTGAAATTGCCGTCCGAGGGGTGTTTCGTGTAGAGGAAAAATATGGAATATCAAGATGAAAGTGCACTTCTTGCTTTCCTTTTAATGCTCATCGTGCTCCTACTTTCTTATCGCCATTTCCAGTAATCATAATGCGCTTGATGGAACTGATCGGTGGAGGGGATACTGTCGTTAAAAGGCTCCTTTCTGGCACTTTCTTACCTGTGTAATCGCCTCTGCAAGGAATATGAAGTGTTTGATGCGCTCAATAGAAATTATAGTTACTCTAAGAGATTAGCTCCAGAGTTTCTTAGAAGACGCCAGGCACCTAATGCTGTTCGCTGATAAGCTTCTATGAGGCATCCTCCTCGCCAGAAAATATCGCCTGAAAAGCAGTCCTTAACCGTTATTAGATTTTACGACAAGCTTGCATTGAATAAAACAAAACTCCGTGTAGTCTGAAGGCAGGCAGCTAGGCTAGTTGGTGTTTAGATTGAGAGGACATAATAGTAGCGCTTAAAAAACAAGGACGACAGGGTAGAGAAAGACAGCACAGGCGCTAGTGCTGTCTTTCTCTACCCTGTCGTCCTTGTTTTTTAAGCGCTACTACTATGTCCTCTCAATGTAGTCTGAAGCATGGATGAAAGCAACTTTTCAACTTCGGAATCTTTTTAGCTTTCGCAGCAAAGCAAAAAAAGAACGGCGGGGTGGGGCAACGGATATGAGGTAAATTTTCGAGGCATTCTGAAAATATCGGTCCTGACAGAGGAGTCGTAACCTCTCGGAAATTTTGAAATTTTCAGCCTGTTTTTCTCAGTTTGCCTATTTTCCCTTTTACAATAGAGTTCTTCGTGAGTCGTGGATGACACCTACTTTTGTAACGGTCTGACGCTTATACGTCACCGGTCCTCTTATGACGAAATGTGGCTCTTACGTACGCAAACACGTTTCCTGAAACACGTTTCCTTGCGTATAACACTATTGTGCGGCCAATCTTAGAATATGCCGTAATGATCTGGGACCCATATACCAAGATTATCATTAACAAATTAGAAAGGATTCAAAAGAAAGCAGTAAGATTTATTTATAATTCCTATGGCCGCACCTCTATCACTAATCTTATTAAAAAGAGTGGCTTACCATCCATTACTGATAGAAACCGTATCTGTCGTTTGAAATTCTTTTTCCAGTTAATTCATGGGCAATACAACATTGACATCTCGAAAATTGTTAGTTACTCTAGTGGTTATGCAACACGCCTGAGACATTCTCTTTCCGTAAAACCTTTATCCACAAGAACGAACTGCTACAAATATTCCTATTTTCCGAGAACCATTACCGAATGGAACAACCTTGCTGGTCATATAGTCGAAGAGAATAATTTGTCCCATTTTGAGGAGATGCTGCAACAAGTGAAGAAATTTTGAATGTTCGGTTGATGAGTAATTTGTTTAGATTTACTGAATTATGTGCTTGGCTCTATGACTGCAGTATATATATTCTGAGGTTGTGAATTTGATACAGTACAGTGTGATGTACTAATTTCGTTGCTGTGACGCCTTGTCTGCTGTATTTCCTTTTCATTGTCCTTTGGTGTTACACAAATCATGTACCCACCTGCGATGGTCTTGTAGTTCAAGACCGCAGTATTTATAAATAAATAAATAAAAAAAACCACAAGTCAGGAATAACTAGTTGTTCATGATAGTCAGGTCTGTCTTGCCTTAGTTGCTAAACACGCCTTCGTCTGATGAACTTAGTACTTCGTCAGTCTCTTCCACTAGTAACCTGTATAAATGCGCTGTTAACTCAATTATCATCCTTCTTTCGTTTAAAAGCTCCGTGCGTAAAATGCTAATTGTCGTGGTACGAGGATGTGCACTCCATTTTTGTATATATTTTGCTCTTTATTCGTCTTTATATTCTGTCGAGCCGTGTTTTGTGCTCTGTCTTGTGATTTCAACATACTTCAGATTGTTTTTTACCTCAATCATTGTTAAAACTTTTTGTGTGTCTTATTGCTTGCTGTCAGTGTTTAGGGACGGAGACCCGTCAAGCAAAAGCTGAAATAAAGAAATGAATCAAATTAAACATTATCAGGAAAACTATCACATCAGCTCGCTTTCTGGACAAAAATTTTGTCAGAAATTAAAACCTAGGCTTTTTTGTCGTTTTTCCGCCGCTTTTGTAAAAAGAAAAATAAATTTCTAAACTGCAGTTATACCATATCTAAGCAGACTCTGCAAGGTGGCACTGTCATATTAACCTGGGAGGTATTTGAAAATTCCTCATTTATTTTATATAGTTCATTCCAGACTTGTTTAGTGCTTAAAATTAGAAATAATAAAATTACCATTACTTTCCGAGCAACTGCGCTTAGTACGCTTATTTACCCGTTACCTTGCAGCATTCATAATTACTTTCCTGCTATTGACTACATGACCTGTAAACAACCTTACAGTCCTCATTCACTGCGTGCCCGAGTTTTTACCATACAAGCCCCTGATTGGTTTAATGGTTTATTGGGGTTTTACCGTCCCAAAGCAACCCAGGCTATGAGAGCCGCCGTAGTGAAGGGCTCCGGATATTTCGACCACCTGCGGTTATTTTACGTGCACTGACATCGCACAGTACATGGGCCTCTAGAATTTCGCCTTCATCGTAATTCGGCCGCTGCGGCCGGGATCGAACCCGCGTCTTTCGGGTCAGCAGCCGAGCGCCGTAACCACTGAGCCACCGCGGCGATAAACCAAACAAGTCCCTGAGAAATCTTGCTGCCTAAATCTTTTCATCCACATTTTTTAAGTTTCTCCTGAAACCTTATTTTTCTCTGTGTTTCCCGTAATTAAAAAGAAAACCATCCTGTGTCCGCTTGTACAGCTTCGTTTGTTGTCATTCCATGCGCACCTAGAGCCAACATTCCAACGGTTCTTTGATATATTTCCGCTCTCTTTAGCACATCTGGTTTCAAGTACAACACTGCGTTCGCAGATGTCAGCCCCGAAACCATGACACATTTCTCTAGTCCCCGTAATACTTTATATTTGCTTTAAGCAGAGAGTGCTGCGTGCTTCGTTATGGCCTCGTTCCCCTGCTTTCAGATTCATAGTTCTTTAAGTTTTCTTTAACTTCAATAATTCAAGCACCGCTTCCTCGATCACGCCTTCCTCGCATTTCGCTCCTCAAAGAACTAGCTTCTGTTATCGTGAACAGGGGTGCCTAACGACGCTAAAAAACTCTTCTTTCGAGACCCATGCCAGGAGAACTCAAAGAGGCGAAGCAGGTCGACCCAGCAGGAGTAAGGAGACTAGGAACAGTTTTTTTTTTAAGGGAAGGAAAGGGAGTAGTAACGGTCTTAGTTCCCTGTAGACATCCTAAACGGGCCGTGACGGTAGTCATGAAAGAGGGAGTGCGAGAAAGAAGACAGAAAAGCAAAAGAAGATACTGCTACGAGTTACTAGCAGAGGAAATGCTGCCTGAGTTTTGCCCAAGCCCAGGTTACCCCAAGCAGCAGAGATAATCGACCCATTATTGCATATGGATGGTTTTACTCTTGTTCATTGCAGGACTGGCCTTTGACAATGCATTTCCAGTATGGAGCCTATTAGCTTTGCTACTGGGGACGCTTGCGCTCTAAAATACGTTTTGATTTGTTGGAGTTTCGTCCATCCTGAATGCATGGCAGAGGATAAAAAAAACTTCATTAAACTTCAATGAAATGAGTAATAGTGCGTTGCCTTTTCACACTCGTGTCATGGCCGTCTTTTGTAATGGTTCGGCTTCAGTTGTCCCACAAGGGAGGTTTCAGAGTCTGCGTGAGCAAGCTGTCAACTAAAACCAGCGTGATGTTTCTAGCGGGGGATTCATTAGGTTGGAACCCCGTCCCACCCTCGTTCGAACAGCAGGAAAGAGAGTAGCTTTATATACAGGATATAACTCAGGCGCCGATTGCACGGTCGTCAGACGGAGGGACTCAAGCCAAGCACTCCACGTAGTTGAGCAGCTAGGCAGAGAAGAGGTGTGCATACTAAAGGGCTATGGAGCAGCAAAATATGCAGAGTACGAGAGAGAGTAGGACGCGGTTTTATACAGTTCAAGAATGAAGGAGGACAACAACATCCATTTTTAATGCGATAGAATTTAGGTTGTCGTCTTGCCAGAACACCCCGGTTCCTCCGTAATAAAATTCCCGGATTAGTTGGGAGTAACACTCTTCCACCTTAACCTACCCACTAATGCTAATTAATCTACCTTAATTCACCCAATAATCCTTCCTAATCCACCTTAACTCATTTCTGAAAGCCTACTTCTGAAATTTGCCGGGTCCTGTGGAACGTCTATGGGTGCGCTAACTTCTAAATGCTACCACATTTTCTTTTTTAAGAATGTGGTTATGAAGGCCACAAGTTTTGTTGCTGCTAACAATCGATTGTGAGGCTCTTATAATACTACGCTTATGTTTGTCTGGCAAAGAAAGAGGCATTTATGGTTAATCTATTTCAAATGCTAAATGGCGGTTCATTCAAACTCGCGACGTCCAGGCCGAGAAGGACCTGTTATCAAAGTCTCGATGTAGCCTAGCTCCTGCTTGTGAAAAAGCTATGTCGATGCACCGCAGTTTGCGTGTGAAATTGGCCGGTGATGGCGACACCTGCATAAAAATGGTTCGCCTTCTCTGGCTTACAAAATAGCAATGGCCACTGAAAGTAGCTTCTTTGCCCTCTGAATGTGGCAATCTATAAGTGCGAACCAACTTCAAAGTGTTCGTTAAAGGGAGAAGGCTGAGTACCTGTAGACGTAGATGTGAAAGCTGGACGCAATTAGGAGGGTGTTGAAGTAGAGTTTTGCTCAACTTCCTGTTGCAATTAGATGGCTTTATGGAATGGTTCACTGGAATTACCTGCCGAACAATTCTATCTAGTTCTTTCCGACGAAAAGCGACTCTTTCGCTTCTGGCTTTGCTCATCTTTACCCATCTTTTATTTTCGCGCCACTGGATTCGAACATGTGACACCAAATTCGAAGCGATTCCTTGACGCCGTTAGGAAGTGAAAGGCGTTGCAGCCTAGCCTTAGCTATAAGCGAGCAAAAAACCGCGTTGACGTCAGCGCAGTGTGCTTGCAAAGACAGCCGATGGTGGCGGTATCTGTATTGCATTTTTTTTTGCTTTTTCGAACTAATCACAGCTAGTGCAATGTTATTGTCAAAAGTAGCCTATAGGTCATTAGACCTCAGCAATATATCAACGCAGGCGAGCTTCAAATCGTCGTCAGTTGCACTTTAACCTTTGGACATAACTATCGATTACCTGACGTGACAGCAATTACACATGCTTTTAGGGAGCACTCAGATTTCTTTTATGCGCACAGAAAGACGACACAATAAGACAAGGTAGACAGCACGGAGCGCAAACTTTGAACTGTTTTATTCCGGAAAAAGTACGACATTTATACCAAAAAGAATGGATAGTCATCAGTGCCACGTATAAGCCAAAACCCGGGAAAAGCATATAGGAAGGGCACAGGTGACTCACCTCTTATGTAATTTATCTAAAAAGGCAAAATCTTTATCATATATTGTCACAGATGGTGCACTGACGCATGAACTACCGCTTTTCCTTATATGGTAGGCCTCAGCCAATTCTCGCGCAAGCGTGTCAGTGCTCCTGCACAAGATGCTGGTGCCTTGGAGCGTTGCATCACACAGTTTTCGTGCTTTCTGTTTTTTGTCGTTATCTTTTCCACACTCACTGATGTGCGCCGGCAGGTGCGAACCGGTACCGTTCTTCAAAGACAAATTGTGTTCCCTTAGCCGCTCATTAACACATCGGCCCGATTGCCCAATGTGCACCTTCCCACACTTCAACGGAATTTTGTACACTACCCCTTTTTCACACTTCACAAACTTATTAACATGTTTGATTTTGCAATCTGAGTTGCGGCTACCATCTTGCGAAACTAGACGACACAGTGAAGAGAGTTTCCTTGGGGCCGAGAAAACCACAGGTACCTTAAACTTGTTAGCCACGCGCTTGAGGTTATGAGCCATTTTATGCTTATATGGGATGACCAGAGGTTTCACTTTCTTTTTTGCGACTGCAACCATTGTCTGGTTCCTATTCCTTTCTTGTTTTATCTTCTTGAGAAGAGCTTCAGCAACAGAACTCACTACTATCTGTGGAAATCCTGCCTGTTTTAACTTCGCGATCTGATCGTGAAAGCTTTCCTGCGCCATGTGACAAACGGACTTTCTTAGAGATGACTCAAGGCACATCAAAGCGATAGCACGTTTAACAGTGTTCGATTGCTTGGAATCGAAAGGCAACAATTTCTTCTGTGCACGTGGTACTTCCAGCAAAAGCCTTCGTCGTTAAGGGTTATTTTTAAGTCTAAAAATTGCAAACAGCTGTCATTGGCAAGTTCAAAAGTAAAATTCAGTCCTTTGGAGAGTCGTCTAAACTTAGTAAGAATGTCCACCACGACTTGTGGATAGGTCAAAGGTGATTGTTTCTTCGAAACAATGAAAAAGTCGTCTACATATCTAAAAATCTTTAGCGTGCTACCGTTTTCAAGCACCTCGGCCAATGATCTGTCCCCAACTGCGAGAAAAATGTTGCAAAGCACCGGGGCCACGCACGATCCGATACAGATGCCATTTCTTTGTACATAATTATACCCCATAAAAGAAACAGTGGTGGAACTGAGGTAAAACTCCAGGAGTACAAGGAAGTTGTCAACCGACATACCAGCGCTGTTTTGAAAAGACGCCGCTCCTTTCATTTCTATGCACAACCTGACAGCAGCCAACAGCTCGCTCTGTGGAATAGAATAAAACAGGTCAACAACATCTATAGAAAACATGTGTCCTGCAGAGTGTGTTTCATGCAAAAATTCAACAACCTCAAGACTATTCTTAATGGCAAACGGGTCGTCTACTACATGTCTGTTAAGTTCCTTTAGCAGGAACCGGCTTAGTAGGTTCTGCCAGGCACCCCTTTCGCTAACTATGCACCTAAACGGAACACTTTCTTTGTGGTTTTTTGCAGTGAAAAAAACTTGCAAGCTATTACATTTGGTATTCTGAATACTACTGGCTAACTTCTGTAGACCAAGGTTTTCGCATAACGCAATGGCTCGGCTTTTTACCTTTGCTGGTTTTTGTTCTGTCTTCTCAAAATTCTTGCGGATAGCCTCCGAGCCTTTCTTGTCGTAAGTTACCGACGGCATAGCGACAAAGCCCCCTTCTTTATTCGCCTGAACGAGTTGCAGGTCGTTGTCCTTAAAGAAGCGCACAATTTTTCTTGTTGGCGTCTTGGCCGAGGCCGAGGCCTTGAAAACGGTAGCACGCTAAAGATTTTTAGATATGTAGACGACTTTTTCATTGTTTCGAAGAAACAATCACCTTTTTTTGACCTATCCACAAGTCGTGGAGGACATTCTTACTCATTTTATACGACTCTCCAAAGGATTGAATTTTACTTTTGAACTCGCCAATGACAGCTGTTTTCAATTTTTAGACTTGAAAATAACCCTTAAGGACGAAGGCTTTTGCTGGAAGTACCAACCGCGTGCACAGAAGAAATTGTTAGCTTTCAATTCCAAGCAATCGAAAACTGTTAAACGTGCTATCGCTTTGATGTGCCTTGAGTCATCTCTAAGAAGTCCTGTTGTCACATGGCGCAGGAAAGCTTTCACGATCAGATCGCGAAGTTAAAACAGACAGGCTTTCCCCAGATAGTAGTGAGTTCTGTTGCTGAAGCTCTTCTCAAGAAGATAAAACAAGAAAGGAATAGGAACCAGACAATGGTTGCCGTTGCAAAAAAGAAAGTGAAACCTGTGGTCATGCCATATCAGCATAAAGTGGCTCATAACCTCAAGCGCGTGGCTAACAAGTTTAAGGTACCCGTGGTTTTCTCGGCCCCAAGGAAACTCTCTTCACTGTGTCGTCTAGTTTCGCAAGATGGTAGCCGCAACTCAGATTGCAAAATCAAACATGTTAATAAGTTTGTGAAGTGTGAAAAAGGGGTAGTGTACAAAATTCCGTTGAAGTGTGGGAAGGTGTACATTGGGCAGTCGGGCCGATGTGTTAATGAGCGGCTAAGGGAACACAATTTGTCTTTGAAGAACGGTACCGGTTCGCACCTGCCGGCGCACATCAGTGAGTGTGGAAAAGATAACGACAAAAAACAGAAAGCACGAAAACTGTGTGATGCAACGCTCCAAGGCACCAGCATCTTGTGCAGGAGCACTGACACGCTTGCGCGAGAATTGGCTGAGGCCTATCATATAAGGAAAAGCGGCAGTTCATGTGTCAGTGCACCATCTGTGACAACATATGATAAAGATTTTGCCTTTTTAGATAAATTACATAAGAGGTGAGTCACCTGAGCCCTTCCTATATGCTTTTCCTGGGTTTTGGCTTACACGTGGCACTGATGACTATCCATTCTTTTTGGTATAAATGTCATGTACTTTTTCCGGAATAAAACAGTTCAAAGTTTGCGCTCCGTCCTGTCTACCTTGTCTTATTGTGTCGTCTTTCTGTGCGCATAAAAGAAATCTGAGTATGAACCAAATAGCCCCACAACGTATCTTTTAGGTAGCAGTCAGTCAATTCATTACTCTAGACTCACAGCGAAAAATGTGAGGCCGAACAATACGTTTTTGGACCGTTGACAATGAAAAATCATGGCACGTATGTAATGTGGACAAATTTTCTTTCCTCTGAATTGCTGGCGCTTGTTCATCCGGCAAACCTGTAAGATCTTTTCTCAAGCAAATATATGCCCATAAGCATCGCACTTAACAAGAACGTCAGGAACAGAAGGTTGTAAAACGGCACTGGTGATAAATATGCATATATATATACGCACTCTTAGCAGCCTTGTGTGTTGACCGGAACGACTAGGTGTTTTATTTTACAGCGATGACCTTATTTTGTGTTGTGGTGTAACCTACAACAATTTTCTCTTCTCTTCAGTGCCTCGTGAACTACATCTTCACGACAGCCCTGAGCCAAGTTGTTACGCAACTGGGGTGCGGTCTTATCACCGGACTCACATCGCTTCTGGGCAGCGCCGGTTCCAGCAACGTTCTGCCATTCACGTGCGCTCTGCAAAGCGCGATTGGTGCATCGTGCGTTCAATGCTAGATCTATGCTCTTGCCCATAGATCCGAGATTTATTCTGAATGCCAATCGGCGTTGGATACATGGTGTAATAATCGCGTATGGCCGAAAATTCCTATTTGAATCTCGTGGGTGTCCGAAAGCATTAAATGCACTGAAATTAGGCAGCTACGAAGTTCGCCCTTTCCATAAAAACTTGACAAAGTTTTTGCAATATTTCTCCCGCGCTTCATCAAATACTTATTTCCATTCGGTCAATCTGCCCTCATCGTAAGAACTAAAAATGTCTCTCGGCGACAGCAGTTTCAAAAAAAGAAACGCAAAATTTCGGTAGTACAAAAATGTAACTTCACCGCGAACAATCTCTAATGCAAAAACGCTTTTTCGGTAACCGCTGTGAATAAACAGAACACTCCTGGCGGTGATGACATTCGAAGGCTTTAAAGATACGGATACATTCTATGTTTACTCGTGGATACAGAGACACGATTCGCTCTTTTGCGGTGCCCTCATTTTACAGGCACCATAGTGCATGAAGAGAGAGAGAATAAACTGCATTTGCAAAATGATATTTGCTCAGCTCCTTCATGTGCCTGAGTCCAGAACTGCAGTCGCCCATCAGTCTGCGGTGTTTCTACGCCAACCAAGTCAGAGACCTATGAGCGGCTGCTCCCAGGAAGCGAGAATGCATTTCGCTGAAAAGCGCTGCCCTTAGCGCTTTTCACGTGGAACACCTTCCGCCGCCATGAATCACCGTAGCACTACGCTATAGCCTGTGCTTGTGGGTCGATCCTAGACAAAAGTTTGCTCCAGCGCCGCAGGCTTTGTTTCGCGTGACGCTTTAATCTAGGACAGGCTGCATCGCCGAAATACGTCGTACCCTCTACACGTCCTACAATGACGTGGTGCATTACGCATTGGCGTGCCCCACCTGGTTCCAGCTCGGGATGTTGTTGGTGAACTCTAAGGCATAGAGCGCCGCCATAGATTACCGAGCAGGTCCTAACTACGTCGGCTTCTTGACAAAGGAATCTCCCACATACCTCAAATTAGCCCCCTCCTGTGCCGGCTGTGGGCACGTTATCCCCTCAAACATCCTAATCTCATTAACTCCCTCATTAACCAAACTCATTAACCCATTAACCGCCCTCATTAACACCTGGCCTTCCGACGCCCCCCTTTCTTCGAACCCACCTATTTACCTTAAAGGACCATTGTTTATCCTGTCTTGAGCTGTCCAAGCCAATTTATTCTCGTTGATTTAAACTATGCTGTCATCCAATCCCGTTAGTACCCTGATCGATTCTGCTCTTTCCCTGTAACTTAACATTACGCCTATCACCCTCCTCTGCATAGCTCGCTGCGCTGTCCTCAATTTAAGTGCAGCCCTTTTCGTTAGCCTCCGCGTTTCTGGCCCATAGGCCAGTACCGGTACAATACAACTCTTGTTCGCTTTCGTGGAACGATTGCATAGAGGTAGAGCATTCGCCCCGCCTGCCAGAGGACCGCAGTTAGAATCCCGGTGCCGCGCAATTTGCCACCGGATAAAAAAATGACTGAGGCTTAGCTAAGGTTAAGCCTAGTCAGATGCGAAGCATATTGATGGCTAGGCTTGGTAATACATGGCTTTCCTTGGTTGAATACTTGGTCATTTTAATACAACCACTAGAAGTGTAGCAAGGATTGTCGTGGCAGCTATATACGGGATCATCGGTGAATTCAATGCAGAGTGTACAACCGCTGCCCCAGCACCGGCTACAACAGCATTCTTGGCACCCATGGAAAGTACATTGGAAAGCTGAGGCAAGCTCAGCTTTATACCGCTGCTGTAGCGTCACGTGGTCAGCTGCAGCGCCTCTGATGTGGAGCCTCCACCGCCGCGGCCGACCGCGCGAGCCGGCAGCCCATCTCTCCTCTGCTGTGACGTCATGTTATCACGTGGTGTCACGTGGTCACGCTAAAGGTCAATGGTAGCTCCACCGCCGCGCTCGACGGGCTGTAGTGTAGCTCTAGAAATATGCTTCGCATCAAAATTGTTCGGGTGTCAATAGAATAGAACTGAGAGACCGGGCTTGGGCTGCGTCCGGATTTTAGCAACAAGAGCAGGCTACGCATCCTCTCATCAGAACAGCGTTTGGTCAGCACCTCATAAATGAAGACGTCACCAAAGGCCGAGTATGACGTGGCTATTCCCACGTGGGCACTGTACGCTCAATGGGAAAGTTCTTCGGCTCCCTATCGGGTTTCATCGAGACGTCGAGAAGAGTTTCATCGAGAAGTGTGTCGTAGGTGATTGCTTCTGCGTTCATCGGCTATACAACTTTCGAAAGTGCGGTCTGGGAGGCAGAGGCACTCGGCGCCGGCTGTATTAACTTGCCAAAAGCATTCCGAATTGGGCCCTTATTTTGGTGGCCCATCTCTATCATGCGGTCAAATAAAAACTTATTTCTAGCACGCACTTATTTCGACTTAGCTGTCAGTACCTCCACTGTCGAAGTGTAGTGTTCAGTTCAGTTTAGTTCAGTTCAGTTTATTTACCTTAAAGGCCCCCTTGTATCGGGGGTATTACATAAGGGGTGGAATATTAATGAAATGAGCAAACAAAACAGCGAATATTATTTAGCACTGAAGGTGATCGGTTACATGTTCTTGAAAAGTAAAGGATGAAGCGATGTTGACGATGTCACGGGGTAGGCCGTTCCAGTCCGTTGCTGCTCGAAGGAAAAATGAAGCAGAAAAGGTAGCAGTATGCGATGGCGGCCGGGCAACTTGTAGGGGATGACTGGTGCGGTGAGATATGCGTGTGGCAGCTGCGATATACGGTGACCGATTGAGGGAAGAATGAAATAATTTGTGATAAAGGGTGAGACTTGAAATGCGACGACGGAACGAAAGGGGCGGTAGTCCTGATAATGCTTTCAATGAAGAAATGCTGACGTCATATGAGTATGAAGAGTGGATGAATCGAGTGGCGCGATTTTGGACAGCTTCTAATGCATTAATTAAATAAGTTTGGTGCGGGCTCCATATGGCAGAGGCATATTCTAATTTTGGTCTGATGAGCGATTTATATGCGAGTAATTTTACGTGTTGAGGGGCAAGGCGGATATGGCGCTTGAGAAAACCAAGTGTTTTATTCAATGCTGAAATGATGTTGCCAATATGGGTGCGCCAAGATAAATCACAAGACAAGGTGACTCCTAGATACTTATAAGATGATACTGAATCAATCGAGGTGTTAGAAATGGAATATTGGAAGCGATGCGGGCTATGGCGACGAGAGAAGGATAAGAGTTTGCATTTATTAGGATTTAGGGACATGAGCCAGTTGTTACACCAATTAAGTACGCTGTTAAGATCGGTTTGAAGACTAAGTTGGTCACGAGAGTTATTAATAGTGCGGTAAATAACACAGTCGTCAGCGAACATTCGAATACTGCAGGAAACGTGGTCAGGTAAATCATTAATATATATTAAAAAGAGTAATGGACCGAGTACAGATCCTTGCGGAACGCCTGATGTAACCGGGAGGCTGTTAGACAGGTACCGCAAAATGAGATACCTGGTGGTATAGGAATTCCAACATGCCTTTTATAACACTTCAAACAGCATTTCAGGCGACAATCAGTACTTTTATCATATGAAGCATGAAAATGATTTGCGAAGGCTGACCCAAAAGACGCGGGTTCGACCTCGGCCGCCGCGGTTGTACGTAAATGGAGGCGAAATTCTACAGGCCCGTGTACTTTGCAATGTTAGTAGAGGTTAATGAACCCCAGCTAGTCTAAACTATCTGGGGGGCCTACACTACGGCGTTCTTTCATAGCTTGAATCGCTTTGGTATGTTAACCCCCCTAAATCAACCAAGCCATCATTTCCAAAAATGCACAGTCATAAGACATGGCCCTTCATTTGTTAAGACGTTTTGGCGGGCAAGATGGTTATGAAGCATCATGAAGCAAACTGCGCCATCTCTGACGCACCCAGCAGGACGAATAACAAGACAAACATAGCGCTGCGTTCATCTTCTTCGCCCTACTGTACTTTTCTTGGATTGCACTGTTCGCTTCATAATCCTTCCTTTCTGACATTCATGGTATACCTTGATCCGCCTTCGGTTGGCTGCCACCGCTGCCTCTCTTATTATATGTGACCAGATCAAGGGTCGAACTTTAGCTGTCTCTGGCAGCCTACCCGACGCCACTGGAAGAAACAAACTGAGTTTCATTTCGCTACAGTCACTGCATGGACTTCAACTGCCCTCTGGGCGAAGCACGACATTCCTGCTATACACACTTTGTGAGCATATCTGTTTTAAAGCTTTCCTTGCACAGTTTTAACCCTCTGCCGGAGGTCGCACTACGCCAGTCAAGAAAATTGTGGATAGGATAACTTTATTTGGCTCTAGCACAAGTGCTTTTTTTTTATGTGGTCAGATGAGTCCATCCGCAACGGTCGGTTGCCCCTGTTCCAGGGCTCCACTGGATGCTGCCCTCAGCTGAGCTCGCCGTATCAAACCGATCTGGTCATCGCGGCAGTCGCTAGAGAGCACACACTCCCATTGCTCCACACTTGGGTTTTGTATAACTGTGACGATGTCGACTTTTTGACATGCCCATGTGATGTGATACAGTGTAGGTTTTTCATGGCACCAAGGACAGTTGTGTGCGTAAAGTGTGGGTGAATTTTACTTAGTGTGTTTAGATTTGGATATGACCCCGTTTGAAGTTGTCTCCATGTGACAGCCTCTACTTTGTTTAAAGATTTGTGCGGTGGTGGGTACCGCATCCTGCTGCCTTTGTAGTTGTTGAGCATGGCCGAGTATTCCTGAGGTAGTGGCAGGGATTCCTCAAGGTAGTTGACGTTGGATGCTCGGTAGTTAGTATATCCTCGGGCTATCCTGTCCGCCTCTTGGTTTCCTGCCACCCCCGTGGGCCCCAGTACCCAGATGATCTTATGTTTGATCGGCTTGTGTGGTTTTGCATGTGTTTGTTGCGTCTTGCAGTCTACAGAGCGGAGTATGCAGAGCGCTCTGTGACCGACTCTGCCGCAAAGATAGTTGCGGCAGGCTGCTTGTGAATCAGTAAGAATTGTCAGTGACCGCCCAGTCCGATAGCCCTCCGCTGCCGCTAGACTTCGGATAAGAGAAAGTTCTAGCATAGCGTACACCGCCTATCGTCAACGCTTATCGCCGCTCCCATAGGCCATTTCCCTGGCGCGAATGGCCCCGAAAAGCATAGGGCACCCGCATCTGGCCTTCGCCTGTTCTGTCCGCCCCATCTGTACATGGGACACCGGTTGCTGGTGTCCGCAGTAAGTTTTGATAGTAGAAGGTGTACGCTGTGATACAACTCTCAAACAACATTTTGGCTTCGATCTGTCGCCGTCCGACCTGAGTGTAAACATTCTCCATATCCTACCGGCAATGTTGGGTCCATCAGAAGTGTAACTAGACCCATAGGTGGTAACCATGCTTGATCAGTTATATCCAGACGCACCTTGCTGGTAAACAAAAGTTCATTTGTGAATTTACATGGTTCCTAAGCAACGTTTCGGGTCATGAGCAGCGCCGTAGGTTATTCTTCTGCCAGCTCAGGCACTGCCACTGTGTAAAACTCAAGTTGGCCCGTGTCAATAGATTACCAAGTTCGAAAAGTGACTAGAGTGGTGAAGGCGCAGGGTAAGAAGTATTCCATGCACAGTACCGCTCAATTCAACCAGATTTGTCACGCTTTTGGCGACAATAAGGAAGCTGTCCTTCAGCAGGAACACTGGGGCTCAGCTTTGGAACACGTTCGCGAGGAGAGGAGCAGACGAACTTCAACGTATTTTGCCTAAGCGCCTCCTGGAAATATGCTTTGTTTCACGCGTATCGGGATAAAGGATTTCACAGCGAGAAAAGAAACGTGGTGTCTGCGGCTAACGCTTCTCTACTCCCTACGTTGGCTTAGTGGATATACAGCCTGCCAAATCTTTAGCTGGCGTGCGTGACGGCCGCGTTTTCCGTGCTCTTGCAGCTTATGACGGCGCAAACTTGCTAAGACATCAAATTTCAGCGGAGGCTTACTAAACTCCTGCTTAATATTGAGCTTTCCCGAAGTTTGCTTCGTCACAAAAAGCAGGAGCGCCGAAAAAGCGGCCGTCACGCACGCCAGCTAAAGATTTGGCCGGCTGTACGTAGCGTTTGGCGGCTGAACCCAAGGTATCGGGGTGGAATCTCGGCCGCGGTGGAAGTGTTTCGATGGCGGTGGTATGCAGAAGACGTCCGGTTGCTGTGAGAATTCAGTGCATGTTAAAGAACTCTGGGTGTTTAAAGAACCTCGTTCGAAATTTATCCACAGTATTCCACTATGCAGTTTCGCATAGCTCATGTGCTGCTCTGGAACGTTGAGGCCCACATACCACCGTTAACGCTGGCACATAAGAGCAATGAGGACGATATTGCACAACCTTCTCTCGGGGTCTCAATAAGCCATTCATTCGACAAAATTCCAGTTGCTTTTCAGTTATGCACTTTTTTGCTTGTGCACTTCAGGGTTTTTAAAGATATGACGTCACCTTCGGATTATTGGCATATGTCCCCTCTATAGTTGTCATCCGTTTGTCGTTCGAGAATACCTACTACTTTGTCCTTGCTGCTAGTGGTAGTCAAGCCTACCCTTGAATGACGACGAAGCACACCGAACACACAAAATGCAAACAGCGAAGTCTGCGGACATCATCATCATCAGCGCTCGTCTCATGTACTGCACTTCGTTGTGCTTCTTACTCATGAAATCGCTCCAAAATGCTCGACTCGCAGTTCTTGAGAACCACATATTAAAACGCGGACGATTGTCTCATCATTAAAAGAAATGATGGCACAAGTTTCTTTTCAGGCACCGCGGCTCTCGCAGAACTGGTACCATAACGAGCTGCGAGTGCATAGGCGCGGATAAAAGGTTAGAGCAACGATCGTTGAAGGCGAAGTACCAGCACGACACGTTTGCGGAGTAAGAAGTGGGGAAGGCCACAAAGGTGACGGTCGCGAGTCACGACTGAATAAATACACAAGTAGCTAAAGCGACCCATTAAAGCAGATCTTCTATTCATTTGAGGTTTAGCCCTGAACATTCAAAGACTAAAAAGCCGCCTCTGTGCGTTTTGCCGTCCGTAGCTCTGCAGAGTGCTCTCACACAGCGAAATTAATTCAGTGAGTAGTAGCAGGGTATCCAGAGAAAAAATTAAGCGCAGGTGCAATTTCCACGCAAGAATCCTTGTTTCAGCCGATGGTCAGTACTAACCAATGCGAAGCATGTTGGAAGCGACGCTTGCTCTTCAGGCGTAGCACCAGGCTGACAACTCTCGATTTTTCCTGTTTTAGCGGCAGACGCAGTTGAGGACAGTCGCGTTAAAAGACATGAAGAGTCCTCTTGACCCAGGCTCTAGGTCGTGCATCACCAAGACGAAAGCCAGCGAGGTCCTCTTGTGCGGACCGGAGGTGTAGGGGACTCAGCGGGCGGGCACCGTCGGCACGAGATAGCACACCATCACCACGAGCAGCACCAACAGGGCGCCGGCGGATGTCATCAGCAGGAACATGTCGGGCTTCCGCACCCCACACCGTCGCCGGATGCACACGCTCCCTTGCGCAACAAGCTGCGCGGGCGGGCATGGTGCCTGCAGGCACCGAGTGAGCGGAGAGCATATATTGAGGCCAGGATATGCGGTCAGATCTCTTTCAGGACGCTCTGCCTTCAGTGCCGATCCCGGGATGGCTAGCATTTTATGTTTGCGTATTTAAATGGCACATCGAAGCACAGAACCGACATTGCCTAAGCATTAAATTCCTGCGCTCAACCGCTAGTCAATTAAAACGTGTGACTTGGCTGGACAGAGGGCGCTGTGAATATCCTGCTACTCAAGCGGCTCTCGAACTGCGAAGGAGCTCTATGTGTGTATTCCAGGCAGTCCTTGGGGCGCATGGGCGCTGCCTTGAGGTAGGGCGGCGAGCCCGGTACGCTTATCCACGTTTTTTTTTCTTCCATGTCCATGCGCGGTTGACTTTCCTTCCTCGTTGCGTGGTGTAGTTTCTTTCCTACGCAGGCATCATCATTATCATCAGACTGACTACGCCCACTGCAGGGCAAAGGCCTCTCCCATGTCTCTCCAATTAACCCTGTCCTTCACCAGTTGCGGCCAACGTATACCCGCAAACTTCTTAATCTCATCCGCCCACCTAACTTTCTGCCGCCCCCTGCTGCGCTTGCCTTCTCTTGGAATCCACTCCGTTACCCTTAAGGACCAGCGGTTATCTTGCCTTCGCATTACATGCCCTGCCTAATCCCACTTCTTCCTCTTGATGTCGACTAGGATGTCATTAACCCGCGTTTATTCTCTCACACACTCCGCCAGCTTCCGATCTCTTTATGTTACACCTATCATTTTTCTTTCCATAGCTCGCAGGGTTGTCCTTAACTTAAGCTGAACCCTCTTTATTAGCCTCCACGTTTCTGCCCCAGGTGAGTACCGGTATGATGCCCAAGCTGCTCACAGCTCCGCCAAGACCGCATGAGCAGCATGGGAAAGTATGTCACCTACTCGCCTGCTCTGCGCTCCTTCAACGGCGCAACTCCCACCTACTGCGCTGGAATACTTACCCCGACTTTCCATGCTGAGTCCATTACGCCGGCGGCAGGTACGAGCCCCGTCCCGTACTTAGGCTATCGTCGTCATCTTCATTTGCTCGAAACGCCATGGAATGCTTGTCTTGGCTGGTAAGGATATTCTCAAGCCATCTCGCCTGTGCTCTGCAAGCCGGTACAAAAGCATGCGGATTACTTCTTCACGTAATCGCGCGTCCCAAAACAACTGCTGTTGAAATAAATTCCAGTATATTCATGCGTGGTGATGCATCCTTTGTTTTTGCAGCCGATCTATTTTCGACTAAAACACCAAATATTACTGTAGTGCGCTTAATGATGATGATGTCCTTAGGCTTACTGTCACATCCTGACGTCATTCCTCGTTTTCTTCTTGTCTCATTCGTGAAGAAAGTGTCATCTCCAATGTCCATACCGCCCTTCTGGTTGTGGTTATCTATCCAATGTAAAAAGCATCGATTTTATTCATATCCCGAGGCAAAATATGTAAATAATCCCTATTAAATGCGTCCAACAAGCACATCGAACCATTGAACACATTATTGATTGGGAACATGCAATGGTCACCACCGGGCAAAGACATTGGCATTCGTGCCAACATCTGGAGTCATCAAGCATTAAAAAAAAATTGCAGTACTTTCCACTTATGCCCCGAATGCTCTGCGAGACTACGCCAGTAATGCATGCTCTTTTATTCCATGGGCCCCAGAAGGGCCACGTGTTCTCCCGAGGCTATCTGCGCTGATGATGATGATGTCCTCAGGCTTAATGGCAGCTGTCTGCATGCTCGTTCTTCGTCTTCTTCATCTCCTAGTCCTTCCATTTCCAAGCCAGACTGGGCAACAGTGCTGACCGCAGATGACCGATGAGTGAGATCCCGCTTAACGCGCTGATCACTCAGAGTGCACGTCTTACCTGTACTTGTAGCCACACCATTACAGTAGTATATTATATTTATTATAACCCATTTACGCCATTCTTGCGTGAGTGTATGCAGTACATGGTTATGTGTGTGGTGTAAGCTAAAAAGCTCTCGGGCTATTATCGTAAGGCAATGAGACTACTATTGGAGAGCTTGGACACTGCATGCATTCCTGACTGGCTCCACCTTCAGGGCATGACGTGATACCGGGTTGATCAACCCGGTATCTGCATGTATGGCAATAACGATTGCCATACATTTAGAAGGTCATTGTCTACTTTACATTCACAGGTGCCAGGGAGTCCTCGTACCCCTCCTGGCGCAGTGGTGCAGCGATTTAGCAATGCGCCACTGCCCTGCGATGGCAGGTGCTCCCAGCGGTGGGCCCTGTGTGGCCTAGGTTACTCGTCCCGAGCGACCAATCATTAATTTGATTGCCACCTGCCACGATGGGCAGTTTGCTCGCAGTACGTACGGCGGGTGGGTTCTGATGACTCTGCAAATTAACGTGGCCTAGGTGGCTTACCTGCCTCCTAGGTTGCTCTCTGGACACCATTTGTCAGCTCGTGAATTTTTCGCCCACAACGCCGACGCCGGATTTTATGGGTAACGGGGCTTTTCACGCTACCGCGTTAAGAGTTCCGCATGAGCTATGACAGATGCCGTAGCCGAGGGCTTCAGAAGAATTAGACCACCTGGGGTGATTTAACGCGCGTTGACATCACACAGCACACGAGCGATTTCGGCTTCCAAGATATGCGGCCGCCGCAGTCGGGATTCGATTCCTCTTTCGTTCGACTGCGCCTGAATACAGTGAAATCCTGATGATTCGAACTCGTAGTGGCCCGAAATTTTGTTCGAATTACGCAGACTTAGAATTAGGGGTAGGCGCATCGTGTCGAGCGTCTGGTGCACTGCGTTGCGGGAATCGCAGTAGACGCCTTTATCATACCGTGTTACCGTTACCGGAGTACCGAGAGCCCGCCCACCGCCAGTGCGCTTGCGCAGATCACCTTGTAGGCGCCAGATGGCGCCAGGTACCCGGCAGCTACGTGTACGCCTGCCGCACCGGAACCAGTCAACGCATGCTCAGCGGCGGTGGACGGGCTCCCGGTACTCCGCTAACGGTAACACGGTACACGGTATGCTAAAGGTGTCTAATGCAAACGTGTCAGCCGAACTGGGTCTTTTCGCGCGTAGGCCACTCAGATCTAAGGGCGAATACGTTTCTGTGGCTGTGCCGACAAGGCTAGGCAAAAAAAAAATTGCCAGAGGCTTAGCTTGGTTAAGCCCAGAAGGTTGCGAAAGTAAATTACGAGCAACTTTAGCGACTAAAGTAGTAAAAGGCGAAAGCCTGAGTGCTGCACGGAACGCCGGAATTAGCTTAAAGTGCTATTGAGGTGTCCACTAAACCACATAGTTGGTAAGGCGCCTTTCCTTTCCTCGAAATGAACGCCGTCCCATATCTCTTACTGCCAGGGATCTGCGGTGCTCCGTGGCTACCGTTGGGACCGCGCCGACGAACCGACTTGGTAACTCAGATTTCACCTCGGTATGACGTCACAGAAGCGAGCGCCTCCACGCGTCATCCAACCGGAGGCCGTCTCAAGGTCAAACGTGACTACCGCCGGGACCACGCGGAAGGCTCAAAACATAGCGTAGTATTGCTTTCGCAATAAAATTAGGGATCTCCTCCCTAGCGATCCCGCAGCCTCTCCACCTTCACCCCGCCGCACCCCAAGCCCGAACAAGCAACAATCAACACGCCACGACACGTGGACAAAGGCACGTCTCCTTCCCTTTCCTGCCTAGCCTTGGCTGCATAGCCACAGGAATCTGTCCTTCAGGTCTGCCCGGTGTGCCACATTGCGCTAGCGCGGTTTGCAAAGGCCAGAGAGGAGGCGCTTCGACATCATATGGCTCCTCGCAGCCGGTCCCACGTTTGTGCTAGTGGTGCTCCTGTATATTAAAGTGAACTAGAATTCTAGTTCACTGTACTGTGCAGGCTCCCGCAGTGAGCAGAGTTGCGCGAAGGTCCGCCATTATGTTCCAAGCTCAGCGGGAAAGCCGCTTCTCGTGTGACAGGAGCCATGATACTCGGGGAAGACTGCGCATGCGAAGAAGGAGCGCTGACCGTTTGAAGTCCTCTGAGCTGGAACTAATGAAGTGGCAGTTTGGAGGCATCCCTCCCCTACCGGTGGTGCTATATAATACCCCCTCAGTCGGATAGAAAAGCAGACTGCGCTCAAGACGGCAGCGGCTGGACCCCTCCCGCTCATACGTCGAGTATAGGGGACCGCAGCTTCGCAGGGGGGCGCTGCGGACGCCAGTGAAAAGCGCCCTCTCCGACCGACTCCGTATTTTTGTCCGGGCAAACCGGTCACCCCTCCCATTGAGTAGCTGCGCGAGCAGCGCGCTTTCCCCTGAAAAAAAGCCAGTTCTGCACGTACTTTGCACATGTTGGCCAGCGTGCAAATCTCTTTGTGCAGTCCCGAGCTTTTTCCCTCGTGCTTGAACGCTGGCGAGCTTCAGAGGATTAGCAAAATGTACAGGGGCGCTAGAAAAAAATGCGAACAGCACGGCGCCCACGCGCTGCGCAGTCGGAATTTATCTTCAATGCGTTTTTATCTCGTTAGTAACAAAAAGACGCTAGAGTGGTACGTTATTGTATCACGGATGTCTCTAGCGTATTTGTGTTGCGAGCCAAGTATAAGCGTGACGAAAATAAATTCCAACAGCGGAGAGCCTAGGCACTCCGCTGTTCGCACTTCTTTCGGTCGCGGCAGTACGCTCTGAGATGTAGGTTAAAAGAAATAGTGGACAGTGAATTTTTTTTTTTTTTTCGCTGCGAACTTGAAAAAAGAACTGCTAGTGGATCAGGCCCACTACGTGAAGCAGATTGTTGACGAAAAAGCCGGTACCGTAACGGCGAAATGTGTATCGCAAGTAAATGACGAGATCATTTAAGACGTGGAATTCGAGGTAATACCATTTTTTTTTGGCACGGCCATCTTCGCAGATGCTTAATTTCGTTGGGTGACTGAGCACTTCGGTGCATGCAGGTTTGTTGGCCAAATAATAATGATTTTGTTACGTGTTTCGATGAATAATGATAGAAATAATTTTTATTTTAACTTAAGGCGACACGCGAGGCTGAGGAGAAAAACGAAAACACGCACGAAATGCGCCTACCAGCTGCTTGCTATATACGGCTAAGAGAAAAAAAATGCTCTAGTTTGTCAATCGCTACAACGGAGATAAGTGGTTCGTATATTTATTTTAATTCCGATTACAGCTCACGCGCATTCCCAAAACAATTATTTGCAGAGCCATCGCTCATATGCAAACGCTCATTCATGTGCAAGCAAACATTTTGATTATTTTTATTTTTTTGAAATTTTTTACATGTAAAGCAACTTCGAAAATTGAGCCCGGCGTCATAAGTCGGAACATTCAGGCGATCACTGACCTTGCCTCACACGCGTCTGCATAATGCCGCTAGCTGCAGTCAGTCTCCAAAATAAAAAACGGTAAAAAAAAATGAGTTTCGTTAGTGCGAGCTTTACTAAACACTGCATGCTTAGTGAATTACAGCAAAAACTGCGCAGAAATAATATTACGCGTGCGACATACCAAACGTGTTTAGTAACAGGAAAAAGCTTACTTCACCCTGCCCATAGCAGTTATCGAGGCCTGCCGTTTCTCGTTCTGATCCATTTCATACGCAACAATTCCGGACAAAAACATTTTTGAATAGTAAAAAATGTATGACCGCATTTTTTTTTCATATACTGGAAGATTTGACTATAGCAATCTCCCATCGATAGGCTTGCATTTTTTTTTCGTATTAACGTTTTTCTTATCGTCAACTGCTCGATACGAGCGATGAAAAATATCTAAGATTTTGCTGCATATTGAAAGGGTGGACCATTACCTTCAATATTTCCGTTACTGTACGTTACAATTTTCCAATATTAAATTTTTTTTCCCAAGAATGTAGGACATCACCAGGAAATCTGTAGATTTACCCGGGCATTCCTTGGCCGTTGATGTTCAGAGAACTATTGTGACAGCCGCACACACAACCAGTTTCTCCACTCTTAGAACGTCGCGGAATTCACAGCAAGCGGCAACACCACTTTTGTGCGCCCGCGAGCAGGACGGCACGTGCTCACAATGAAAGAGAGAGTGCCAGCTGCGCGAGCAGCACGCGCGTACCAGCCGACAGGCTGCTGGCTCAATGCGCTCCGCCGGCGACGTGCCCGGACAGCAACGCCAAAATGACCGGCAGGGGAGAAGTGGCGCTGGTGCAGTGGAAGCAAACTTCAGGTGCGCTTCCCTATAAAGCACGGCTGTACTCGACCGGCGGCGGCGCGCGCTTCGCCGGCTCTCCAAGTCCGGCTGTGGTATACGAGCCGAAACGAATTGGAACATCTGACGCCAACGAGATCATGTGATCGCCGCTACGCGCATACTGTCACGATCGAGCGACGTGTGGAAAACAGCCGGCAACTCTTACACTAAGTGCTAACAGTGCCATTCAACCCCCGTGCCCATAAGCCAGTCGACCATGACACGGGTAGCCTAGGGAAAGCGGCTCCCCTCGAATCCGGCCGTGCCCGTGACAGGGAAACGTCCGTAGCACCGTTCGAGGCAGTCACGCACATGGTCTATTGCTATAGCTAATGGTGCCCCCAGTGAGCCACTGCACTGCGAGCCGGGGTGCGCGCTGAGGTTATAGACCGAGGTAGATCGCTCGCGTCGACTGTTTCAACCGCACCGCCGCATGCGCTCGTGCATTAAAAATACCGTGGGTAGTCTACGGGGCAGAAACGTGGAGGCTAACAAACAGGGTTCAGCTTAGGTTGAGGACAACGCAGCGATCTATGGAAAGAAAAATTATAGGTGCAACGCTAATAGATCGGAAGCGGGCGGAGTGGGGTGAGAGAACAAACGCGGGTTAATGACATCCAAGTTGAAATGAAGAGGAAGAAATGGCCTTGGGCAGGGCATGTAATGCGAAGGCAAGATAACCGCTGGTCCTTGAGGGTAACGGAGTGGATTCCAAGAGAAGGCAAGCGTAGCAGGGGCCGGCAGAAAGTTAGGTGGGCGGATGAGATTAAGAAGTTTGCGGGGATACAGTGGCGGCAACTGACAAAGGACAGGGTTAATTGGAGAGACATGGGAGAGGCCTTTGCCCTGCAGTGGGAGTAGTCAGGCTGATGATGATGACGATGAGTCTGTAACTGATAATGGTTCTTTTGACGGGACTGACGCATTTTGTATAAACAGGTGGCTCAAATTACACGAGTTCTAATTAACAACCTTACACGCACATACACTGGCCAATTAACTCCCACCAATCTTTTAACACATACATATTGAACACCCATGTGAGAAGGTCCGCATTACTTTGCCGCGCAACATACCATAGTGATGCCCCGATAGCGATGAAAGTAAATTGTTTATGGTTACAAAAAATCTTGTCACAGCTATCACTACAACCGAAATTATGCAGCGTTTACGAGTTTGGACGCATAACCGCAGTAGCAAGATGATTACTTAAACACAACCAAGTGTTCTAAAACTGAACGCTGCCTGAAAGGCGAGATCAGA
This sequence comes from Amblyomma mixtum, assembly GCF_055824585.1. Lineage (NCBI taxonomy): Eukaryota > Metazoa > Arthropoda > Arachnida > Ixodida > Ixodidae > Amblyomma > Amblyomma mixtum. The sequence goes on along the minus strand of NC_143015.1, from coordinate 94,193,916 downwards.
TGGAAACCATCGACAGTTCAGAGAGTGCACTCAACTTTGAATGGCATTGTGAAGAATGAAAACAAACAATCAACACCACTGAAACATTTATTATTGCATAACCGGGCTACACGTACTGTACAAAAATAAACACATTTATGAGCAAGCTTTTACTGTGTGTGATAGAAATGTCCCACCAGCACCTGGGCTACTGAAACAAAAAGGGAAAACAAAACAAAAAGTAACAAAAAACCACTGATACAGTGTTCCAAAAATATATGCAAGCTTTTCACTTCACAACACCAACAGTTCACAGAAGCAGAGGTTGAGGGTACAACAACGGCTAGCTTTTACCTCGGCTGGAAACAATTTTTTGTAGGCACTGCTGACTTGCACACACCGTAGTTCACCAATTCGAAAAACAGTTAACAGTGGGCAAGATTTTTGCTGCAGTAACTGTTCAAAACAGCAGCAATTAAGTGCAATGTAAGCGACAGCAATACTATACACATGGCCGTCTGCCATGTCAACAATGTCGCACAACAATGTGTCACGGCTCCGTCTACACGATGAGGACCAAGCTATTGACTAGCGCGTTAGCACCATCTGCACATAGTACGCAAGCTGTTAGAGGAGCCCAAGGGGCATCGATCCTTTAGGGACAACAAACGCTGATTTCCATAGGACCCACCTACATGTAAACACTGTATGGGCGACAATAATGGAATTCATTGGCAGATACCAAAGTTAAGCCTAACCTCCATATTCAACAGAGGTGCATGCGTAGTGTATGAGAGCCATGTTTAAACGGAGACTGAGAACAACAAATTCGACTTGAGTCTGCATCGATGCAATAAAATAACAAACGGGCTGCTTTAAAAGGAAGCTATAAAAGGAAGTTTTGACGCGAGTCTCTGAGGCTTGAATATACCACTATTCACTTCGCATCAGCAATCACGGAGTCTTTTTCACTCTTGATGCGACGATTTTGAACTGAGTGGTTGCATAAAAAAAAGTCTCAATTCAATTTTTTTACCAATGAATGCACCTTGTGTTAATAAAAGAGTGGAAAGATTAATTTGCATCCAGAAAAAAAACTTGAGTTGTATGCAGTGTAACTTTAAACTTATCAATCAACTGGTAAATAACATCCGGTGCCACAGTGATGAATGCAACTAGCTGAAAGCATGCCAACCAAGAACTGCAGTCGAATGCAGTTCTTGGTCGGCATGCTTCCAGCTAGTTGCGTTCATCAGTCCAATGCAGTCGCGGCATCTAATGTGAGCTTCTGTCCTAACCTTGCCTCCCCTCGGCACAAGGTCAAGTATGTTCGAAACAGTCTCAGTCGCCCTCCAAGAAATGATTAAGCTTCACAATAGCTTAGTCATGAAATGTAACCACCGGCCCAAGCTATGTTGTCTTTACGGAAAAAGAAAATAAAAAAAGGTTACCTTGAAGGAACGTATATGCCAATGTTAAGCATACCCGGCTCCTGTGAAGAACGCCAGAGCAGTGGAAATTCTGACATTCTCAAGGATGCCTTAGTACCTTCACCCGACGCCCACTTGTTATAGACTGTCAGCTTGTGTAAGTCTAAGAGAAGTGCTAATACTGAAAATAAGGTAGTCCAGGACTACATGCCTATCACACAATAGGGAGAGACCAGCAATGGCATAGTCCATAGTCATATCAGAACACTCCTGTAACCCGCTACCTTCCCATGACCATCCAGTATAGTGCAGTTATTATTCGCTTTCTATATATTATCTAAATATCCCTTAAATTTCTCCTGTGTTCTCAATCCTACTATCTTCTTCTACCTTTCTATCTCCTTCGCATCTATTACTTTCTACCTTCCCTCCTTTCTCGTTTCCATCCACTGCAGTGTCTGCTTGGAATGTTGCAGCTACGGCACCCATTTAGTTCTCATTCTAGATAAGTGCCAACACGTAATTCTCTCGTTTGCTCTCTAAACATCGGTCCTGAGTACGAGCCCGTTACAAAGGATGCAATGTCCTGAAACTGTGCTACCACAAACATGGCTAGTTTCAAAACTGGCAAGCAGTGAAAGACAGTTTGCACACCACAGAGGGTCGTCCCAAAAGCCGAGTAGTACGAGGAAAGTACGAAAGCCCCAAGCAATCTGCTATGCCTAAGCCATTGTCGCGTTCACACCAATCACTACCACGTACTGCACCACACTAGAAAACCAACACAGTTCTTTGCCTGGGACATGTTAAGAACAGATGGCAATCGAAAGATGCAATATGGTTGCTTCAGAAAGTCCATATTGATTAAAATTGAACAGCTATTCTCACACTGAACAGCGTATTCTCACACACTCAACAGTTTTTCGTAATGCAATGTCTAGCACTGTTTATCAAAAGTAGGAGCAAACCATGAAGACTAACACCCCTCAGCACTAGCACTGTTATACCCCTGTTACACGGGTGTTTTCAACGGCAGTTCAGTTGACCGTCAGTTGAGCTGAACGGCAGTTAGCAGTGTTACACGGCAGCGCTAACTGCCGTTCAAATCTCAACGGCAGTTGAGTTCGACTGAGATCAGGGGTCCCAGTTGAACGGCCAACTGACAAGATGGCGTCCAACGGATAAAAAAAGTTTCCGTAGTGGATTGTCTTGGCTCAGTGTACTCCGGCATGCACAAAGCAGGAAACTAAGAAAACACTCCAAATAAAACTGACGCATTAAACACACGTATACATAGCGTGTGCGTCGAGCAGTCGAAGTGAGGAAACAAAAAATCGACGACGACCAGCGAACCGACCCACATCGGATAGTCTTGGCTACGAACCGACATCGTCAAGCAAATTTTTACCCAAAAACAAAAAATATATACAAAATTTGTCGCTATAGGAAAGAATATGTACAAGACGATCATTTACTACACACAAAAAAAATGTATACGCTATTTTTCTTTATTTTCACTTCGCTCTAGATGCGATGTCACGTGGTTAGTGTGCTAACTGAACTGAACGCGAAGTGCTCGTGTAACAGCAAGTGAATCCAGTTGAGTTCAACGACAGTTGAAATACTCAACTGAGGGTTAACTGAACTGCCGTTGAAAATGCCCGTGTAACACGGGTATTAAACTAACTTTAAGAAAAGCTGTCAATGTGGATTTGCCAGTTTACCAAAAGTGTTCTTATTTCTGCCATACCTTCATTGAGATGACCGCTATCACAACTAAACCCAACTGGATGAAACAGAACATCTCATGGTTACCTTGAACTTCACGGAAGTGATGCTTGATAACACTTTTACAGCTCTGCCAGTGGATTGTTGTCAAGTTTAACGTCAGAACTTTGATTCATTGACAACGAAAAACATATCTGGCAGCATTTTAAGCTCGTGCTTATCTCTCATGGCCATTTCATTAGCAAATACACTAATGCCATAATCCAATTAGTGATCCATAGCACAGCCCTGAATACATGAAGGAGCCCAAAATCCATCTCGGCCAATAAGAACGCACGATTCAACTCCAAGTCACCCATCAAAGCACACTTTTCCATTTGAGGCAAGAAACAGCAGACTGGGATATGCCATAAGATAACAGAACAGTGCTCTCAGGTCAGTGATTTTTAGAGCATTATACGCCACTCCCCTGGTTATTACCAAGCATAACACCCTTATAAATCTACTACAAGAAAGCTTCCACTAACCCACATTTTACGTCTCAATGTCAACCACAGCAAAGTCACAGTTCACTTAACCTCACCACATGTAATCAGCAGACATGTTCGCTTATGAGGGTAACTTTTCCTCGTGCATAACGAACAGCCTTTCGCACACCGAAGTATTTTGCAGTCCAGAGGTACAAGTCCTAATGACTTCTCAAACCTGTTACACAACTGCAAGCTATGGCACTAAACTCGTACCCTGAACGACATTCACAGCGTACACGCAACACACATCCGTGGTTCAGCCTCACAACTGCTGGCACAAAGCTTCCCACAAAAATCGTAACCTCCCACAAGCTCACTCTAAGTCAAGGTGCAAAGCGCTCACATTCTGGAATCTTCATTAACACCTCGCCCAAAAGGCCAAAAAAGATCTTCTAATGAGACACAAGAGATCGTCTCACTGCCAAGATGGAAAACGAAAAAGCATCTCCTCACCATAAAACCAAGGGCGTCTCTAAAGAGAGATCAAGCAACAACAGAGTAAAATAAAAAAACTCAACAAACCTATAAAAATGCACGCAGCGTCGCCAATACAAACTCAGGTACAAAAACAAAAGCCATTTTGTGTGGGTCTTTTCAACACTAAACACTGCACAGAGGTAAAAAAGGGTGAAAATAATAATAAGCGCACAAAGCCACTTTGCAAATGAAATAATTCTCTGGAATAGAAGCAACGTTCAAATCTGCAATGCAGCATTGCACCTCATAGAGCAATGCAATAATGGCAATAATGTGCAATTTTCCCTATACAACGTTTTACAGGCTATGAGCATGTAAACAGGCCGCTACAGCCTAGATATATGTATATTAGACCAGCAACAATAGAACTGATGTTTTTTTGCAAGGTACTAAATGTACTGCACTTCAGACTGAGAGAGCTCCTTGAAACTGTGAGCACTGTAAAATGAGCTCTGCACTATATTCCAACACCTGTCACACATACACAAAGAAAATTACTTCAAAACTAATCCACATAACATCAATGCTCAACACACCAGCAGCTTCACAAACAAGAACGGAATGCGCAAACTGGTCACACTTGTTCGCTCGGCAGCACTGGAAAGACTTTCGAAGCCAACAGTTTTAATGGACGCATTTACACCCTCTGAATAGCATGATGGCACACAGAAACCACATTCAGAGAAAACTGCCTACGCGCATTCTTTCCTTGCATGCAAACTACGAAAGTTGCCATGAATTCGGGCCTACAACCAACCAAACACAAGCTACGGTGCAATGATGGCATGTGAACATATCTTTGCAACATAAGTGGTAAACATTTTTGATGCAAAGTCAATGTAATGTAGGCCGCATTCATGGCAACCAACAAATCTAACCAACCCCACGGGCTTGCTTCTATTACGGCTTTCACAACTGAGTCTAAACCTTGCTCCTTAAATGCAGTTATCAGGCACTAAATCACGCATTGCTGCTGAACACGTAAAGTACGATGGTAATAGAAACAGCAAGCGTGCTTTCATTCCACAGGGTAAATATGCAAATTTTTCAATGCACAGAGTTTTATAATAGTTAATTAGGCTTAAGTTAGAACATGCGTCCAAGTCGTGTGAACAATTTGAAATCCTATGCACTCATCACTGACTAGATAATTGGTTGATGCACTGTAGTGTGCTTAACCGGAAGTAAATAGTGTAAAAAAATTTAGCAGGCAAGGGGTGCCACATTTAAAACCACATAGGTGAACCTATCATTCCTTCAACACTTCATTAAAAAAAAAATGGGACAAAAGAGGTTGACGCGATTGCATGCATAAGTTGACTCGTGTGAAAGTCGCAACTTTTCTCAAACACAAAATTTCGGAAAATGGCACTAACTTGCCCATGATAATATGCTATATGAGCATGAAAATAGAAAAGACAGGTTTCAATGACCAACTATGAAACAAAGATGCTCATGTAGACAGAGCATGAGACCTCAAGATTGGAATCCCAAACTAAGCTATAAAAGTTGGAAACAAAAAATATGGTAACCATGCAAGGCTATGTGTATAAGCCCTGAAACGGCAGATGCATTGGAACTGAAGGCCACAAAAAAAAAAAGCCTGAAAAAGAAAAGGCAAATGCAACACAACAATGTTGTGGCCCACTTAGCCACATGTGCTTTAATGTGGATAGCATGGATGCTACACAAACCTAGCAGAAAGAGTCGTGTAAAAGTTGGCTGAAAAATTCTGCTTCAAATACAATAATATTACAATTCGTGCACGATCGATACAGAGAACTTCAGCCAACTATTAATGGTTTTAGAAAATAGAAATCTGCAAGATTCTTCAAACTACACACCTGCAGATAAAAAGCACACAAATTTCTTGTACCGCACTTACCTTTCACAATTCCACCTGCTTTTTCCAGTTCAGGAGCTTCACGCTGAATTAATTAATAGCTTCACATTAACATTCCCGCTAAACCACAAAGATCCAGGGGCTGTGATGGTGGCAGTTTATAAACATATTACACATGCACAGTCTTTAATCAAAGTTCATAGCTGTAGGTACTGAAATAGCAAAGCACAGAATTTATCATAATTAACGCAATGGAGAAAAAAAACCAGCAGAAAATCAAGCACTGGGGGCAAACTACAGTGCTTGTCATTGTATTTGAGACAACCTTGCTACACAGCTATGAACCATACAGTCTGCAAGAAATTTGACGGCTCAACAGAAATTTTATCTGCGGCATCATTAATGACTCGTTATAAAACAGCAATTTTTTCTCCGTATACTGATAGAGAAATAAGAGGCAGTCACTGGCTATTGCTGTGTTTTTGCCATCGTAGCATAAATGCTTCAAACAATGCACGTTAGACTCCACATGAAATCTGCCTCCCTTACATTACAGAACTGCTTAAAAGGAACATTACGACCAATACCTGGGTGCAAGAACCCCTCATTTAAACATTACGATGCACGAATCTCCAATTACTGGTTGTCTGATGTTACTATACGGGGTGACAACACCACAGAGTTCACGATGATACACAAACACATTCAAATTGTTACTAGTGTGTAACTGTCTACAACCGGGCCGTTTCAAGAGGAATTGCGGGTTCGAACTGTAAAACACAGAGGAGGGGAAGTCTTGGCAGATGTCACCATTTTTCGCAAATAAACAATGAGAAGATTCACATAATGAGCCAGTAAGTCTCCTGCCCTGCCACCAGCCATTTCCCGCCCTTAAGCAACCTTGCGGACTCGTCATAACCGCACTAACACCTCCGCATCATTGCAAACATGGGGGGGAGGGGGGGTCACGTGAACAACAGACTGACGGCGGAGGTCGCCAGAACAGCTCATCGACGTTGATGGGTGGGAACAACTGGAAGTTCCGCGCAATGGGTCGAGCTGCATCACTGGCTGCTGTACCGCACGATGCCGAACTTGAGCCGCATCTGTTCGAGGAAGACCCAGGTGAGGATGGTGTGTGGGCCGAGCCGGACAAAGGCTGGAATGTAGCCCTGGAAATAAATGCGGGGGAAACCGAAACAACTGAATGCGGGTGGTCCAAGGATAAAAGAAGAAAATATGAACTGCTTCTCTGATTTTAATCAAATTTTTTTTTGTTATATATATGCTATGACAGCTGTGGCTAAACCACCTTTTCCTCTCTTTGCTCTTCTCGGCCAGTGCCATAGCAGCTGTGCCCGGGTGAAGAGCACCGCAATCCTCCATTCCCCACCATCGGATATGGAAGATCCCAGCATTGCAATCGCATCCACATTCAGAAAAAGGTCGTCAGCAAACGCAGGCCGGGATGTACCGTATTTTCACGATTCTAAGCACCCCCCCCTATTTTCGGAAAAATTCAGAAATTTTTTTCCGAAAATAGGGGGGGTGCTTAGAATCGTGAAAATACGGTACATCCCGGCCTGCGTTTGCTGACGACCTTTTTTGACGGACGGTACGAGCCAGACGTCGTACGAAGCGGGGTCCTTCTAAAATTTGCGTCGTATAACCGAGGTTTTTAATGCATGGTCTCTATTGGGGTTTTGCCGGGACCGCACAAATTCGTCGTAAAATGCGGGTCGTCGCATGACCGGGGGACGTATAATCGAGGTTCCACTGTAACATGAATACCGTATTTACTCGCATAATAGGCGCACTTTATTTCCAGAAAATCCGGCTCAAAGTTCGTGGTGCGCCTACTACGCGGGGTAAAATTTCCGGAAATTTTTCGACTCTCAAAATTGAACACACCACGTAAACGCACTCGTGTACGGGGCCGCACCACATTTTCCCGAAGAAAATATTAAAAAAAAAAGATCCGTGTAAGGTCTGCACCGAAACTTTCCTGACTTACGCGGGAATAGCCTTCGGAATGCACGCGCCGAGGCCTCTGCGATCGGCTCCGGCTGCGCGCAACGGGCGCTTGATCACGGAGGCCACACATGCGCACAGGAGCTTCCAGACGCCACCCACGGAGGGCGCCCGATTTAGAGCTTATCATCATCATCAACGTTTTCCTCCGCCGCGCCGCGAGCTTTCGCTATCCATATCGCCATCAGCATCTCCAGCTCGTTTTTTTTTGTTTTTTTTTGTTGCTGTCAAGTGCCGGGATCTGCGGTAGCGCGATAGTTCATCGTGGTTTATGGCTTTGCCGCGGAGCGTTGCTGTTTTAGCTCGACGGCCAAGCACCTTAACAACTACACGGCTAGCGTGCGGCAGGTCGGAAAATACGACGTGGCCGAGAAGTGGGGCAGTTGCGACTGCGGCGTCCCTAAATTTTCGTACGCGACTCCAAGCGCCGAGGTTTTCGCGGGCCTAAGTCGGGAACGTTTCCAGCTGGAGATGAAGCTTTCCAAACAGACGCTTAAAGTGAGCATCCCTGAAAACTGTGTGCGGCTGTTCTACGCGATGTCGTTGTACGTGCTGTGGGTCCGCAGCGGCACTAGTGAAGACTAGTAGTCAGTTCAGCAAAAGCTTTGTTAAAATAAAGATTGGGGAGCGGGGGGGTGGCGAGGTGTCGGCTTGCAATCGAGTAAATACAGTACTAATCACAGTGCCAAGTTCGGGGTGCGCCTTTTATGTGCGGAAATAAAAAAAAATCTGATTTTTCGTGCCCGAACTAGGGGTGCGCCTATTATGCGAGTGCGCCTATTATGCGAGTAAATACGGTATATGCTTAGAAGGAACCAGGAACAATCATTTTTGTAGCTCACTAAAGGAACACCACACACATGCATGCAGAACCTAGAGAAAAGCCCAGAGACTTTGGAAGCCTGTTGCTCCAAAGAGGAGTCCCTGCAAATTATGGTGTGTGCTGTGTTGCCATCCTTGGGCCACAGAGGCCACATATCTTCAAACCTTAGCAGCGCAGAAAAAAAGGAATGCGGTATTCAACGTTGGGACGCCTTCGTCCCCTGCGTTCACTTTCCCGCAATGCACTAGTTCCCTGTGGTTAGCTCCCCCGCAAAGCACTCCTCTCGGTTCAGTTACTTTTAACTAACAGGGGAGGGCGCTCGCGTCGCAGCGACACCAGCGCCACGGATGGCGTTTTGCTGCGCGCGCGCGAGGGATAGCCGGGTTTCTTCTGCTCGGCACCGGGATAGCTCGCGGACGTTTCGCGAGCGGCTCCGCTCTTCGCCGCGGGCGACCTCGTGTGGAAACATGTTCCCCTCAGCTCGTCCCGTCCGGCCTCGGAGTTATTCCCTCTGCCCTACCGTGGGCGAACATTCGCTCGTAACCGTGCTGGTGAGTCGGACATCCTCGATTCCTCAGTGTATTTTGTTGCTAGCTGGCGTTATTGTTGTTATAGCAATAAATGCCTTGTTTGTGTCAGCCAGTGTGTCGTTCCTTTGTTCCCGCAGAGCAAGGCCCGCCGTGGTCGGCGTGCGCTCGGTAGCGTACGCGACCATGAGGTGAGGTCCGTGCGGTTTTGAACTGGCTCAGCCGTGGTTAAACGGGGAGAACGGATTTATCTCCCCAATTTAAACCCCACAACGTTTCGCTCTCTCCGGTTGATGAGAGCGATTCACGACAGCATAGATAGCTTGCTTCCAGAGGTACACAATTTGAGTTCGGTGCTAACCAGGCGTGTTGATAGCTGTCATTTTATTCTCTCTATCAGCCGACAGTGGTCCAGGCTAGTTCAGGGTGCTATGGCCGTGTGGTGAAGACACTCACCTTGAAGAAAGCCATGACTCCCAATTTCTTTGTTTCTAGGGCACAGTGTAGTATACTCTGGAGTGAGAAATGCAAAACACAAAAAAGCCCCATGACACAAAAGAACTGCACAGCATACCAGGATCACAGCAAGAGAGAAGACAAACACTTCAAGTGGCAACAACGGAGCCACACACAAAGGCTATCTCACACAGTCACAAACTTACATTTCACCCGAGCGCTTATTATGTTCTACCGACCATATTCAAGAAGAACAAGCTGCCTGCATGCACCATCCTTACACTAGATTATCAAGGTTCCATGTCTGCACTGAGACATTAGGTAAGTCAACTTTCTGAAGAAACCAACCACACACTCTGATATGGATAGCGGCTCGTTCACCACACAGTGTGATTAACGATAGTTGCTCACCCGTGCTCGTTCATCACCCCTATTGGCAACACATAATCACCCCTGACCGTAAATAAAACAAATGATGGCATTACTAAAGTACATTTCACTTTCCAAGCATACCGTATTTTCCGGTGTATAAGACGCACCCCCCATATATGCAGGCTGTCATTGAAAAAGTTATTATATAAGACGCACCCGTGTATAAGACGCATCCCAATTTACCCAGTTAGGCTAGTGAGGCTTAATTAAACATGCTTGTGCGACCATTGCAAAATGCACCGTACCTGTGAGAAGTTCTTAAGCACCGCTAAGTGATCGAAAAAGGCAACACTCACGCCATACCCACCCACGTTTTAGCAAAAAAAAAAGAAAAAAAGAACGAAGGAACTCTCCTTATGTCCATAAGAACATTTTATATTAACTTAAAACCTTCGAAGTCTTGATCTTAAGATGTGCTATCAAAAAGCATGCCCATTTCTGGAGGCGACCCAGCTGAAACATTTTCTTCGCACTACGTACGTACTACGTACACGGAGCAAACAAAGTTGCAAAGGGTGACTGAAAGAAACACCGGCTTGTCTTGACAATGGCGAGAAACGCGATCGTCACTATCTTTTGGCATTTCACATTACTTTTGCTTGGGGCCTGCGAAACGGTCGCGGGTTTATGATTCCGGAAGTCGTCATCCCCACCGTTTAATAATAAAGTTGCTCTCGGTGGTCCCCGTATTGAAGTATTAACCGTATTAAAACCGCGTTATTGGTAGTGATGTTTTTTCGGTGAAAAAAGCGTGAACATGGACCTGAGTAATATCTGAACTCGCAAAAGAAACAGAAAAAGTCGCATATAAGACGCACCCTTGTATAGGACGCACCAGCAAGATTTTTGAAAAAAAGCCGCGTCTTATATACCGGAAAATACGGTATGTTAACCACTTTTGCAACCGGAGGTTCAAAAGCCATGCAAGTCGTTATACACGAAGATGCAAAGGGACAAGTCACAGGTTAGGCGGGCCTGCCGAAATTTCACCTGCCGTCCACCAAGACTGGCTGAGTGTGCTACCATTTACAGCAGCTCACACCTTAGAACAGAGGTTCACGGGACCACTCATCAGGGTGTGGAAGAGCCATGTTAGATACCCTCACCTAACCCAACTACTTTTGACACTTGAATCGAAACAAATTCTAAGCTCTACTGTCAGCATACCAAAGAGCACTGCCATGTATAAATGGTTCTTATTGTATTGCTCAAGTACAGCCTGATGCACAGAGCTCAGTTTTCACCATGTGCTCAACAAACAAATTTATATGAATAGCTATGAAGATTCCTAGTCCTATTCATGAATAAAAGGAACATGCAACAGCTGGCCAAACATGTCTGCCAATGTGAACTCACTACGTAGAATACATTTTTTCAGCGCAAAAAAAAAAAAAACACAGGACAAAGAAAGGGGAACACGCAGGACGAAATCAGTGTTCGTCGACCTGGAGTCGAGTATATATATTTTGTGGCACTGAAACTTTGGTAAAAACGAACTTCACCACAGCTGCGTTTGACTGCACCAAACTGCACTCATCCCTGAGAGTGTAATGCTCACCCTGTACTCGCCCGGCTTGGCATTCATCATTCGCGTCTTCATGACGTCCAAGGGCTGCGTCAGTGTCGTAGCGATGCCAGCCTGAAAGGACAGGGGAAACATGCTTTTGTTCGTGCCATAAAAGCAAGCGAAATGCTAAACAGTGACAAACAATGACCGAATCTCCTGAGAAGAAAAAAATTTTGAATAAGATTGGTCCAACTTGTAGCTGGTGAACAAACTGCAGAAGTGCCAGCCGTCATCTCATTGCGAGTTGCATATAGAACCAAGCTCACTTATCACAAAAACAGGAGTAGAATGCGGAATTTGTTTCTTCTATCACAATGTTCACAGTAAGCTAGGCGACTGAAGGTAGCTTTCTTAAAGGGCTACAGGCACTAAATCCTTATCCCATGCTTTCTGAGTACACTGCAGAAGGTACTGAATGCATGGATGAACACGTGGAATTCATCTCAACCTGCCAAACGAATCAATTCGGCCTGCCATGTAGTTTCATTACAAGTTTTGACAGCTTGTCATCAGTGGTTATGCTGCTTAGGTTTGGTTAGCGAGTAGGTGCCACATTGTTCACATTTCTTTTCGCCACAATTGTACCACAATAATAACATAAATAGCACAGCTCCACATGGCAGATCATCTTCTGAAGCTCCATTTCAATGAGGACCAAGAAATTTCGAAGAAAATGTCTTTACAGCACTAAGAAATTAACTAATTAGGCTCCAGTTATATTGCCATAGTATGGGAACTAAATAAGCCATACAGAAACTAATTTTATTTTTAAACACAGGAGATAACACATGCAGAAACTTAATTTCATTACAATAGCTAATTTTTCATTTTAAGACCAGCATTTCCCCTTTAATGCAGTACAACTGCAAGCTCACTGAGCTGAATAAGGTATCGTCTGGCTGCAAAAAACCAACTAGCCTGCAAAGACAATCTTTTTTTGGTGTTCCGGAAGTATTCGAGATATTCGCTTCGAAATTATTTGAAGAAAATTATTACTCGCTTCGAAGTCATTTTGAACCAGAAAACCACTATTCATATAGGACTGTATAAAAGCCCATATGCTATGGCAATAACATGCAATAATAAGAAACAGTCACATCGATGTCACTCCTTCAGTGAGAGTTTGTTTTCAATGGGCCATTTGTAAGTGGTATATCTCTACGAAACAGACAAGGTACTGAGTATGAAGTGAGGCTGACCGGTACCAACTCCAAGAGCGGTAACGAACTAGCACTAACTACACAAGTAACTTTCCAACCCGCTGTGTCATCTAGAGGCTTTTATTTTGCAGATGTACAAAGTTTTCAAAATGGCAGGTGCTTTCGAAAGAAAACACTCCTCGTCACCAAGCAACTCAACGAGGGGCCGTCCAAAATCTGCGGCTGTTTTCATTTATAATGCTTGACATCTCCGACCAAAGCATACTCAAGTTCTCAGCGCTCGCACCAGCAAAACCAAAAAAAAAAAGTAGTCAACGACCTGACTGAACTTGTGAGCGACCAGTCATCCTGTGTTTCATCTTCCTTCAGAGCAAAAGCTCTACATCATGACGAAAGCTGCAAAAGCCAGTTCATTGCTGAAGCCTGCCCTTGAGTTGACCTTGTGAGCCTAAATAAAGTAAATAAAATAAATATTTCCAAGGCTAGGCTTCGAACCTGCAGCAGCATGAACAGACCAGCTTTGCTGGCCAGTGCACGAGATCACTATGCTATCACCGCAGCCGATCACGCCTCGTGTTAAACTGCAACACACTGTCACGCTGTGCACTGCATGTCGTTTTCTTCATCAAGTAATATCTAACATCAAACTAATATCGTCGCCAGATGGACCAACAATCCAGCAAACAAAAACCACATAATTTTGCACGTCTACTCGGTTTGACTATGTAAAAACTCTACCACTTTTTTTGTCCCTGTCTTTCAAATTGTCACTCCTAAAAAGTGGAAGCAAAGGCAAGATGGAGACAGCCTTACCGCCATGAGGCTCGAGGAGAAGTGTGTCGTCAAGTTGTCGCCAAAGTATCCGGTCGTCAGAAGAAGCTGTTTAATCTGCTCGTAGAATGAGATCTGCAGGTAAAGAAAACAAAATAGATTTGCTACATGCAGCTGGAAAAAAAAAAAAAAATTTTTGGGGGGGGGAGAAAAACAATGCTCCCCGGCTTTTCGCCAGTCCAGAATGCGACTCAAAGCTGCTGTGAAAGTTGACATGAGCAATGCCGGAGAAAGAGGATCATCAGTGAAATCATTTTCAGCATCCTCATGCACATAAGGTGTCAAACTTCGAGTCTCGTTCATCCATCCAGACACACTTGAATGACAAAAACGGCGCTAAAGACACCACCATATCGAGAAATAAAGATAGGACAACAGATGCAGCAGAGACAACTGAGTTCTTGTGAAGTGCCTGACCTCCCCTCATCCCTTCTATGATGCCATCATTGAAGGTGCACGGAAGAGGAATCCGAACTTGTCTTTTTGCCACGGGAACTCGAACTGCACGTTCCGAGCTTCCTTAGAAACTGCGATTTACTGCCCTGTGTGGCCGATTTCCCCAATTAAATCGAATTAACGCCCGGCTCCCGCCCTTTTTTTTTTAATTCTCCCCATACGGTGGGCGGAGTCGACCAACGCGTGGAGTGCCTTTCACCCAGTCCCGTGGCGGCTTGCCGCTCTGCCATCGACGGAGTAATACGTAGTAGTCCGTAGTAGCAAATAGTCCGCGCATATTTTTATTTCTGCGGGCTTATTTTGCGGCTATATTATCTGCGAATGAAACTATTTATTCATGGAAACCTAAAAAACAAAATAAAGCGAAAGCAAAGCCTCCTCGGAGCTGGCTGAAAGGAACTTCACGTGTTGGTCGACTCCGCCCACCGTACGAGGGAGAAATCAAAAAATAAAGGCAGGAGCCGGACGTTAATTCGATTTAATTAGGGAAATCGGCCATACAGGGCAATAAGTTGCAGTTTCTAAGAATGCTAGGAACGTGTAGATCGAGTTCCCGTGGCAAAAAGACAAGTTCAGAATCCTCTTCAGTGCACCTTTAAGGCCCCTAATCTCCTGTCATCCCACAATAAATCGCAGATTCAAACACTTTTTGTGCTATTGCGTGTTAGCAGACACATTCTCTTTTTTGATGTTATTGCTGTTATGTAGATCACAGCAGGAGCTACAGTATGATAGAAAATTCACAATTTTGCCAAATTAGTGTGCATATAACATGACGGGGAGCGTAAATGAAATAATTTTACGATCCTACTGTGATTTAAAACTATTCAGGCCAACTATATCTGAGGCCGCCCAAAAAAAACGCAGGCGGCACGGAAAAAAAACGGAAGTGGCGAATATGGCGACATTATTGAAGCTTCAATGCTTTAAGTGCGCACGCCATATAGAGTGAAGCCAAACAGCCTACACATTAATGTACGTAGCCTCCCATGCAGCAGCAGCCGTCATCAGCGCTGTTCACTGTTCATTAAACTCTTTCAACATGTTTTCCTTCTCAACAACCAGCACCGCCCCTCTTTCCATGTGCACAGCAACCTTCTCCTTTGCAGTGGCACGCCGTATGTTTTGACCAGTCATTAAGAAGCTCGTTTCTCCTACTAGCCTCTAAGCCTGGTGGGGAAAGTCACTCCAGCTACCTTGTCAAGCTCTAAAAAAAAAAAAAACGATGGTCGATTTGCATAGTTGGGCCTAATGTCTTCAAAAGAAAATTTTATTAATTTAGTCATAGTTATGAAATTCTCAGGGCACATGTATTTTTGTGCACTGATTCTAGATATGTCATTTAATTTCACATAAAACAATTCCTTGAGCACTTGTGCACTTTTTATGCAAGTATTTTGCAGAGAGTTTTGAAGAAAATTTGCTGCAGGAAACTCGCTGAAATGTATGCCATTGCGTTCTCTTGACAGCAAGGAATACAATAACGGTAAAATTATCATCCTGGCTCTCATAGAACATGAGTTGTAGGGTACTGAAGCTGCCACTTCAGAAACAGGAATACGCACTTTTCTTCTCATTTCTGAAGTGACAACTTAAAAACTCTATAACTCAAGTTCTATGATAGGCAGGAAGACAGTTTCACCCTTATTGTATTCCTTGAAATCAAGAGAACCCAATGGCATGCATTTCAGCGAGTTTCCTGGAGCAAATTTTCTTCAAAACTTTTCCCAAAATACTTGCATAAAAACTGCACAAGTGCTCAAGGAATTATTTTACATGAAACTGAATGACATATTTAGAATCGGCACACAAAAATACATATTCCCTGAAGATTTCGTAACTGTGACTTCATTAATAAAAATTTTTTTTTCAAGACCAGGGTCCCCCCTTAAGTGCGCTAGCAGCTGGGTTTTCACTTTGGTTCCGGTGTTCAGATGCAGTGTTCACGGATGGCAGTTTTTCGGATAGCGATAATTGCACATATATGTGCAATTTGTCTTCTCTCCATTCACAGATCTCTGGAAGTCTTCCTACCACTCCTTGTGGTTGCGATCCCGGTTGCGCTGCCCGAGGAGCTTCTCATCATTTACAGTGCTTCCCTTTACGTGTGCTTTTCAAGGCACTCATCACTGCCGGCCTTTCTAATTTGAACAACTCTGCCAAGCATACAAGTTCCAAAGCCAGTAAAATTACATTCACACAGAGCTTCGGCAAGAGGTTGAAAAACAAGTATGCAAATAGAAGACAATGTGGAAAACTTGAACACTCCATGCAGTTTCTGTTCCTCATAAAAAATTCCAATTTTGTGGCAGTTTTTGGCAAGCTGATGTTCGCTCAGCAGCAAAAGAAGTATTTACCGCAGATAAAATTGCATTAAAAAAAATCTCCCGCCACTCAATCCTGATTCCTGATGTCTATACACTGGGAAAAAAAAAAAAAGACTCCATGGTCACCATTCGGAAGTGAACAGCAGTGTTGCTGGCAAGTCTCAGTGATCTCAGTCAACAAATAAGTCGACAAAATGCAGTTGAGCTGCAAAACCAGATGGTGATGACAACTGTAATTCATTTTTTTTTTTGTTTTCTAGCTAACAACAACAGCTCAGCTTTCCGTGGAAGTAGCGTCTTTGTCATGAGAATGAAGTCACATATCAATACAGCAGGCCAACTCAAATTTGTCCTCAGTGTGCTATGGAAAGAAAAATGATGGGCAGAGACCGTTAAGAGACCGGAAGAGGGCAGAGTGGGTGAGGGAACAAACGTGGGTTGATGACATCTTAGTTGAAATCAGGAGGATGAAATGGGCTTGGGCAGGGCATGTAATGCAAAGGCAAGATAACCGCTGGTCCTTAAGGGCAACGGAGTGGATTCCAAGAGAAGGCAAGCATAGCAGGGGGTGGCAGAAAGTCAGGTGGGCGGATGAGATCAAGAAGTTTACGGGGATACGGTGGCCACAGCTGGCACAGGACAGGGTCGATTGCAGAGTGATGGGAAGAGGCCTTTGCCCTGCAGTGGGTGTAGTCAGGCTGGTGATGATGATGATGATGTGCCATTTAAAATAGTGGCAGCGTGGTGTCCCACCTGTCCGATGGTCATGAGAACGGCTCTGGCGGTGGCCGCACCCCCACCGGAGAAGAGCTTGAGGGCCCCCTCCTGCTGGTAGACGCGCCAGAGGCCATCAATGGCATTCTTGTAACTGGGCAACAATGAGGGACAAAAAAACGGCAAGTCAGTCAACAGCGGCATCACAAAAGGACAATGCGAACGCAACATGCAAGACATGAAAATGCTCGTGTCGTTGGCATTCCGAGAATACAAGCAGAAAATAAAGGGCATGCTTTGGACTCCCCTGTGTGACCCAACACTGCAACCCCAAAGTCGGGCCCTGCCACCAGGCAGCAAGGAAATTCAGCTTTCGTGTTGCTTTTGTTACCCCGACAACCACGGTGGTTCGCCGCCACCGCATTTAGAGCCATTGTATCACCTGGCTCTAATTGCCTCTCTCTAATTGCTCCACATCAATTTGTTCAATTAATCAACATTAATTAACCACTTTTAATCTATTTCAAACCTTCGCCCAGCTTTTCCCCACAACTTCGACGTCCACGGCTGTTGTGACGTCCACGCACTACAGCGACACCCGGGACAATTTCAACATCTAATCGACTTTTTCGCCTCTAATTGATTAATTACTGCACATCAGCCAAATTTGACGCGCAGCGACATTTTATGATCCTCTCACATACAATAATTCTTCTACTGCTAATTCTTCCTTGAATGACACAAGGGCAGCAGTCATGTTTTGCATCCACTTTCTACACACACGAAACCGTGAACACAGCCAAGAAATGCTTTCGCATTAAAATATCTGTCTATATGTGTCTATATAGTATATCTGTCTATATAGATGATAATGACCGACCCCAAAGCCGGAGTACGCTACCCAAGCAGCAAGGAAACTCAGCTTTCACGTGGCTTCTGTGTTTCAAAAATATCTGTCTGTATGTGTACAACGTACGTGATGCTGCAGGCTAGCCAAGGCCTCATAACTGTTGACAATCTACAGCAAGGGATTGCAAACTCGGTTCCACACAACAGTCGGGCTCGATGGAGCACTTTTTGCGTTCCACAAGCACCTAAATATACCAATACACTAGACTCCCTTTAAAAAAAAACTTAAAGAGATCAGAAAATGTGTTCGTCTTATCAGACCTTCACCTTAATAGAACTGCCCCAAAGAAGTTATGCAAGCATGCTATGCATGTCCAAATATTTGTTACACGAAAAGAATGAACAAAATGACCTTGAAATGAGAGGATAACTGCATATGAAGCACATATGGCACTATGCATGAAGTAAGCTAAGAGCAAAAGCTTGAAACAAGGTCATGTTATCCTACTTGAAAACAGCATTGGTCTACCTCTCTTTTTTTCGACGTCTCTTTTTTTCACTCTCTCTGTCTGCAAGAACTGCTTCTTTTTTTTTCCTCACTTGATTCCTGAGGCTCTGAGAAGGTGCTCAGTTGTGTGTGTCCATCTCTTATCTCGCATCTGCCACAGCGCAGCTGTTATCAACTATGCCACCAGGCACCTTTCCGTCCGACTTGGGCAATGCCCATGCGATGCCAGTATCTGGACATCTCTACGCGGTGATAACACATATCACGAGGCTGTGTGAATAGACAATCTGGCTCCCAACTGTATGAGCCAGAGCGAGTGCACTCGACGCCTACGGGTCCCACAATACCGAGATATGGCATTTCTGTACCGCACACAGGCAGGAACGAAGATGCCCTGCCTCTTCCGCATCAGCACGAAAGCTTCCCTGCAAGAAACTCTGCCCCGCAAGACAGAGCAAAGTTGCACGGAAGCTATCCTGAGAGGATGCGCTTTCTTCCACGCAAGCATTTCATACATTTTTTTGTTCCTTTGTTCTACAGCACCGCATAGGCATACTGTGAGTGTCATTGCATGCGGTTGCCAGAGTTCCCAGTTGCTGCGAAAGTTCGTCTTAACTGCAGCACATGCGAAACATGCACATGTTCATTTCTAGCATATTTCTTATTTTTTACACTGGCCCCACATAGGGAACCAACGAAATGGTCTCACATTGGTCATTTTATCCGAGAACTTATCTTAACTGAATTCGTCTTCACAGCAGCCTACTACCCGCCGCGGTGGCTCAGTGGTGAGGCACTCGTCTACCGAGCCAGAGTACCCGGGTTCGCACCCAACTGCGGCGGCCGCGTTTCGATGGAGGCGAAACGCAAGAGGCACCCGTGTGCTGTGCGATGTCAGTGCACATTAAAGTCACTACGGCACCTCTTTCTCTCTTCCTTCTTTCACTCCCACCTTTATCCCTTTCCTTACGGCGCGGTTCAGGTGTCCGCCGAGATATGGGAGACAGATACTGCGCCATTTCCTTTTCTCAAAAAACCAATATACCAATTTTAGCAGCCTACTGTACCTGCACCTTTCCTTTGCCCACTGTTTTGGATAACAAGCGTACAGTAATTGCTTACAACAGACTGTTTCATTACACAACTAGTCTTTATTAATACCGTATTTACCCAATTCCAACGCGCACCTTTTTTCGGGGGAAAATACGTCTCAAAATCGCATGCGCGTTGGATTCGAGTGCAAACTGAAACTGCCCCATAGCTGCCCATCGTCATCGCCACTATACGATGTGGGAGCTCACTAACTGCTGGCAAACATGGGAGCACGTTTGCTTGTTGTTTTCTGCGTTGCAGGAGCCGTTTTCAATCGGTGTGGCGCTTGTCATTGGTCGCGTGCTCTGCGACCACGGACCACGTTCACGGCGACGGTATCCCGTGCACTGCCGCGGGCAGACGCCTCATCACTGCCTTTGCACGATCGAGATACGCGGCTCGAAGAATATGTTGATGAAACAATGGTTGTCGGAAACGCGTCATTTCAGCCGTAAAGTTCCAAAAACGATGAGAGTCCTTTCTGTTTTGCAGCCGATTTTCTGACAGAGATTACATCGTCCGCAGGCGGGGCACGCCGCGCCGCTGGCGAGGTCATGCATCATGCCGATCTCACACATAACAGCACTTCCGCGCTCGTTTTTACGCTTGTTTTGGCAGTCGAAGATCTTTATCTTTCGCTCAGATGCACTGACGAAGTCATGGATGCTCCGCAAGAAGCTTGAAGGATCCAAATGGTGCATCGCCGTTGCCGCAGTTACGCCTAGCAGCAGACGAACCTCCCGTCACCGGAGCTCTCCGCTTGCGCTTGGGGCGTCTTCCTTTATACTGATGCTTTGTCAGGAACTTGCGTGAACGAAAATCTCGTTTCTCAGTCACATCCATAGCGGAGAAAGGAGAAAAACCCGGACAGAAGCGTTGGTTCATGTCTCGGTGGCGGCAGAACGAAGAAGGAGCGTCTGCGTCCGACTGTGCGGTGGAATGCTCGTAGCCAATGGAAGGGCTCCGATCGTACCACGTGATTTGAAGGGCCAGTCGCAACGCTCGACTCGGGCAGGAAACGATCTTTTTTTCGTATTTTTATCAAGAATGCGCCGCTGCCGAAGTGGCTTCTGGTAGAAGATCGGTAGTCCTACTTCCCCGCGAAAATTCAAGAGCGGGCGACGCCGTAGAGCGAAATGCCGCGTTCCCGAAATTTGGTCAAATTCGCACTTTCGCGAGCCACCGCGAGTGCTTTAATTGCATTTTTTACTAACTTCCCACTGATTATCGGCTTTGATTTTTTATACATAAAAGAAGAGGCTTGGGGGAAAACAAAACGCAAGAAAATACAAAATCGACTTATCGAAAAAAATCGCGGTTTTTTCACCCGCATCTTTCTTTAAAATATAAAAACGGTTGCAAATTATTTTCATTCGTGGAAGTCACATGCACGTTAGAAGTGGGGCTTGTAGTTTTTTTTTTTTCATTACCAATATCGGGGGCGCGTTAGAATTGGGGTGTGGAACTTTATTTTTTTTTTTTGGTGCCGTAAATTGGGTGCGCGTTGGAATCGGGGGCACGTTGGAATTGGGTAAATACGGTAGTTCCTGAGGGATTTTTTGAGACACCGTGCATCTGCAGGCTTTTTTTTTTTTCAATGCATGCATGTTAGGCCTAAAATGGCACAAGCCAAGACAAATGAGGTGGCCAGATATTGGTGCCACGTTTGCCACACGCGGAACAGACGAAAAGCTGCTTGGTTTGCCTGCTCGTACAGTTAACATCTACCCTGCGGATGGCACCAGACAGACACACAGGTACCAAACTAGGCACCTTCGGAGCACTTGGAGCGAGAGGGAAAGTGAAAATCTGAGCAAAAAATAAACACAAATATCAGTTGCTGCAGAACAGAGAAAGAAAATCAGCCTTTGAAAAAAAAGAAAACTGGAACAATGTCGTTTTTAAGCAGGAGAATGTGAGCTTGCTTCATGGCCCTCACTAATCAACTGACCTCGTACATTGCACAGTAAATGCTACATCTGCAATTATCCTCTCCCTGAAAGACCATTTTATGTACTTTTCAAGTGCCACATACTAACTAGACACACCTAGCATGCTCACAGATCTTGTTTTGGGGGCACTTCAGTTAAGGCAAACTTCTGATAAGACGGAAAAATTTTCATACACCCTTCAAGTTCATCTTAAAGAGAGTCTACTGTGTAAGAAATGCGTTTGAGCATTGCAAGCCCCTATTACAATCTTGGAGCCAGGCCATTTATGCATGCAGAATAATTTGAGGTTGGCCACTGCAATGACTGAGCAAATAAGGTGCACGGTATTTATAGAAGCTTCACAAAAATAAAAAGAAGAAAGCACTGCTACGACAAACAGCCTTCAGAAATGTTTTCACCACATGTTCGCACGTCCTGGAGGCAAACCTCCCCCGACTCTTTTTTTTTTTTTCCATTGTTTTACAATTTAGGAAAGTGATCAGAACAATGATCAGAACAATAAAGAACATCGCAGTAATTGCCTCATCTGCTATTTGAGCACCAATACACATAACTGACTGTAACAAACGTGTTCATCATAAGCATGGCGCACAAAACAGAATACGAACCTTGGCACTAACGCATTGTCTGGAGCCATTATTCCATAATCCAAACCTAATGAGATGAAACCACCAGCGCAATAAACCATCCCTTCCAAAAATTACATTTTTCTGCGGGGCAGGAGCGGTGTGTTTATGTCAAACTTACTTTCTCCGGCTTTCTGCAGGAAGCTTGATGTCATTCTGCATCCTGGAAAAAAAAGTTAAACGGTAACAAAAGAGACACTAAAAAAAAATTAAACCACAAGACAAAGCAACATTTCTATGGTTGCCTCCACAGCACTGCAAGGTAAAAAGACTGGCCAGTCACCTCAAAGGTAGGCTCAAATTTTCCCCCATCCAAGCTCTTGGCGGAAAAAAGTGCCTACGCTAAAAGCAAGGCACGATGTTCAAGTGGTAGGGGCATCCCTAATTTCAATTTGCTGCACCATATGCATGCTAGACATTAGAAGTACAGTCGTGAGCAACATTAAAGGGAACAAAGTTTACGCACTCATTTAGTGATTACTCCATAGTTATGAGAAACAAGCACGGTCCTTTTCTCTTTTGTAGCTAATTTTTCTTTTGGTGTATACAGTGAAATTTTATTAATCCAATCCCCATTAATTCAGAAATTTGGATAATTCAAGAATGCGGTTCTGGCTGATGCCCATTGAGTCTGTGGTGTCCGGCACTCGTTAATTTGGACAGCAGGGTCACGCTTAAGTATGACCCTTGCAGCCAGTGATTGTTCAAACACCTCCCTGAACCTGTGAAGAAATCGGCTTCCGAAGGCGGGCGTGTAGTGAAAAAAAAAACCCTGACACGGCGGAAGACGCCAACTGTTCTCGCGTTTCCCCACAATGCACAGCCACTGCAGTTCACGAAACAATTTCTTTAGAGTACTTCCCAGTCGATTTCTAGAGTGAAACTCCGAGGCAACATAAAAGGCGAAGCATACAAGCAGATACACCTATTACCAAGTGAAAACAGTTTTTTGGCCATTTTTTTCGGAAGTTCAAAGCTGTGTCCCCTTAGACTCCACATTTTCCATCGATGGAGGCTCCTTTTGGTGCCAAGAGAACATCGACGGCCCCAGATGGCCGAGCTGTTATGTTTTACTGGGCATGTATGAATAATGGTCCTTTTGGTTCAAAACAAATTGTAATTTCATTCCAATAATTTCGAAGCAACTATTTCGAATACTTCTCGCACACAAAAAAAGGTTTAATGGCTCAATGCGCATTTTCAAAATCCATGTATTTGTCTAACATGCAAGGCCACTACACGGAAAAAAAAAAAAAAGGGAGAATGCATTCAAGCTTTGTCACAGTCATTGAAGCTGTGTCGACTTTTGGCAGAAATGGCCGTCGGAAACTGGGGGAGTCGACCTCCATTCGGTGCCAACGTATCTGTGGGGTGTGAGACCTACATATCGGACCAACAAGCACCGAATACTCTGCTATTCGACCAAATATATGCACAAGCCTATGTTTCACTAACAAAAGTAAGGTAGGGTTCTTGTCAGTGTCCCTTTAGTGCATTGACATCCCAGAATGCATCAGGGCAACACTGCAACAATACTAGAATAGCCAGGTGGAAACCGCCTCCGTTTGTTCCCACCACAAAACCCCTCAGCTCCTGGATCGAGCCACCAAAGCCGACTAGGGCGTACCTGACGTTCACCATGTCGGCCGGGGTGCCGACAAAGCCCCCAGCGGCCCCCGCGATGCCGGCCACGAAGATCTTCTGGTAGAACTTCATGTTCTCGCCCGGCTTGACCAGGGACTGGCGAATGACCTCGTACATGCCGAAGCGGGTCGTCGAGTACGTCAACTGCAGCAACAGCACACCCCCAACCACATGACGGCCCGGTCAAGCTCGACTTTAGGCCGGGCTTTCGCTCTACAGCGCCACAATCTTTGGCTGAGTGGGAAGCACACAAAGCAGGGTTGTGCACTGATTACACGGTAAGGTTTAACTGCTCGGCGCCTTTAATATACTCAGCAGCAGTTACTCAGCTGCAGGAGCAGTCACTTAACAATCAGTGAACAGTGACTCAAGCGCAGTAGCCTACAAAAGCGAACTTCACTGGAAAAAGCGTGGTGGAAGCTACTTAACAACTGCAGTAAGAACGCAGTGTCATCATGAACGCGCACTACAGGACGCTCATGTAATACACGCATCATTTTCAAAAAGAAGTTTAGAAAGCATGTAACGACTGGCTAGTAATGGGGTAATATGCTAGAATAAATATTTTCACAACTGAAATGCAGGGTATATTCGTTATGTGAGTGCATACAATATGCAATGACAGTTATACTATTCCCCATGAAGCTCAATAAATAATTTCGCAAGCAAATCCTGTGACCAGAGTTGATAGCTGACAGCAAATGTCTCCAAAATTAAGGTGGGGTGAGAGTTTAAAAGGAGTACCAATGGTATACCTACCTGTACCAAAGGTATAATCAAATCTACAGTAATAAAGCTAGGGATAAATAATGTCCAAAATAGATAGTTATAAAAAGTACAAAATCTGCAAAGAAACATTTTGGAATTCATTGTTATTCTCCGACCCATTTGCCTTTTTTTTCTCAGTAATGTCTTGTAACACAGTGCTGAAATTTGCCAGTGAGAAATGGCACATTTATTTGACAGCTGTGGAACTAGAATTGTAAGCCTAAAGCAAGAAAAGATTGTTTATAAATTTTTTCTTCATTTCAACTTAGTGAATTCACTCAACACATTCTAGCAAGCTCAGCAATTTGGTGCCACTTAGGTGCTAGCAAGGCACAGACCAAACATGTACTGTAGCAATAGGACTGTATTGCAGAAATATGCCATGAGCATAACTTCAGTCACAGGCCGCCACTGGCCACTTGAACAATGGCGGCATTTGGTGAAGGAAAAGAAAAACGCCTTTTCAAAGCTGCTTCCTCCTTTACAAAAAGGCCAATTCCAGCTATGAGGCATGTACTTAATACATCCAACATAACTTCAATCCAACCTAGGACACCTAAGCGAAAAGTCATCCAACTGTCCAACTGAGAGGGACCCTCTCTCCACACCACCAAGCAGCACTGATTAGCGCAGTCACCATGCCTCATCACCATGCCTCTCTTTTTTAAGGCGAAAGCCTTTAATGTCTGGTCATAGTGGACAGAAGGCTGTCAGCAGAAGCTTGTCAGCAGAGGTGTCATGCTTTTGACGGGTGTCCACCCAGATAGTGAGACAGTTACTGTGTCATTTCCTTTCCTCAAATACAATTTTCATTTTCTTCATTATGGCTGACTTCGTCCCTCCTGTACCTGTATGGAGCGGTTAAGGTGTCCACCAAGATGACACAGAATTACTGCACCATTTCCTTTCCTGTTCAAAGGGCAAGGCATCCTGTGTTCCGTGGACTCCCTGGCAGTGCTACAACATGCTGTTGCGTTCCACTCCTAAAGGTGAAGCTTAAGAGTAATTAATTAGCCGTTAATTGGAATTTAGTCATTAGTCAGTAATTATCCATAATTAGCGATATGTCAGTAATTAGTAATTAGTACTACATTATGTGTGACGTCATCCAATGGTGACGTCACCAGTGCCACAGAGGCAGTCAAAGTGGTGCGGAACATGATTTCGCCTCTACGCACTTTAGAGAGTCAAGGTGCCCCTGAATTTTTTTATGCCATACCACCTGGTCATCACCTAGCATTTGTATCAGTGCAGAGTTTGTGCTCCCCACATGACCATGTTTTGGCAACGGTGGAAGCCCACCCACCTGTCGCAGTATGGACGCACTGAGCCCGTTGTACATGGCCAGCACCCCCTGGTGGCGGACTATGGTCACCGTGCTGTCCACCAGGCCAATGCGGCCGGCCGACTGCGTCTGAAGGTGGACCTGCAAAGAGAAGTCCGTGGGAAGGAGATAAGAGAACTGCCAACTCACCCACTATTACGATGTGGCTCTGCTAGGCAAGTCACATCGTTTTTTCACACAGGAAGGACCACAGGCAGAAGCAATATAAAGGCGAACATGCAACCCTACGGCCACAGAGTTTCTCAATTTCACCTAGAAAGAGAAGTGGAGCCACAGTGTATGTGAGTTTCTTAAAAGAGTTTCTCACCCACCATGCGAATGCTGGGAAATTTGCATTGGCTAGCATTGGGCTGAAAATGTGGATTCTATCACAGAACTGGCAACTGTGCCACGATGCTTCCCTCTGTATGCAGATTAAATTATCTTGATAGTGCATTTTTTACTGGTTCACTAAACTTAACACAAGTGAAAGCTAAAATTCTAGGCTGATATAAAAAATTTCGCAGCATTTTTTTCTTAGGTTTACCTCGAGGAGAGTCTTATTGTTCAGGCTGAATACACATTTCACGCTCAACAATACCAAAGCCAAACACGAAACCTCATCATCCCGACATACCTGCACCACTCCACGGTGGATGAACTATTGCAGTGTCACTTAACCCTCTAGGCAATATTGAGGAACTTCAGGCCTAAGGCAAAGTGAGCTGATCACATGCCCGTGGCTGTTCTAAACACTGGAGCTGCACCCTGTTGTGCTTTTGAGCCATTGTGACAGCTATGCACCTCACAGAGCTCGTTCGGTGGGTGATCCACTTTTGAAATTGAAAGCACTGTTGTTGCAATTCCCACTATTCTAGCAGCTATGGTATTTGTGCCACTTTTAGCGCATTTGAAGTGACTGCACAGTTTGCTGTCCAAAGGAAGGCTCAACGCTTTAGTCTACTAAACCTGTGCTCTTAGCTGGTCAATTCCTTCGGTTCATATTGCCTCTAGAAATAGCACAGAGCCAAAGAATACCGCCCACCAAGCAAGGAAGAACAAAAACGACACTTTCTTTGTTTAAGTCATTTCTTTCACAGTACTCAGGACCATGACCCTGCTGCCGTGATGAATTCCGTGTGTCACACAGTGGGGACCAAAGGGGGCCCCCGAACCCTTACCTTGAGCAGGTCGAGCGGGTGTGTGAAGCAGGCAGCCATGGAGCCGGCCAGGCCCCCAAAGTACCACCGGGCCAGCCGAATCTCCTTGCGTCCCTCATGGTGCTGCGCCATCGCGGTGGTCTGCACCAAACGCATCGAAGCACACATCAGCACTCTGGCGCACAATGCCCTGCCCAGGCACAACAGCACCCCCGAGAAACACCTCAACCCATTTCTTAGCTGAAGTGGGAAGACCTTGGAGCAAAAATTTGAAGAGACTCTTATGCTCCACCTTAAGGGTATGACATCACAGCATAATAGGTTAACTCACATACCGTATTTTCCGGTCTATAAGACGCACCCGCCATATATGCAGGCTGTCAGTGAAAAAGTTGGTACATAAGACGCACCTGCATATAAGACACACCCCAAATTACCCAGTGAGGCTAGTGAGGCTTAATTAAATACACTTGCACGACCGTCGTGAAATTCATTGTACCTGTGAGAAATTCTTAAGCAACGTTAAGCGATTGAAAAAGGCAACACTCATGCCATACCCTCCGTTTCAGAAGAAAGAAAGAAAAAACGAAAAAACTCTCCCATATGTCCATAACATTTTAGTTCTACTTAAAACCTTCGAAGTCTTAATCTTCGGATGCAGTATCAAAAAGTTCGCCCATTTCTGAGGCAACACGGCTGAAACTTTCTTTTCACTCTACGAACGTACTATGTACACGGAGCAAACAAAGTTGCAAAGGGTGGCTAAAAAAGAATGCCGGCTTGTCTTGGCTTCTCTTGACAATGGCGAGAAGCGCAATTGTCGCCATCTTTGGCATTTCACATTACTTTTGTTTGGAGCCTCCGAAACAGTCACATGTTTGTGACCCCGGAAGTCGTCATCCCCGCCGTTTCATGATTAAGTTCACCTAAAAAAAGTTGCGCACGGTGGTCTCCGTATTGAAGTATTAACTGTGTTACAACCGCGTCATTGGTAGTGATATTTTTGCGGTGAAAAAAGCTTGAACGTGAACCTAAGTAATTTCTGAACTCGCAAAAAAAAAAAAAAATCGCGTATAAGACGCACCCTTGTATAGGACGCACCAGCAAGATTTTTGAAAAAAAGCCGCGTCTTAAACACCGGAAAATATGGTATGTGCAGGTCACTCTCAACTTAACATTCCTAGATCCCTGGGAGTCCTCATACCCCTCCTGGCGCAGTGGTGCAGTTCATAAGCGTTGCGCCACTGCCCTGCGATGGCAGGTGCTCCCAGCGGTGGGCCCTGTGCGGCCCAGGTTGCTTCGTTTATATACCAGCACTTCGTTTTATACCACTCTTTGTTTTCGTCGAAACGCCCACCGAGGCTTCGAGAAGAACGAACGATATGTGGCGAAGTAATATGGTTTTGTACGCACACTTATTCCATGGCCTCCGCACCACTGACTGTCACATATGAAAGGGAGTATTTAGATTCAGCTCCTGTTCTCCTTTGTGTTTTTTAAAATGCAAATTTTGCCCAGTTCATCAGCAGCTTTTAACAGCAAGTTGAGATTAAGTCAGCTAACAAGAACAAGTGAGCTTTCAATTCCTGTAGTCTTAAAAGCAAGTGTTTATAACAGTATACAGGGTGCTTGACCTAAGACATTACACAATTTTTATAAATAGGTTTTTCAGTTGCAACAGCGCTCTCTTCGGCATAGCATTGTCAGCGGTGCAGTTCATCAGAATACAGCTAAGGTGTGCTAACTAGAAGGCGCTGGTTAACTATTATATTCAATAATTAACTTTTGACTATTACCATTAGCATCCTTAATTAATGAGAGGCGCGTAGCCCACTGTAAGCAATATCCATATGAGTTTTTAGAATTTCAAAAACGCGGTTACCCTCGGCGCTATGGCCCCAACAAATTTTGGCTATGGCTATGAGCTGCGTTCACTGGTGAGGTTGCTTCACCTGCAAGCTTCTTGAAAGCGCATGTGTTTTGGCATGATATAGGCAGAATTTGTTGGGCCACAACGACGAGGGTAACCGTGTTTTTCGAAATTCGAAAAACTGATATGCAGAGTACATACAGTGAGCTACACGCCTCTCAATAATTAAGGAGCCTAATTGTAACACTTCAAAGGTAAACTGTTCAATATCAGTTAACCAGCCTCCTAGTTAGCACGCCTTAGCTGTATTCTGACGTACTTGTAACTGCGCTCTTGTAACTGCAAAAGCCTATTTTTAAAAATTGTGTAATGTCTTAAGTGTAACACCGTGTATATTTCATAACTAATAGAAATGGCTATAAGTGTCGCAGATGCTTGCATTCTACAACGTGAGATGTCCATTAGAAGAATAACACCCAAGAGAGCCCATGTCACGCATTATTCAACTTTCTCCTACATCTATCTGCACAATCTAGGAATGATACATTTCAAGACCTTATGTGCTTAACCTAAATACCCCCTGTTAGGTCAACAAGAAAAAAATATTCAAAAAAATGCTAAACATACTAATTACGAGGCAGGAAAATTTAACAGCAGGTAACCTTTGGAGTGCAGCCAATTCGCTTCTTCCTTTATGACAATGTATATAACTCAGTATGAAGAAACAACTCCTAAAAAACTTGACATACTGATCTGTACCCAGCATAAACTCTGGCACACAGTATATCTATGTGCATGTTGGGAAATATGCCAAAAATAGAATAGTTTCTATAATGCCATTCAGCTTCTGAAGATGTTTCTTCTAAAACAAAGCATAGTGGCAACCAAATCTTGCGACCTCTGCTGAGGAAAGGCCACACAAGATGCACACCCAGGAAAATGTCGCGTCTGTTGCAAAAGTTCATAATCCACTGCGACATTAATTTCGATGGCGTGCTGGACTATAAAGTTTTGCAACAGACAGTACATGTCACTCCCTTTAAAGAATGAGAGTGGCCAGTTCACACTCTTCAATCATCTTGGTAAAGCTATTTTCACGAACCATGCATCGCCAGAGTTCTCTACAGTGAGTCATGGATTCTCAAACTGGGCTCTATGGAGTTTCTTATGGAGTATGGAATCAGTGGGCATGTTCGCTAAGTATTGTATAATGACCTCTTATGAATTCAAATACGTAAATTTTGTTCTAGACTTATGATTCAACTAATCTTGCATTTGCACCAGGGGAATCTGTATTTATTTTCAACGTGTGAATGTCCTATGTATGTTGTTAAGTATCTTAACCTGAGATCTGCTGAATGCCTTGTGAAGGGGGGCACGAATCACGTCAAGTAATGGTCTTTCACTTTTATTCGAGCCCTTTCCGCTTCGACAAAACCAAACTTCAAAACCCCTAAATCCATGCACGTCCTTAATTAGTTTATAAATGTGAAAGCACTCCTAGCCACTCTCCCCGGGTTTCAGTGGTGAATGTGTGTGAAGCCTCTGAGTAGCAAGTGCAAATGCCTCACTCGGTCAGTGGACACCTCAATCGCCCTGTGAGTAGGTGGTGGTATCCACATACATTTGAAGTCAAGAGTTTGACGGAAGCCCGTCTGGTCGGGATGGGACATGACGAAAAATGAACGGCACCGACCAAAAAAGAAAGATGGAATGACGTTTCGCCTCCCACACGGGAGCCTTGTTCACAATCAAACATGATTTCTAGAAACATGATTCAACTAATCTTTATTTTGCACCAGGAGGATCTGTAATTATTTTCGACAAGTGAATGTCCTGTGAACAAGGCTCCCGTGTGGGAGCCGAAATGTCATTCCATCTTTCTTTTTTTTTTGGTTGGTGCCGTTCATTTTTCGTCCTATCCACATGCAAATTGACAATTGAGGCAGTTATGCGTCTTTCCTCTTCTCAAAAGCAGTAAAAAGCCGTGAAAAGTTTAGACTCTTGATTTTGATTTGACCCAAAAGATGCGGGTTTGACCCCGGCCGCGGCGGCTGAATTTCGATGAAGGCGAAATTCTAGAGGCCCATGTACTGTGCGACGTCATTGCACGTTAAAGACGTCGAAAGTGGTTAAAGTGGTCGAAATTTCCGGAGCCCTCCACTAGGCATCCCTTATAGCCTGAGTCGCTTCGGGACGTTAAACGCCAACAAACCAAACCAATCTTGATTTTGACGAAAGGAAAGGCGCATAATTGGCTCCCTGGCTCAGTGGACACCTCAATCACTCTTTGAGGCATGTGGTGGCGGTGTCCAGCTGTAAAAAGTCGTGCTTTCGCACAATATTCCGTGCTTAGCAATGCTAAACTGCCAGCCATTTTTTTTTTGTGGGGACAAACTGCACTTCAGTTGCTCACAGCACATGGTGTCACTACAAAGCCAGTCATTCACCCAACACAGGTGAAGCTCACTGCATACAAATCCCTGGTTAGACCGATTTTAAAGTATGCGTCATGCATATGGGACCCCTACACCAAAACAAATATAGATGAGTTGGAAAAGGTACAGAGAATGGCC
This sequence comes from Amblyomma mixtum, assembly GCF_055824585.1. Taxonomy (NCBI): domain Eukaryota; kingdom Metazoa; phylum Arthropoda; class Arachnida; order Ixodida; family Ixodidae; genus Amblyomma; species Amblyomma mixtum. The sequence continues at coordinate 94,162,236 of NC_143015.1, read as the reverse complement.
GTCCGTTTTATTTGCAACCGCCAGAGATGAACAGATAGCGTAACACAGATGATTAATCTCTTGGATCTTCAGAGCCTCCAATCCAGACGCACAGAATACAGGCTTAAGTTCTTGTACCTCCTGTATAATAATAAGACAAAAATAAACAAGACTCTCTACCTTACCCCTGCACCTCGAGCTAACACACGGTTTAAGCACGGGAAAATCTTAAAAGAATACCAGGCTTCTATCGATTCATTTAAATATTCCTATTTTCCTACGACTGTGTCCGACTGGAATAGGCTGCCTCAGAATGTTGTCGATTCTCCCGACGAAGTGGAATTCATTGCTGCTTTGAAAAGTTTGAATGTATGACTTTTTTTCTTTGACTTTGTTTTGTATTTTTGGTATCATTCATGTGTTTCCCACTCCTGCTTGGACTCCAGAAGGAGTCTGCAGTATTCCTAAATAAATAAAATAAATAAATTACTTTTTGAACTAGGGCTGCGGGGAGACCTGGCACATGCATGTGCTTTTCTTTTATTATTCATGCCAAGCAGCAAAAAGGCTGAAGCCAAGACATACATGGTTTTACAGCAGGCACCTTTTGAAACCTGTTCCGGTTTCCCTGAGGCTTTCAAAAAAGGCTGACAACTCCTCTCTTAAAGTGTTTCATATCCCACAAGAAAACTAAACCCTCAAACACGAGAATCCTTCCAACAGTGTCTTGTTGCCGTGCCGAAACACTGCTCTGCCGGCGACGAGCGAGAGCTGTTCGAAAATAGCTCGCCACGCGGGAATTTTTTTGCTGCCGCAAATGACTGGCACAGCTGCAAATGAGTGTGCTACACACGTGCCACAGGTACAGGAAACAATGACCGATGGGAAACGGCAGGTCGCTCCACACGCTTGCCCGTGCACGGCAGCTGTATGCTGCAAACGCCACAAAACCTGAATGGTTTGATGCAGCAGCTGAGAAACACACGACAGCTCTGAAACTACTTTTTTCTTTCTTTCTTTCTGCACTAAAGTCCCTAGGCACCCATTAATTCTCCGGTAGATCGCAGAGGTAGGCTCGAAACAAAGGAAACTGCAAATTATGATGATAGTGGCTTTTAAAGGACTATAGACACCAAATTTTTGCTTGCGATGTGCTAGCCATTTGTATACACGAAGCACCCTGTGGTATTTGTGCACGACCGCTAAACAATTTATAATTGAATTTCTTCTTGAAGCTGTTTCGGTTCCGTTTTTGAGTCGAACGATGGGTGTGACGCTTAGCTGGTGTTTAAGTCACGTCAGGCATAAAAATCGGCTATATAATTGCTGACAGGTCATTTTTTGTCATTCCAGGTGTTGTAATAGGCTGGATTAAACATCGTAGTGAATTAAAACTACATATCAGCGATTATGTTATAGTTTTCCTCGTGGATCATATGACCAACACATCAACTTGACAACACAGTCGTCGTTCAGTTGGTGAAACCGAAATAGCATGAGAGAAGAAATTCAATTGTAAATTATATAGTGACTGTAGGCAAATGCCACCCGGTAATCGTTGTATTCTAATATCTAACGCATCGTTTCACAGAAGAAATCGCGCAATAAAATTAGGTGTCTGTAGTCCTTTAAAGGTGCGAGGATAGCTTTAGCCAAGCAGCGTCATGACACAAGGTATTTTCATCTGAGGAAAATTGGGTCGAGACCCATTTCCCAAGCACCCTAGTAAGCCGAACACCAGGCAACACTGGGGATCAAATCCCGGGGCCCCCGTACGCACAACTGCAAATTAAAAGCAGCTGATATTTGTTAATGCTGGCCGCGAGGCATGATAATCTTTGATTTACACTGTCAGACTTTTGACCAACAGTGCTGTGACTATTGCTTTTTCTAAAGCATTCCTAAAAAGTGGTCCCAATGTCTATGTGAGCCTCTCAAAGACTTTCCAAACCACAGTGACAGTATTGGAAAGTCTGAACTTCCTATCTGGGTTGTCTGGCGTTAGGTTGAAAGTTCTGACATGGAGGTGAAATTGCCAGTAGTCAATGCTTTTCAGTTTCTTCCAAACTAAATGTCTTAAACAATACAGACTGAATGCAAAAATAGCAATTGTGCAGTTATTAAGCCTGTGAGGTATTTATGGAGGCCTTAGAATGTGAATGAAAGACAAGAACTTGCATTCCCACTGAGTACAAACTAAATTCTTTTAAATCCTCTGCTAGCCCCGCCATGGTGGCTCAGTGGTTACAGCACTTGGCTGCTGACTCGAAAAACGCGGGTTCGATCCCGGCCGCGGTGAATGAATTTCGATGAAGGCGAAATTCCAAAGGCCCATGTACTGTGCGATGTCAGGGCACGTTAAAGAACCCCAGGTGGTCGAAATTTCCAGAGCCCTTCACTACGGCCTCCCTCATACCCTCTGCCGCTTTGGGACGTTAAACCCCCATAAACTAAACCATAAACTAAATCCTCTGTTAGTTTCTGTGAAGCTGTACAAGCTTTCTCTGCTGCCTTCCTATGAGCAAATGTTAGATATTATGTCTAGAGATTTCGAAAGCATCTGTTACATGTATAGATTGGAAAAAAATCGTACTTCTGCAGCCAAACTAATATTTCCAGCAGAATGCTGGCCAAGCCAAGTACAAAGTTTATGCATTTTGTTTGGGTGAATTCGATAACTGCAGCCCCAATTTTACACTTATGTAACTCCATCAAGCACAATGACTTTGCTAAGCTATAAGTATTATTTCTCTGCCCAAATGCATCTGACTACAACATCGCCACTGACTACCAAACGGCGGCAACCTGTACTTTTCAATAAGAACGTCACAAGTTTAAATCGACAAGCGGGAAAAGTCTTAAATTCTATTTTCTCAGGGATAGATGCAGCATTTGCTGTTGGACAAACGACGTCAACACACCCAGAGAGAGAGCCAAAAAGTTAATTTTTACTGAGAGCAATCATTGGGTAGAGTTGTCCTTAATTATACCCTAAAAACCTAAGGAAGATTAGATAATGGGGGTCATGTAAAACACAGGATATGGGCGCACAATATCCCACGAAGAAGTTGGTTTAGTTCGGTTTGGTTTATGGGGGCGTTTAACATCCCAAAGCGACTCAGGCTATGAGGGACGCCCTAGTGGAGGGCTCCGGAAATTTTGACCACCTGGGGTTCTCTAACGTGCACTGACATCGCACACTGCAAGGGCCTCTAGAATTTCGCCTCCAAAGAAATTCGACTGCCGAAGCGGGGATCAAACCCACGTCTTTTGGGTCAGCAGCCGAAAAAATATAAAAGAGCCTGCCAAATCGAACCAACAAGTCGTCGGGAACTTGGCAAACAAACTTGGATGAAGAACAGTTTGCCCAATGAGCTGTGGACACCTCTCAATCCCTTTTTTTACCTTGCAAAGAGAGACCTAAATATGAAACAAAATTGCGACGCACCGTGGATTTCATTTGAAATTTTTCAACAAGCATCACACGACTGATTTGAAAAGCACCGCAAGAGCTGTGAATGCAAGGTTATGACGATAAAAATTAAAATTATTTGCGGCTTTCTTGTGACACCCATAACTTAGATACAATACCAGCCTAATGAAGTAACTGAAGTATATACACCAAATTTTTCATTTTTCATGGTGCATTCTAGCTCTGCAATGAGCTGTGTGAGATTAAACATGGATCACGATGTGAAATTAATCAGCGCTCAATAAATAATTTGTAACTTTTTTTTTTCCTCTGTAGTTTCAGTTTCAGTTGCCAGACGATGGTTGTGACATCGTAAGTGGATATGAGATCATGTGAGACATACAAAAACTACCATATAACCGCTGCTTTACCATTTGAATTCCTTCAAACTCTTACACTAAACTGTTCCGCAAGAAAGAATAGCAGCAAGTGAACAAAGAGCTATTATATCGCAGTTTTCTCGGCTGCTGACCCGAAAGAGGCGGGTTAATCCCGGTCGCGGCGGTCGAATTTCAATGGAGACGAAATCCCAGAGGCCCGTGTACTGTGCAACGTCAGTGCAGGCTAAAGAACCCCTGGTGGTCGAAATTTCCGGAGCCCTCCACTACGGCGTCCCTCAAAGCCTGAGTTGCTTTGGGACATTAAAGTCAAATAAACCAAATCAAACCATACCGCCGTTTTGTATGCCTCACGTGATCTGGTGCTCAATGGTGACGTCCCAATCGTCTAGCGACTGCTGAAACCGGAACCGAGACTAATGAAAGAATAAATTCAAATATAAATTAGGTACCCAGTGCAGGCGAATTTTACGTCCTGGTTCGTGTTTTCCAATGTCTTACACATCATTCGAATGCAAGAACACACTATAAAAATTTTGGTGTGTCTAATGCTTTAAGCACTCTTACAAGCCTTGCAAGTCCAAGATTGCAAACAGTGGAGGTTCATAAGGAAACTACATTGGTACACCAGCAAATATTGTCGAAAATGCAAGCATAGTTCTTCAAGTAAGCAGTTAATATGTGTAAACACGGCCGGCATCCACTTAGCACGAAACACTGCCGCAAATAAAACATTGTAGCTACCCTAGAAGAGTAGACTCTTGGGATGAATTGCAAATTTTAGACTGAAAAACTGATGGGAACCCAAAACAACAAATGAAAAAGACACAACAGACCAAATGCGTGCCTTATCATGCCCTTTGTTCGTCCTGTTAGGCAGCACAAAGCTTATCTAACCTAAAATTATAACTGCAATGTAGCATGCTTTAAACCCTGCAAGGCACAGCCGTGATCTCTGACTGGTTAATAGACACGGCTGTCTGGGAATACCTTGGCACTCATTTTAAAGTGAACACAGCAGGAACTCAGAGCTCAAAGTCCCATCAGCTCTCTTACAAGGAGTGGATCATTTGCTGAGGCACGCATATTGCACATGCAATCAACCCCTCCGGAAAATGAGGTAATCGAAAGCGCGAAAGAATTCTAATAAATAAGCGACACCCATACAACAATGTTATCGGAATCACAACCAAGATGACGCAACGTAACGAAACACTGCAGAAATGACATTGCCCATTCCCTACATCCCACATGCAATGCCGAGTAAAACAACCTGGCCATTTCTAGCACATGTCAAGCTGTTACAACATCGACAGTGGTTCCGCACTGCTGTAGTTAAAAACCATGTCGTAAGAAAAAACCAGTAAACAGCTTCAAATACACTTGCCGATTTTTCTCGAGCAAAATGAATCCGAGTAAGGTACTCTCTACACCAAGCAGAAGACTTCTAACCAGTCAACTTCGGAATGACTGGCGGGAACAGCTACAGCGGGCTACCGGCGTTTTATCGAGCTTATCAAAGCGCAACGCCGATTATCTGTTATCGCGTCGAGGCCGAGAGAAAGTCCCAACTCGTGCCCTCAGAGACACAACACTCCCGTCACTTTAGAGGAAGAGATAGATCGAAAGAGGAGCTCCATTCAAACGTCACATTGAGCGTCACTGGCGCGTTGCCCGTTAGCATCCTCGATGGAGACGACAAACAAACCAGGGCGCAGAGACTCACGAAATGCTTCCGCGTCTTCCGATCCGGTGACAGTCGCCAAATCGGGACACTTGACAGACACGGTCCTCGTCTCTACTTAGCGTTTCAAGTCGCGGCGCTCAGTGAAAGTGGTTCCGGCGACTCGCAACGGCATTTAAGGTCACGCGCAGATAATAAGCCGCGTAAACGCGCGACTCCAGTGACGTCCAGTAGTGGCGAGAGTCGACGACAGCTGTTTCCTCATGCTCGGAGCAGATCGGAGACATGCCAGCGAGCGACTCGCGTACCGCGGTAACCGGCGGAACTACGCCCGTCTCAGGGTTTTCCTCACCTTCGGGCGACGCCGGGCTTTGAAGGGAATGAACGCTCGCTCTAGGGCGACGCAGTAAACACTAATCACAGCAATTTTTTCCTTCTCAAACAGCCACAGGAAACCTGCACCGGCATTTCGAAAGCAACCGGATCAGAAGCAGCGAGCTCCAATGGCTACGGCTCTCGTCGACTCGCGACGGCTCGCCGGCTTCGTTTTGATTTTCTTTCGGTTTTGATATCGGTTTCGCGTGGAGGGAGTTTTTCTTCCGTTGATGGACGTATGGAAGCGATGGAGGATAGGAGAATCGCCTTTGAAACAGGGTGGTGGCAGTTCCCACTATGCTCAGTTTTTTTTCTTTATTTTTCTTTAACAGTACAATTAATTGGTCTATAAATTCTCATTTTCTTCAAGTAGGTTTTTAATTGTACACTCGTAATTTTCTATTGACCATCTGCTTTTTTTAGAAATGTTGGCGCTAAATTGACGTTCACAGTAAAAAACAAAAAAAAATACTGGGCAGAAGCGCAGCTATCACCTTTCATAACCGCCAAATGACGCCAAAACTTTTTACTTCCTACATGGCAGCGTGAGAGAGCGTGAACTTAACCAAAAAACGAGCAAACGGGCATGTTTAAGCGAAAAATGCATGCACATTCACATGGGCTCAAATACATGCGTAACATCGTCTGAAAAAACAGAGGTGCAATAAAAGATGACAATGAAAAGAAATACCTCCATGTGCAGGGCGGCAGAACAACTTAAAAAGCACATTAAAGAAATATAGAGTGCTAAATTTGGTAGCATGTTTTCTACATAGATGTGGAATGCACTACTATACATGAATCACTATGACGACCGATTGGTGACTGTGACGCCAACGTGTGCTTCAACGTGACGTGAGACATGAAAAAGCTTCAATATAATCGCTGCTTCTACATTCGTTATCATTACACCTCTTGAGGCAGGCTAGCTTTAGCATTGTAGCTAATTAAAAGGACGGAGCAGTGATTATATGACATTTGTTTCATGCCTCCAGTAACCTACAAGCAGACGTCGAGGTCATAGATGGCTACAAATCTATGAGCTTAAGTAGAGAGGGGAAGAGAGGTGGGGGTGTTGCGCTCTATCTGAGGAAGTTTGCATTTCCAAGCTATGGATGAATTGACAAGGATGGATGAAGACGTTGAAAGCCTTTTTGTCAGGGTCTCAAATTTTGCAGTTGGCGTTTTGTATAGACCACCAGCGAGTAATATATCAACATTTTTAAATTTCCTAGATGATGCACTCTTTTTGCTTCAGTCTTCAACTTCGTCCATCCTAATCATTGGTGATGTAAATATAAATATAATATCAACAAATGCAGAAGCACAAGAATTTCAAAATGTCCTGAATCTTCATGCCTGTACTAATGTCATACGACTGCCCACTCGGATTGCTTGCGGCTCCGCTACCTAGATAGATGTTTGCATCACGAACCCGTATTGCAGCCATGTCACTTCTGGAATTATAATCAATGATATTAGTGATCACATGCCAATTTTTGCCTCACTTCTTCACCAACAGAAAGCGACTTCCGTCCTAGAAAGTTTATGTCCCGTGCAATCAACCAAGAGGGCCTTCCGAGATTTAGAGCACTTATTGACCTAGAATCGTGGGAAGATGTATATGAAGCAACCAACGCCAATCTGGCCTATAACGCCTTCTTGAAGAAGTTTTCTAGATGTTACAACGCGGTCTTCCCATTGCAGGAGTACGAAGTAAGGAGCAAGAAAATAAAGAAACAATGGATCACTCGTGAATTATATAAGAGAATAACACAAAAGAACAAAAAGTACCACGAATTTGTAAGATGCAAAGATACAAGCGTACTTGTGGAGTTCAAGAAGCTTAGAAATCAATTAAATTCCGATTTAAGAAAGGCCAAGAACACATATTATGAAAATAGGTTCATGAATGTACAAAATGATTCTAGGAAAGTAATATGGGACATCGTCAATGAAGTAATGGGTAGAAAGCGCCACCAACAAGACGTAATAGACATTTACAAAGACGGCGTTCGAGTTCCCGTAACGGAAGTTGCTGAAGAAATGAACAGACATTTCACTACCATATATGCTCGTGTGAAGAGGCTCGTGATGAAATATGCAGTCTGGTATCAGAGCAGCAACTCGAATCTATTATGCTTGTACCAACGACACCTACTGAAATATATAACATAATTCAAGGTCTGTCGAATAGTGTCGCTGCTGGAGTAGATGGTATAAAAGTCTGACCCATAAAATATGTTGCAAATACAGTTATAGCCTGATATTGAGTGATATTATAAATAAGATGCTCCAGTCTGGAGAATTTCCTGAGGAACTAAAAATTGCTAAAGTAACTCCTGTGTATAAGGGTGGCGGAGAAACCGACGTTAATAACTACAGGCCTATTTCGGTTCTACCAATGTTTTCAAAAATATTCGAACGTGCCATATATGTCAGGCTGTCGAGCTTCTTTGAAAAGCATCATATAATTAGTAGCGCTCAGTATGGGTTTCAGAAGAATAAGTCTGCAGAACAGGCACTCATCAATATAAAAGATAAAATAATTGAAAACATTGAAGACAAGCACATGACACTTGGTCTGTTTCTAAACTTAAGAAAAGCTTTCGACACAGTACAGCACAATATACTGCTTAATAAATTACAAACATATGGAATAAGAGGAGTCCCACTGGCATTGATCAGAACATATCTTCACAACCGGTATCAGTGTGTATCTGCTAACCAAATGTTATCTAGTAGATTGACAGTTCTGAATGGCGTTCCCCAGGGATCCATTTTAGGGCCGCTGCTATTCCTTGTGTACGTTAATGATATAACAATAATACCCAGTTCTCCCGAATAAATAATGTACGCTGATGATACAAATGTTTTCAAGGCCCAGTCAAATGAATCCCTGGAAAAAGCAGTTAACACTTACCTTTCTAATCTCTCTACATGGTTACGAATGAATCGGCTAGGACTAAATACTACTAAAACTAAATATGTCGTTTTTAAGCCAATCAATAAAAAAGACTCCTATGCAATATTGTTTGAAAACACGCTGATCAGCCAAGTAAGTGAACAAAAATTTCTGGGAGTCTGGTTCTCTGAGGATCTTTCATGGACGTGCCATATTCTTAAGCTCACCCCTGATCTCTCCCGAGTAGTGGGTAGCATATGTAGAATACAGTGTCTATTACCAACGTGGCTGAAAATAAAATTGTATCACTCTTTATTCTACTCCAGGTTATGTTATGGCATCTTAACATGGGGCACAACGACATTCTAATTACAACAGGTTATTGGTCCTACAAAAAAGAATGTTAAGAATGTTCGAAAACTTCCAGGGAAACATCAGAAACTCACCCGCACAATCGCTTTTCACAAAATATTCTATGCTCCGGGCCGACCAGGTGTACTATTTCGAGTTACTTCTATGGATTCATAAATACAAACTGTCCAACTTTCTCAGGTAATTCATCTCGCTACAAACATTAAACTTTCAAACAATTAAGATGTTGAACAGAACCGATTTCAATGTAGATTTCAACAAAAGATTTCCTATATTCAAAAAAGAGTATAAATGTTTTGGTTTCAAGCGGTTTTTCCTTTGCTTTGTAAATACATCGTGTGCTTTGCATGCGTATTATCCACTAGAAAGAAGGAAGCCAGATAAAAAATATATATTCTGTGCTTTCTCTGTCCCAAAGTTCATTATTGTAGCCTTGCTACTACCGTGTTTTTTATGCATTTATTTACATTTCATTATCAGATGTGCAAATCTTTTGTTTGACTCACAAGTGCAGTGCCGTTTGCCGAAATGTAATAATTAATATTTTGTGCTGAATTTGTATTGGGGGGCCGAGGCCTCGTCAGGCGTTGTTACGCCTTTAGCTTCGGCCCCCCTCCCCCTTAGACACGTTCTAAGAAACAAATAAAGGAAAAAAAAAGCCATGGTTTGACTTGAGACAGGGCAGACCATGCTCAACGGAGCTTTCGCTCGTATACAAGGGTCAAACCACGTTGCACCCTAGCCATTTTAGAGCGCAGCTCTTTGGCGTCCGTTCCTGCGTTTCGCGGCATCGCCGTTGCCGTCGCCATTGTCCGCTGTAACAAGCAGTGGACACCTCTTTAAGCTGCGAAACCAATGGAGCGCGAGCTTAGAAAACGAAGGAAAGGCGCATAACTGCCCTCTTGGAACAGTGGATACCTCAATCGTGCTTTAAGCTACGTGGCTGGCGGTATATAGTGAAATCTGAAGAGCGCGGTGAGGGGCTAGTTGGTATGACATTATGAGAACAAAAAGTAACTGCGCAAAAGGACGGGACAAGACAAAGAGAACCACACGGGACAAACGCAGACTGACAACTGATTTATTCCACCAACTCCTCTTTCCTTCAGCAGCAAAGCGCATGCGCACCAACCCCAAAAAACAAAAAAAAGCCACGCTCATCTCGTTGAATCAAGGAACTCGAACTCCTTGCGGTACAGGTGTACTGAAGCATCGCTAACACACTTGTCAGGCCCTAATCTCGCGATTTCCAAGGCCTCGATAATTTCCCGTTCTTTCTTATCCCTCGAGCGTCCGATAATCTTAGTCCTATCGAAAAGCGGATTACAATTTTTGTCATCATGCTTGCAAGTGTGACAATGCTTAGGCAGATGCTGCCCCCTTGAATCATCTAAGGAATTTGCATGCTCTAATAATCTAATGTTGACGCAGCGGCCAGTTTGCACTATGTAGAACCTACCACAACTCAGGGGAATCTGATAAATTACATTGCATGTACACTGTACGAACTTATTCCTGTTGTTAATGCCACACACAACCTTCTTTTGCTTATCTTTTCTCGCCAAATTGCACAAACGCGACAACTTGCAAGGCGCAGAAAAATGACCTCAGCGCCGAATTTTCCGGCGACCCTCTTCAGGCCGTGCGAGACCCTGTGAACATAGAGCATAACTTCATACTTCCGCCTCTCCTGTGCATCCGCCCCCCGAGGTTTTGAGTTTGGGCGGAAGGACTTCAACAGGGACTCAGCGACAGCCTGAAGAAGGGCCAACGGAAAACCAGCAGACCAAGTCCTGTCCACATAAGGTTCAGGTTAGCTTTGAGGCTCAGGTTGATCGCCTTAGGTCTGCTGGTTTACCGCTGGCCCTTCTTCAGGCTGTCGCTGAGTCCCTGTTGAAGTCCTTCCGCCCAAACTCAAAACCTCGGGGGGCGGATGCACAGGAGAGGCGGAAGTATGAAGTTATGCTCTATGTTCACAGGGTCTCGCACGGCCTGAAGAGGGTCGCCGGAAAATTCGGCGCTGAGGTCATTTTTTTCTGCGCCTTGCAAGTTGTCGCGTTTGTGCAATTTGGCGAGAAAAGATAAGCAAAAGAAGGTTGTGTGTGGCATTAACCACAGGAATAAGTTCGTACAGTGTACATGCAATGTAATTTATCAGATTCCCCTGAGTTGTGGTAGGTTCTACATAGTGCAAACTGGCCGCTGCGTCAACATTAGATTATTAGAGCATGCAAATTCCTTAGATGATTCAAGGGGGCAGCATCTGCCTAAGCATTGTCACACTTGCAAGCATGATGACAAAAATTGTAATCCGCTTTTCGATAGGACTAAGATTATCGGACGCTCGAGGGATAAGAAAGAACGGGAAATTATCGAGGCCTTGGAAATCGCGAGATTGGGGCCTGACAAGTGTGTTAGCGATGCTTCAGTACACCTGTACCGCAAGGAGTTCGGGTTCCTTGATTCCACGAGATGAGCGTGGCTTTTTTGTTTTTGGGGTTGGTGCGCATGCGCTTTGCTGCTGAAGGAAAGAGGAGTTGGAGGAATAAATCAGTTCTCAGTGTGCGTTTGACCCGTGCGGTTCTCTTTGTCTTGTCCCGTCCTTTTGCGCAGTTACTTTTTGTTCTCATAATAGTATATAGTGAGTGCTCTACATACGTTGGCATTGGCAACGCTGTGCCATTTTAAGGAAACGAAGTGCGATAACCTAATCCCTGGGTCAGTGGACGCCTGAATCGCGCTTATAGGTACGTGAGGTGATGAGAGAGAGAGATGTGGGCTGCAGGCATTGACAACGTTGTGCCAGAAACGAGGCGCTAAAGCCGTAGGCCATCGGCGGTCATTGTGTTATTTGGCGTTGGCGTTGACCGTGTTTTCCACTCGATCATTTTAACGAAAGGAAGCGCGCATAACTGGCGCCCTGGGTCAGCGGACGCCTGAATCGCGCTTATAGCTCCGTAGGGTGATGAGAGAGATATGGACTGCATGCGTTAGCGCTGATTGATTGATTGATTACAAACATCTTTATTTCTTCAATATTCTCAGAACATGTGGGTGGGCCGCCTAGTCCGGTAGTCCACTGGCTGCTGCTGCAGCGCTGGCCCTCCCCACCAGCCAGTGCTGACGGTCAGGATCATCGCTGAGCAGAATAGCGTCCCACTGCTCCTCCGAAGGGTTAGGAATGGGGTAAACTAAGGGATTATATTGGCATGCCCGCACCATATGGTAGAGGTTAGCTACCTCTCCACAATGTGGACACTGCGGAGAGTATACTGTAGGGCACCACTGGTGTAACTCAGCTGGCGTTGGGTGTGTCTTGGTTTGTAGTCTCCTAAGGGTGTTCTCTACTAACTTATTGAGGGATTTATGTGGTGTTGGGTACTCCTTCCGGGCTGTTCTGTATGGCGCGAGATTGTCAGCATACACTGCTAAACCTATTTGGTCGCGGCACCCTTCATGGTCATCAGGGGGTGACGCCCGGTATAGAAGAGCTCGGGCATGCCTGTGGGCGGCTCCGTTTCCTCCTGGTAGTTCCAGGTGACCGACAACAATAAGCGAATTCTCGCGATCAACCATTATAACTGGCACCTGCCAGGGTGGCAGGGTGGGTGAGGACTTTAATGTAGTACATATAAAGGCAAACAGAAATTTTTTACCACTTATGCGAGAGAACATTCCGTTCCTCTCGCTCGTAACGCCTCCCACGGCTGTGACAACCACGCGAAATACTCGCACAGACCTCGTCTTTGAGAACCAGGCAAGTCGAGCCTATATATCCATCTATTTCTCCGGCCGCAAAGCTTCCTTCATGACAATCAAGAGCTCTGAGTGGAGTGTTTCTTGAAGAAGGAATATGTGTGAAAAATTACGCGTTGTCTGTAATTGTACAGTCGGGGACAAAAGCCTCCGGATCACGTGTTCCTCTAACGAAGCCGATAGCTCTGCTATTAATCGGCGGCTGGAGACCACACTTGTGGAGGTAAAAGTTCAATTTTTGTTCTTTCATCTCCACATGTGCGGTCTCCAGCCGCTGTCTGATAGTAGAGCTATATGCTTCGTTTGACGAACACGCGGTCCGGAGACTTTTGTCCTCGACTGTACATACATGTCTTGATCGAATTCTTTGCCTCAATGTATCCAGAAGCTAAAACAGCTGATGAGCGGCTCTCAAATTTCGCACTAGGAAGTAACCTACTCGTCGGCAATTTTAAGGCGAAAGCCTTTAATGCCTCATACTGTCATGACCAAGGAATGTTAGCAAATGTATCCGCGTTTCGGCGTCACTAGAAAAATAACTGTGTCGAGGCTGGGAATCGAGCCAGGGCCTTTGGCATTTGAAGTGGAGACGCTACCACTCTGCCACGAATGCTCAGGGTTTGAGCATGAATAAAGGCGCATCTAGTGAATGCATGGGTTTCATAAATTAAATAAAAGAAATAAAAATATTAAGAAGAAATAGACAAAATAAAAGAAGGAAAAATGAAATAAGAAAAGGAACAGAAGTAAAAAATTGAAAATATGAAACCTAAAAAATAAAAACAAACAAACTGCGCTAGGAAACGCTTTCGCCTTGCAGCACTTTAGAGAGCCAAGTTCCCCCTGCATTTTTTCTCAGCAGGTATTTCGCAGCAGTATGTTGTTCTAGGCGAAAGCCTTTAGTGCCTCATACTGTCGTTAGCAGCCGTGTCGGCAGATGTGTCCGTGTTTTGACGGGTGTCCACCGAGATATGCGAGACAGTTACTGCGTAATTTCCTTTCCTCAGATACAATTTTCATTTTTTTACATTACGGCCCATCTTTCTTCTTTCCCTCCCAGTTCCTCCCTTCCTGTACGGTGCGGTTCGGGTGTCCACCGAGATGACAGAGAATTACTGCGCCATTTCCTTTCCTCAAAAAGCGTTGCGTTCAAAGGAACAGGCATCGCGCCGTACGGGTGGTGGCGTTCCGTGGACCGCCTGGCAGCGCACAACCAGCGCCATCTTGAATTGGCACAACACGCTGGTCCTCTTCGATTACCCGCCTCTGGCAGCCCGCGGGCTGCTTGCGGGCTGCCCGAGCGCTGCGCCAGGCTGCAGTGTAGCCAAGCGTTGGATTTTCTCGGGCTGCTCCGCGCACTTCCGGTGGCTGCCCGGAACGCGTTAGTTTTTCTCTGGCTGGGCTGCCAGCTGGCAGCCCGACTCGCCAGGACGATTTTGTGCTGGCAGCGCTCGGGCTGATAGCAGACGAAGGAGAGGTGTATGGTAGCGGGAGCGGGAAGCTCGCGCGGCCATTTTTATAAGGACTAGAAGGACCGCGGTTCTTTATGCGATGTTTGCGCGATGCAGGCGCTTGTTTCGACTAGGCCACGGTGCATATCGACTGTGTCGTGTGCAATGGCACCTTTTGCGGTATTCCTCGCTTTTTATTGATATGTTTTGCGTGCGTATGCGCGATCATATTTCGATCGTCTCACCACCTCGCAAGCACAATTGTTCGCATACTTCTGATTAACACAATATTTAGGCTGTTAATTTCGTGCGCACGGCTGATATTGCGATGATGTTCGAGGCCTTTCACGAGAGCAGCCGCAGATTCCAGTTCCGAGTCCGCGCTCAGACGCGTGCATATAATATATGTGCTGAACGTGTTTTACGAAGTGTTGGTTGAGCGCGATACAGGAACGTACGTATTGGGTTTGGCGCTGTGCAAAAGCGGATATGCTTTGAAAAACGCTTGACTGAAACATGTCCTTTATTAAAAGCCCTCACGAGCACATTGCTCGAGGCATCTCTGCGGGCAAATATATGGCCACGGTTGTCGCTATTACGGCAGCCGACCAAGTGGTTGGTTGGTTTATGGCGTTTATAGTCCCAAAGCGACCAAGGCTATGAGGGACGCCGTAGTGAAGGGCACCGGATAATTTCGACCACCTGGGGTTCTTTAACGTGCACTGACCAAGTGTTGATTCTGTCGTCGCCAACTGTTGTACAGCTTGATGCTCGGGCCTTTTGCCACATATGCTCAAAATATTTGAGCAGTATCGAAGGCATGCATCTCCTCGCGTTTGGCTCATTAAAAAAAGAGAGATAAAAATAAGCTCTTAGCGCTGATCATCATGCAAGCACACGCGGAACGTCAGGCGCCGACACGCAGGGCTTTTATTGTAGCGCCTTCTATTCTAGTGACAGTTCTCTGCTATATTTGCTGTATTATTACAGGTACGATACGCAGCTAAATTTATACAGTACACCCGCTTGTTCTACGTGAACGTTCAACAAGCTGATATGCTCTTTTGTCGAGATTATGCATGCATTCCTTGCCCACAGCAAAAGCCGGCGGCCGACAGACAACAGTTGAACGAAACGTATCCCGATTCTTTTCTGCTTGCAGCCTACAGGAAGCAGGCTACGAGCGTAGAAATCGTAACGACCACAGAAGAGTCAATCACCATGCAGGATCGATCGGTGGCGGTCATACCAGTAGTAAGCAAACACGAAATAATCCGAGAGTACGGCTTGTCGTTTGATAAACAACGCACGAGCAGTTTTTCCGTCCTATGTGGTGTCGAGTGAAGCACGTTAGATTGCGATTGCTCATCGCATGCTTTTGAGAATTTCTTGAAGCTTACACAGCACACTGTGCACCGAAGGCACACGCTCGCGTTGTCGTCGCCGACGTACACGACTGCGAGCATGATCAGCATGATCGCGTGCGTAGCAATGAGACGCAGCAGAACGCGAAGCTAGAGAGAGCACCTGCCCTCCGTGATCCACGACTTGCTTGCCGCCGTGATTGCCGATTGGCTGGTTCCGGTGGCCGCCAGCCCACGTGACCATGATGCGGTTTCCTGTCAGAGGCGAACTTGCGGGCAGCCAGCGGGCTGCCCGAGCGCGGTAAATCGAAGAGGCCCGCTGTTGCGTTCCACTCCTAAAGGGGAAGCTTAAGCGTCATTAACTAGCAGTTAATTAGTATTTGGTCATCAATCAGTAATAAGCCACTAATTAATAATTTGTAATTACTGGGTCATCAATTATGTGTGACGTCATCCAGTGGTGACGTCACCAGTGTCACATAGGCAAAGTGGTGCGGAAAACTCTTCCGTCTCTCACTCTCTCCTTCATCCCTTCCCTCACAGCCCGATCGGGGTGTCTACCGAAAGCTATATCCGCCACTTCGCCCTTTCATTTAAAAAAACTGTTCCTAGTCTCCTTACTGCTGGTGAGTTGTCTTGCTTCGCTTCATTTTCTCCTGGCATAGCTTGACAGCGACATTGCTCACGATAAAAGGCGTTCGTTTTTTGAGGAGCGAAATGCGAAGAAATCATGCCTGCTGCTGTCGGAAGATGCAGCTGATCTTATTTGAGAGCAGATGAAAACTTAGTAAGTGACCTTGTGTGTGTTTTCTCACAGGACTTTCAGGCGGTCGCAGAAAATGGTTTGGCGAGGGTAGTGATATAGTGTGTGTCTTGTCGGATGCCCATTCGTTTCTTTTGACCTCTGTCATGAGTGTGTTTGCAACGTTCTGTTTGTTCAGATCCTGGCCGCCGCGGCAGAATTTCTTTGGAGGAGAAATTCTAGAGCTAGGCCCGTGTACTGTGCGATATCAGTGCACGTTAAAGAACCCCAGGTGGTCGAAATTTCCGGAGCCCTCCACTACGGCGTCTCTCATAGACTCAGTTGCTTTGGGACGTTAAACCCCATAAACTAAACTAAACTAGAAATGGGTAAATTGGTTTTTGAGGAAAAGAAATGGCGCAGTAAAGCGCCGTAAGAGAAAATGGAGGTCTGCGCAATAATTTCGACCACCTGGGGTTCAGCACACGGGCCACGATTGCATTTCGCCTCCATCGAAACGCGGCCGCGGCGGTCGAGTTCGAACCCGGGACGCCGCCTCGGTGGACGAGCACCTTAACCACTGAGCCACCGTGGCGGGTTTTCAGGCGATCGCAGAAAAATTTTACCGAAGACACTATGGAAATTCTAAAGTGTGCTTGGCGAAAGCCTTGTGGTCAACCCACTGCCGCTTCCCCGAACATCTTGGCGCATGGCGGGCTTCCTGCATGTGCGGTTTTTGTTGTATTTGGTGACTGCGGTCGCTTTTTTTATTGTAGTGTTTTAGAACGCAGCTTTTTGGCGCCCGTTTCGCGGCGTCGCCGTCGCCGTTCGGCGTTCACTGCCTTCATTGGCGTCGGCGCTGACACCGATCATTACACTCCGATTTTACACTCCATTTTACACTCCGATCATTTAAAGGGAAGGAAGTGCGCATAACAGGCTTCCTGGGTCACTGGACGCCTGAATCGCGCTGTTGTGTTGTTGATGCGTCTATATTAGCCGTTGCCTAGCAACCGTCGCGGTGGACACCCGAACCGCACCGTACAGGAAGGGAGCAAGTGGGAGTGAAAGAGAGACAAAGAGGGACCATAGCGAAAAAAATGAAAATTGTATTTGAGGTGAAGGAAATTAAGTAGTAACTGTCTCACATCTCTCAGTGGACACCCGTAATCGTTTGTAGAGGAAGAGAGAAAGTAGGAGTGAAATAAGAAGCAGAAAGAGGGGCCGTAACGAAGAAAATCAATTTGAGGAAAGGAAATTACGGAGGAGGTTGCGCCGCTGTGCGGAGGAGAGGCCACAGTTGGCACGATTCCAGCGCACGGACGGACACCGCGAGCATGAGCCATAAAAGGCTTTCGCCTAACATTTCGGAGGAAACGGGCTAGGGGCACTCGGGTATCTGTTACAGCCGGCGTCGTAGCCTTGGCGGTCGCGGTTGTTGCGACGTGCGTCTGTTCTCTCTATCTTTCCCCTCACGTCTTTCAACTCTCCTCTCTCTGCACGTGGCAGCGTTTGTGGCTCAGCCGGAGCCAGTGGGCAGGCCTGTGCAATTTCTTTTTCATCAGTCGCAGAAAGCCTGGACGCTGCATGGCGGTTCAAGCAAGCGGACGCGCGTCGCATCGGTTCCGCACATTTTGACCAATTTCGACCGGACCGAATCATTCTCGCCACCGGATTTGCTTCGGAACGGAAAGATATCAAGTGCTGGATCCCCAGGATAGAAATTTCAAGCGGTAGGACCAGTTTTCGGCTTTCTACCGGACTTGAAAGTTATACAGCGGGCGCCGGCCCGCTAACCCTAACGGGCCACCCAGCTCGACATCGTGAGAGCATGGGCCGCTAACGACGCCTTGCATCGACGCCGTTTCAACGACAGACCAAATGGCGGGGCCCAGCCAAGACAACGATGTGCCACTACAATCACCAAACGTCCTTCTCAACGAATTACAAGAGATGGATGAAGACGACTTCGGCGACGCCGACTTCGGAAGTGAGGACGAGATCCCGTCTGACTCCTCGTCGAAGCCAGCCGGGTACAACAACGATGCCAGCTGGGAGCTTGCACAATCCAAGCGCCAGAGAAAACTTCAAAGGCGAAAAGAACGCAAAGGCACGGGAACGGGCCCGGCCGCCAAACCTCACGATGGAAAATTACCGGGTGATGCGACCGGCTGCAACAACAATGGATCAAGGGAGCAGATCAGGCCTAGGCGAAGAATGCCGCCACTCCCCAGAAGCGACTACAAGATCATTATTCGACCTAAGAAAGGACTCATGGTGAAGTCCCTCACCACCCACCAAGTATACGCGCGCCATTGTCATGGCGTGCGGCCAGCAATGCAAGGACGAGGACCTACTTGTAAGGCTTCGCACCGGATCCAATATCATTATCGTTAGCACCCCGCACGAGCAAACGGCCCAGCTAGTGCGGCACATTACCCGTCTCAAATTCGACGGAAAGACTTATGATGTAAACGCTTACGTGGCAGCACCGGAAGACGTCCTGCGCGGCGTGATCCACGGTGTAGACCCAGGTACCCCTCCTGAAGAACTCAAAGCACACTTATGAGTCAGAACTCAAGGAGTGACCACACTTCAGGCAAGGATGCTCGGAAAATCCAAGACGGCAGTGCTCACGTTCGACGGCCCGGTCTTGCCGAAATTCGTCATATATTACGGAGGAGAAGTACCATGCTACCAGTACCGCCCCACTAGGCAAGTGTGTTACGTCTGCTTCCAGCAAGGACACCGCTCCGACGTCTGCCCCACACCGAACATTATTGTGTGCGGACTGTGCAGAGTTTCAAACCCGCCCGACGACCACGAGTGCGCGCCCAAGTGCATAATCTGTGGCGAGGCACACCGGACCGGATCCAAGGAGTGCCGAGAGATATTGAAAAAAGCAAGGCCAAAACCCACAGGAGGAAGAGGACGGAGCGACCAACGCGGGCGACCACCCAAGCGGTGGCTCAGCTCAGAGGGAGAGACATCGAGGAGCCGATCGAGGTCCAACTCCTTCCCGCCTCTACCACCAGCCGGCCCGCAGGAGGGGGAGAAGCAAGAGAAAAAGAAAAAGAAGAAGCTTTCCCAGACAAGCGGCGGCAAGGTGAGCTGGGCTTCTACCACTGCTTCGCACTCGGTAGGAAAGGGTAGTGACATAAACAACACAAACAACAAAGACAGTCGTGTCACAGAACCGAAGGACGCGAACAGCGATGCGCTCAGACGCGAGCTAGAACTGGCTCGAATCAAACAAAACGAGCTCGAACGCAAAGTTGAGGAACTCACAAAAACACTAAAGGAACAACAGCGGGAACTCGACACGACTAGAGCCCTTCCAAAACGACAACCACAGGCATCGAAAGAAGGAGACCTTGAAACACGAATGCAACAGATGATGCAGCAGATGATGCAGGATATGATGCAGCAAATCCAATCGCAAATGCAACAGATGCAAGTACAATTCCAAGGGCAAATCTCAGAGATCAGAAGCGCTTTTCGAAAACAAAAACATACCGAAAACATTAGGGAAAGGGCGTACAACCGTCCAGCGCTAACAGCTTTCGCAAGCGAACAAGGGAACAGCAGTAACGCGTAAACATGATCAATACGTATCGGCAAGAACAAGAATACTTAGATATTTGGCAATGGAACTGCAGAGGCTACCACAAAAAGCAGGCCCTCTTAAAACAATATATAAACACACAACTCACACCTCCTGATGTAATTGCGCTCCAAGAGACCGGAATCAAGCCAACCTTACAAGGGTACGAGGTTTACGAGAGTCAAAACGAAGGTAAAGCGGCCGTCCTAGTCAGCAAAACCATTACAGCCATTAGGCACGATACCGACGTTGAACACGCGCTTGTTGAACTTATTCTGAAAAAGCGAAAGGGACGCAGCACGTTCTTACTGAACGTGTACAGCCCGCCGAGACAAAGAAAAGCCAAACTCTTCGAACTGTTTTATGGAGCGCACAAGCTGGCCAAAGAAAATGCACTCATCATCGTAGGAGATTTCAACGCCATGGACAGGAGCTGGGGATACCAGAAAGAAGACATCAAGGGAAGAACATTAGTGGAAGTAGCGGAATACTTTGGCTGCAGTCTAATCACAGATCCTGCGACCCCCACGAGAATCGGGAATAGCGTGAACACGGACACATGCCCGGACCTCACCTTCGTAAGGAACAGCAGGGAGTCACAGTGGGAAAACATGATGGAAAATCTAGGCAGCGATCACTTTATCCTCCGGACACGAATAGCATCCGACACCATCAGACTCCAGATTGGACAGGCGAAAATCACTGACTGGAACGCGTTTCGCGGGGCTTGCAACAAATCTGAAGGCGGTATCCAATCACTGGAGGAATGGAGCGGCATGCTGAGAGAAACGCGACAACGATGCACAAAAAGTCTAAGGGGAACGACAGCAACGCCTGAAGTAGACGCCCACCTCCTCAGACTATGGGAAGCGAGACGCAGTCTCACCAAAAGATGGCGGAAGCAAAAACACATCAGGAAACTAAAACTAAAGATAGCAGAAATTACGGCAAAGGCGGAAGAATACGCGATGCAACTCGCGAAACAAAATTGGGAACAACTCAGCGACTCACTTAGGGGAACTCTAGGCACGGCCAGAACCTGGAATCTCTTAAGAGCACTAATCGATCCGACCAAAATAAAATCAGAAAACAATAAAGCCATACACCGGTTCATCCACTCCTTCGAGGGATCAGACATCGCCCTACTGGAGAAGGCACGAGAAAAATGTTTCGGCGATCACAACCCCCCGCGATACCAAGGAACGTATCGAGGAGCCGAAAACGAGAAACTCGACCGCCCCATAACTGCGGAAGAGGTTTACGCGGCCATAAGAAACACCACCAGAAACACGGCAGCCGGAGCGGACAGAATCGACAACGCCCTAATCCGCAACCTGAGCGACGACCTCATACAAGAGCTCGTCACCTTTCTTAACAAACATTGGGAGGCGGAGACGGTTCCCGAAGATTGGAAACACGCCGAAGTAATAATGATACCTAAACCTGGTAAAAAGCTACAAATTGAAAACCTCAGGCCTATATCACTCACGTTGTGCCTTGGCAAGCTTTACGAACGGGTTGTAACTTTCAGACTGCAAGATTACATGGAAGATAACGACTGTGTACCACATACCATGTTCGGCTTCAGAGCGAAGCTCTCGACGCAGGACGTTCTCCTCCAAATAAAAGAAGATGTCCTGCGAAACGTACCTCGGACGGGAGAAAATGTCATAATGGCCCTGGACATCAAGGGGGCATTCGATAACGTCAGCCACGAAGCGATCCTTACGGGCCTAGACAACCTGGATTGCGGACGCAGAATCCACGGCTTCGTCAAAGCCTTCCTGTCCGATAGAACTGCCACCATCGGCATAGGAGACCTTCGATCGGAAAAAATTCGCACTCCAAACAGAGGAACACCCCAAGGGTCAGTTATCTCACCCCTACTCTTCAACATAGCTATGATAGGCCTAGCTCGAAAACTAGAGAACATCGAAGGCATCAGGCATGCAATGTATGCTGACGATATAACAGTCTGGACAAACACGGGCTGTCTCGGAGAGAAGGAAGAAAGGCTACAGCAAGCGGCCTCTTGTGTAGAGCAATACCTTGCAGAAAGAGGACTCGAATGCTCGACCGAGAAATCGGAACTGCTGAGAGTCTGGAGAGGCAAGCAAAACCGGACCGTCCCAACCAACGAGGACCTAAAACTCAACGTCTACCTAGAAGGGACGCCCATACCCGAAAAGACAACAATAAGAATTTTGGGCATGTGGGTTCATTCCAACCAGCGCAGTACTCACACTTTTACCCTACTGAAAGCAACAACGCTACAAGTCGCACGCATGATCACCCGCATCACCAACAGGCGACATGGCATGCGTGAAGAAGACACACTAAAACTAGTCAGAAGCCTAGTAGTTAGTCGAATCACGTACAGCCTACCCTACCAGCGCCTCAACAAAAATGAAATACAACAAGCGGATGCCCTGCTACGCAAAGCGTATAATACAGCGCTCCGACTACCACGCAACACGTCTACAGAAAAACTCATGGCCCTGGGATTACACAACACCTTTGAGGAGCTACGAGAGGCGCAGCTTGAGTCGCAAAAACTCAGGCTGTTGCAAACAACGACAGGAAGAGCACTCCTGCAGAGGCTCGGATACCGCGAGCAGATGCGAGAAATGTCGAGGACGGCAACGATCCCCGACGAGCTTCGCAAGACCCTCAAGGTAGCGCCAATTCCAAAAAACATGGATCCCAACCTCCATCGAGGCAGAAGAGAAGCGAGGGCCGAATTCATCGAGAAAACATACGCTCCTCAAGCCACGACCGTGTATACAGACGCGTCTTGGAGAGGAGGAGATACCAAAATCGCTGTAGCGGCGGTGGTCGATTCGTCTTTACGCGAAATGACCAGCGCGCCTCTCCGAGGCTGCACAGCTGCAGAGTCCGAGGAAGTAGCCGTTGCTCTAGCGGTGGCGGAGGGCTATAAAACCGGGCGGTCACTAACAATACTTACGGACTCTCAAACAGCCTGCCGAAATTACATGAATGGCAGGATAGGTCGTCACGCGCTCCGTATACTCCTCGCAGCGAGTGACAGAATTAAAAACCGGGAAGAACAAAACGACAAGATCCGACACAAAATTGTGTGGCTACCGGGGCACACGGGGGTGCCAGGGAACCGAGAGGCCGACAGGATAGCTCGAGGATACATTACTTTCCGAGCTTCCGACGAGACCGCGGAACTCGCGCCAGCACCCAGGGAATACTCGGCCATACTACAAAACTATAGAGGCAGAAGAATGCGATATCCCCCACCGCACAAAGCTCTCAGCAGAGAGGAAGCTGTCACTTGGAGACAATTACAAACAGGCTCTTTCCCAAACCTACATATACTAAACAAAATGCACCCTACAATATACACGAACAAATGTCCCTGGTGCGACGAAAAACCTACACTATACCACATCACATGGGCCTGCCAAAACATAGACGTGGTCCCCAAAATACAAAACCCGAGTGCGGAGCAGTTTGAGACTCTGCTGTCCAGCGACCGCTGCGAAGACCAACAAGGTCTGGTACAGCGAGCTCAACGGGCGGCAGTGGCCAGCGGAGCCCTGGACTGAGGCCAACCGACCACTGATTAGAGGCGGACGACTTTGACAGAGAAGGCTCCTGGGGGTAGAACCAAGACGTCTCTGAAGATGCCCCCAAACCGCAGGAAAAACCATTAGTGTAAATAAAGTTTTCCCTTCCTTCATCAGTCGCAACAACAACAACAAAATATTTCGGCTTCATGAGCAGTCACCTTCTTGACCGTCGGCGAGAAACGGCAACAAAGCTGCATGGCGCCATCGACAGTGCGTACGTTTTCAGGAACGAAGGAAAAAAATTGCCGACGATTACGTTACTTCCAATTGCGAAATTTGAGCTCAGCTCATGAGCTGTTTCAGCTTTTCTATAGACTGTGGCAAAGAATTCGAGCAAGACATCTGTGTGCAGTTACAAGAAACTTGTTACTTTTCACACACATTCCTTCTTCAAGAAACACTCCCCTAAAAGTTCTTGGTAGTCATCATGGAAGCTCTGTGGTCGGAGAAATAAATAAATATGTGCTCGACTTGCTGAACCAATGCCTGGTTCTCAAAGACGAGGTCTATGCAAGTATTTCGCGAGGTTATCACAGCCGCTAGAGGCGTTACGAATGAGAGGAACGGGATGTTCTCCCCGCATAAGTGGTAAGAAATTCACCCTTGTCTCTATATCTACATTGAAGTCCCCACCCACCTCGATGAAGGCGAAATTCTAGAGGCTTGTGTGTGTACTGTGCGATGTCAGTGCACGTTAAAGAACCCCAGGTGGTCGAAATTTCCGGAGTCCTTCACTACGGCGTCTCTCATAGTCTGAGTTGCTTTGGGACGTTAAACCTCAATAAACCAAACCAAACCAAACCACCCTGGCAGGTGGCAGTTAATGGTTGATCGCGAGAGTTCGCTCACCGTTGTCAGTGCTAACGCATGCAGCCCACATCTCTCTCTCCTCACCCCACGTAAGTACATATAAGCGCGATTCAGGCGTCCACTGGCCCTGGGGGCCAGCTATGCGCACTTCTTTTCCTTAAAATGATCGGACTGTAAAACGTTGTCAACGCCAACGGCAATGCCAACAGTGAACGCCGACGGCCTATGGCTTCAGCGCCGCGTTTCTGGCACAGCGTTGTCATTGCGTTATCATCCCTCGTACCTATAAGCGCGATTCGGGCGACCACTCACCCAGGAAGCCAGTTGGGCGCGCTATGGATTCAGCGCCTATGTGGCTTCAGTGCCGCGTTCCCACCGGTGGCACCGGTTGTTCCCATCGGTGGTTCCTAGGTCGTGGGTTCGGTTCCCACCGGTGGCATGTGGTTGCTTTTTCTGCTGGTTTTCTAATCAATTATCCTTAAGTGATAACATATTCTGTAATATTCTTCATTAATCAACACCACAAAATAAATATAAAAATCACCTGAATTTCTTGGTTTTATTTATTTATTTATTTATTCAATACTGCAGGCCTTTACGGCCCAAGCAGGAGGGGCATACAAATGACATCAGAGTACAGAACGAAGATAGCAAATAATAATTTCAAAACACTTGTTCTTTTGGCAATAGAACATGAGCAAAACAAGGACTAAACGAAATGCAAACCGAGTTCTTGAATTGGGAAAGTCAAACATAAACAAACAGAAGTAAGCCAATTAATGAAATATCCAAAAATGAAATGTCAAACATGGAGCAAGGCAAAAACGCGATCAGTTTGGGCAACTAAAAAGCAGACAAGAAAAACATTGAGGGCAATTCAAGGTTTCAATTGAATGAATGCTGGTTAGAAAAGGCAGAGGTAAGTTGTTCCAATCTGTTATCGTGCGAGGAAAAAACGAATATTTAAAAGCATTAGTTCTGGTGCTGTATCGTAGAGTAATCGTGTCGATGACTGTAGAGTCATCGTGCCGATGTTGTGTTCGGCGTGCCGTAAGTAGTGTTATGTACGGATCAGGAGTTAGAGCAAGAAGGTTATTTTTAAGAAGAAACATAAATTTTAAGCGCTGAATTTTTCTTCTCAGTTCCAGTGTCGGTATTCCATGTTGTTTCATTAGTGCTGTCGGGGAATCAGTTGTACGGTATACTTAGAAAAAATAAACCTGACTGCCTTACGCTCGATTCTTTCGAGAGCGTCAATGTTAGTTTTGGTATAAGGGTTCCATATTGTGACTGTTGGCAATATTACCACTATTGGCGGACACCAGAATACCAGTGAGTCGTTTTAAGTAGTGAGCCGGTTAACTATTTTTTTCGTGATTAACTTTTAACTCTTATAGTTAGAAATAACCATGTTGGTTTTTAGAATTTAGCAAACGTGATTACCTTTGGCGTTGTGGCTCGACAAAATTTCGCTTTTTTGACTAGTCACGTGCACTGGGATGGTTGCTTTGCCTGCATGTTTTTCGAAGACGCATGTATTTTGACACGATGTATTTTGGCACGATGCTGTGCCACTGCACCTACCGGCCATGGCTGCTCGATGTGTCTCCATATTAAGATTCTCATGTGGTCAAAATTATCCTGTAGACCTCTAATACGGTACTTCTTTATACTTTCACTCAATTGTCATCCCTTCCATCACGGTGCGGATGAGGTGTCCGCCGATGTCTGGCAGAGTTATGTGTCCTAAAACACCAATTTTCACTAGTTTATTTATTTATTTACAATACCTCTAAGGGCCCTCGTGCGAGGGTATTACATAGGAGGGGGGGGGGGGGCGATACCAGCATGAAAATATGGCACAGGCACTTGAAACAAAATACACATAATAACGAAGTATGAAATAAAGCTACTAATGTACACGAACAACACAACAGACAACGTGCCGCCGCGGTGGCTCAGCGGTTATGGTGCTCGGCTGCTGACCCAAAAGACGCGGGTTCGATCCCGGCCGCGGTGGCTAGAATTTCTTTGGAGGAGAAATTCTAGAGGCCCGTGTACTGTGCGATGTCAGTGCACGTTAAAGAACCCCAGGTGGTCGAAATTTCCGGAGCCCTCCACTACGGCGTCTCTCATAGCCTTAGTCGCTTTGGGACGTTAAACCCCATAAACTAAACTAAACTAAACAACAGACAACGCAGAATAAAGTACTGAGTAAATGCACATAATACAACAAAAATACCAAATCTGTTAGTCCATGGTTTGCTTTAACGAATGCTGAAACGATTGTAAGTTAACCTCAGTAGCTATGTGTGATGGCAGGTTATTCCAGTCTATGATGGTGCGAAGAATGAATGATTTCGCGTAAAGCGATGAACGGCATGTTATGCGTTTTATTTTGTTATCGTGGTCGCGGCGAGGAAAGACTGCATGCAGGGTGTGGCGAAAAGAAGTCGTCGTGGAGGGTGGTATGGTGACACAGTTTGTGAAGTAAGGTTAGGCGAGCGAAATGGCGTCGACATGATAGTTTTTCCGACCAGCACCACTTTTCAGTTTTCATCGCTGGGGTTGTTATCTTGCAGTGTTGTTTGGCCCTAGGGGGACCGCTGGATATGCGCGTCCCTTTCTGTTTCACGCGCGCATCAGGGCTTTGCTTTGGGTCACCGGATCTCTCCACCTCAGCTCCTCTGAAAGCTCTCCGGCAGTGGTTCCGCGGCCGAACACTCAGTGAAAGTACCCGGCCACACGTTGCTGCGGGGGCAGAATGGTTGGTGCGTTCGGGACTGGCCGCAGTTGACGCTTTAGCTCCGAGGTGGGAATGGAGGCTATGCACGCTGAGTGCACCATCTGCTCAGAGGTGTCGACAGGCCTGGCACCTCCGAAGTCCCAACTTTTCAGTGACTAACCAGCTCTTGCCGTTACCGCTACGTTCCAGTGGCCTCTGTTGCCTCTGTCGTTGCCCTTTCGCGCTCCCCGTGCTGTGTTGCTCCTTCAACCTGGGTGGCCTGATCTCTTTGGATTATAACACCTGACAACTCAGGTTACATCATCACCAGACTCCTGCTTCTCGAGTTTTAGTGAGTGTTCGTATGACCTTCAAATGCCCTTCGGACTTCACAATTTCATAACAACAGCCTTAAGTCAGATGGCGAAGCATACTTTGACGACGGCCAATGCGATGGGGTCTCGAAATTAGACCCGAGTTTGATCTTTCACCTTTGGTTTGACCTTTGAGAGGCCTTGAGACTTAAATAGAATCCAAAACATTTTGTTTAACAATACATCGCGTGCTAGACTAGCAACAACAGCTATCGCTCGACCATTAAGCCTAACATAGGCAAACCGCTAGGTGTTTTTTTTTTTTATTCAAGCGCACTCAGGTGTTAGCGCCCTTTTGAGGTAGCCATAGCGCTGCATTCACGAGAACCTTGACCGCGTGCTCTGCTCCGCCGCTACGTTCAATGCTGCGCCTACTTGATACCTTTGGTTTGGTCGCAGTGTATTTTATGCGGACTATGGATGTGTCTCTCATCGGGCGGGAACATGGCTCGCCGTTCTCGTTCTTTGGAAGGCGATGCCTTCAATTCAAACTGGAAAACACGAATAAACAATCTGTGGATCTCAGTCGGAAAAAAAATCTGCTTTATATATGATGATTAAAGTCGACTCCTTGAGGTGTGAAATTAACAGCTTACCTAACTTTAGTATGTTCCCTGTTAGAATACGCCAGTGTTGTGTGGAATCCATATACAAACTGTAATATGGGGGTTTGTTAAATACACTGGGACCTCAGGAGTAGGGCAGCAACAGTCCGTGGTCGGCGAAGGCGAGAGCACAGCACGCGCAGCGATGGCAATGCCGCCGCTTAACAGAACGGTCGTCTTCGTCTTTACAATTGCCCCCGGGGAAAAGAGGAGCCAACCTGGCGACTTAGGGCGCGGGCAGGATGGCTGGGTCGTAGAACGGCTTGAGGCGCTGGACGTGAACAGTCTCGCGTCCACGACAGCGGCGATCAGAAGACGGCACGAGACGTTCTACTGTGTAATTAACTGGAGATGCACGCTCCAGGACACGGTATGGGCCATGGTATTCGGCGAGAAATTTGGACGACAGGCCCGGAGTATTTGTCGGAATCCAGAGCCACACAAGGGAGCCATTGGGGAAGTGTGGCGTTGTTTGACTGAGGTCGTGGCGGGATTTCTCTTTGCACTGGTTGTCAGTTGTGAGAGCACGGGTGATGCGGCGAAAGTCTTGGGCGTGCTGGGCTGCTTCAGATAGAGGCGTATACTCGGAAGCGTCGGGTTGGTACGGCAGACTGGTGTCGATGGTAGCAGAAGGGTGACGGCCGTAAAGGAGAAAGAAAGGAGAGAAGCCAGTAGTGGACTGCGTTGCGGTATTGTACGCATAGGTTACATACGGAAGCACAAGATCCCAGTTAGACTGGTTTGAAGAGACGTACATAGATAACATGTCACCGAGGGTACGGTTAAATCGCTCGGTGAGGCCGTTGCTTTGCGGATGATATGCGGAGGTGGTGCGATGAATTATATTGCACTTGGTGAGCAGTGCCTTCGCAACATCGGATAAGAAGGCGCGGCCTCTGTCACTCAGCAATTCGCGAGGGGCGCCGTGACGAAGGATGAATCGGTTTAAAATAAACGAGGCAACTTCGGAGGCTGTGGCAGCCGGAAGGGTGGCGGTTTCGGCATACCTTGTCAAATGATCAACCGCGACGATGGCCCAACGGTTGCCGGCCGAAGTGTACGGAAGGGGGCCGTATAAATCAATGCCGACGCGGTCAAATGGGCGTGGCGGGCAAGGTAGCGGCTGCAATTCTCCAGCAGAACGATAAGGAGGTGGCTTGCGACGTTGACAGGTAAGGCACGACCGCACGTATTTGAGGATGAACGTGTACATGCCCGCCAATAATATCGCAGTCGGATGCGATGATAGGTCTTGAACACTCCGACATGACCATACTCCGGGGCCAGCGTGAAAATGGGCGCAGACTGCCGAGCGAAGGTGACAGGGAATAACTAGCAACCACTTGCGGCCCTCTGAGCTGTAGTTGCGGCGATAAAGGAGGTTGTCACGAATTGAGAAATGAGAAGCATGGCGGCGAAGAGCACGCGAAGGCGAAGCAGCCGTAGGGTTGGTGAGAAAGTCAATAAGGGAAGTGATCCACGGGTCGGCACGCTGCGCCGAAGGCATGGCGCTGATGTGAAGCATCGGCGAGGAGGCGTCGAAGGTGGAAAGGCTGGAAATATTGGCTGGAAGTGGGCAGCGGGTTAGAGCATCGGCGTCTTGATGTTTGCGGCCAATACGATACACAACGCGGCTGTCGTATTCCTGCAGGCGAAGGGCACACCTCGCGAGGCGACCGGATGGGTCTTTCAGAGAGGAAAGCCAGCACAGCGCGTGGTGGTCGGTCACCAATTCAAACGTGCGGCCATAGAGGTAAGGGCGGAACTTGGTAAGGGCCCAAACTATCGCTAGACACTCTTTTTCAGCGACCGCGTAATTAGATTCAGCCTGTGTGATCGTGCGGCTGGCAAATGCAATGACGTATTCGGCGAAGCCAGATTTGCGTCGTGCGAGTACGGCGCCGAGGGCTACCCCACTGGCTTCAGTATGGACCTCGGTGGGTGCGGTCGGGTCGAAATGGCGCAGTATCGGTGGGGCAGTGAGGATACGGCGCAAGGAATCGAAGGCTTCGTCACACACTTGGGACACTTGCGAAAGATCGGAACTGCCGGACAGAAGTTGTGTCAAAGGTGCAGCAATGGAGGCAAAGTTGCGTATAAACCTACGGAAGTAGGGGCACAAACCTAGGAAGCTGCGCAGTTCTTCGATAGAAGTAGGTCGAGGGAACGCCGCCACAGCACGAAGTTTAGCCGGGTCCGGACGGACACCCTCCTTGGAAAGAACGTGGCCTAAAATGGTGAGTTGGCGAGCGGCAAAATGGCACTTCTTTAAGTTTCGCCGGAGGCCGGCGTCAGAGAGGCAGGTCAAAATGTGCTTCAGGCGGTAAAGGTGAGTGTCAAAGTCAGGCGAAACCACGACGATGTCGTCGAGGTAACCGAGGCAGGTCTTCCACTTGAGACCACGCAGAATGGTATCCATCATCCGCTCAAACGTGGCAGGAGCATTACAAAGGCCGAAAGGCATTACAGTAAATTCATATAGGCCGTCACGTGTTACAAAAGTTGTCTTGGGGCGATGGGCCTCTTCCATGGGTACCTGCCAGTACCTGGAACGTAAACCTAAAGAGGAAAATATTTCGGCACCTTGCAAGCAGTCTAGCACGTCATCGATGCGCGGCAGGGGATAGACGTCCTTGCGCGTAATCTTGTTAAGGCGGCGGTAGTCTACACAGAAACGGATAGAGCCGTCTCTTTTTGACAAGCACAACTGGCGAAGCCCAAGGACTGCTTGAGGATTTAATCACGCCGCTCTTGAGCATTTGGTCGACTTGATCTTCAATAACTTGGCGCTCGGGTGCCGACACACGATAGGGGCGCTGCCGTATATCATCTAAATCAATTAAATTGAAAGAATTCTGAGGCAAGCAGCAAAATACATTATTTGGAAATACAGCACAACGGATTCAGTAGCGACCATATTACCTAAACTGAATTTACCGAAACTGTCCCAACGACGAATGGTGGCTGGGTTAAGGTTTCTTCCCTCGATGTACACAAAATAAAAATAAGAACACAGCATAAAAACATCACGTTCAGTCAGACAGAGTCACTCCAATGAAATCATGTGATATTTGAGAGCAGAGATATTTAAATGTTTTTTTTTTCGCAGAAAACTGAAGCATGTAAATCGTTACCACGCGAAACTGCAAACATTAATTTCAATCAGAAATTTCAAAAAGCTGCATTGAATTATCTTGCAGTGAATATCAGCTCTTAGCCCCAAGTGTTTATATTGTATTCCTGTCCCACTGTCGTGTGTTAAAACTATTGTTCCTGCATTAATACACTTTTGTGCTTGCCATCTTTTCTTCATCAATGTCTGTGTTGTTATGTGCTTGTTTCTTTATGTAGTGGTATGTACTGTGTGCAGAACAGATATTTCGCCCATATTCTTCAGTGAATTTGTGCCTTTAGTGTGAAACGCTGCAACCGTGTAGAAAGAAATGCACTTTGTGGCGGCCCTATGGGCCAATAGCATCTGTAACAATAATAATAATAATCGTTTATTTCCGGCCAAATGTACAAGTGCCGTCAAAAGTAAATGGAAGGCAATATTCACGAAAAAATTTAATCATTGGCCCCCCATTGCATGCATCCTTGAATACATATGTGCAGCCTAATTATGATTTTGCAAATTTCAATGTGCGCCAACAAGTATGGACCGTTATGCTTTAGATGTAAAGAAATTAAATTTTTTTGACAAAAGTCGCCTTCCATTTACTTTTGACTACGAGTGTACATGATAATAACCAACCCGCTTAAGCGCTGTTGCTTGTGAGCGTGGCTGGGCAGTACAGCATGACTGAATCAGAACGAAGCCATACAAACACAAAAAAACATAATATTGTCAGCACATTAATGTTCAAGCACAGATTGTTCAAGTACAACACAGATTGAGATGTGAAGCAGCGAGGCTCAAAAAAAGGTATTAGGTCATAGCATAGTGTATTAACAAGATGGTATTTTCATCATTCCACATAAAAAGACAGGCAGGGAATTTTTGCAACTAAAATCTTTTCAACACTACATGTAAAGCAAGAGCACTTTACCCAACGAATTGTCACACAATTGCAGCATACAAAGAGCATATGATACCATTCATTTGACTGCACAGATGACAGTATATATGCCTTAATTTTTCGAACAGGTGAATGTGTTACCGATTTCAAGTTTGTTCAAACATGAAGGCACATAAAATGCGCGGGTTCTCTTTCGATATTTAGTGTGCACACGTGGAATAATAAATTTCTCTATGGGGCGCAAGGGTCGTGATTTTATCAAAAGTTTTGTATGGGCTAGTCGGTGGTTCATCTTAAGGAAGGTAATAGCAACGCAAAAAACGGTGACACAAGAGAGACACAACCAACAGGACTGGCGCTGAACTAACGACTGAAATTTTATTGAAAACGGCAGAGCTTTAAATACAAACAGGCCATCACAATTCGAAGTAGATAATGACTCGCCAAAAGATTATATAATGCCAGCATCAAAACCACTCAAATGGATAACACACAACTTGATAATCACGAGAAGGCATGTGCAACTACTTAAAATCTGGATGAATCATGAATACAACAGAACAGGATGCAATCTCGTGTCAAAGACTGAGACACGGAAGTCAGTAGCGTGGCAAAAGCCGAGTCAAACCCGTAGAGTAAAACAACGAAATAAACCCCAGAGGCCCCCGGCAACAACAAAAGTGAAACCTAAAAAAAAAACAAAAAATGTAGTGAAAACAGCGACAAGGAAGTGAGAGAAAGCAGTAAGGAAAAACAAGGGACCCTGCGAAGAGAAAACCTCAAAGCACAAAGGCCGCTAACCAATGCTACCGCCCAGAAACCTGATTTCTTTCTTCGATGAGGCAATGGATGGCTTGCTCACGCACCAGTCACCTCCTCTGGATATGAGCCAGGCCTCGATAACCTCCCTCTGGCGTTGGTCCCTCGCTCTGGCCCTAATTTCGGACTCCCCAAGCATAGGCTCACACTTGAAGTCGCAGACCGATCCGCAGTCATACTCGCAAAAACACTTTCTGCATTTCTTGCAGTGGTCTGCCAGATGTCCGCCCGCATTACCATATACACAACGTCGATGTTCCGCTAAACGTTCATTTACACATCTACCAGTCTGCCCTATGTATGATCCAGCACACAGAAGCGGAATCTCGTACACGACTCCCGTGGAACAGCTCATCGATTGCATCGCATGTTTGATTTCGCCGTCATCACGCTTTTTTTTTAGTCATCATGCTGCAGATGGTAGACAGCTTGCATGGCGCAGAGAATACTAGATTAATCTTGTACCTGCTGGCTATTTTCTTCAAATTGTGCGAGAGCTTGTGGTAGTACGGGATGACGTGCACAGGATTCCCATCTTGCTGCCTAACACGCTGTTTTTCGAGCTTGAGCTTTCGCAGAATGGCTTCTGATACACTGGAGATCACGTTTGCTGGATACCCAGCACCCCTGAAACGTTTCACTTGACCTTCAAAGCTTTGCTTTACACAATGCTCACAGTTTTTTGTCAAAGCTGACTGCAGGCTATTACTAACAATCGCCCGTTTGACAAGCTTGGAGTGGGTGCTATCATAGGGAAGGGCAGCTTTTCTGGAGCGAGGGTTGTACATCAAGCAGATTGGGTGTTCTGAAAAATAGGTGCATAAATCTAGGAACTGGATGCGGTTGTTCTGCATTGGCTCCGAAGTAAAAGTAAGGCCACAGGATTTGTCTTCGAAAAGGCTTATAATCGCTGGAATACCCAGTGCGCCTTCACCAATGATGAGGAAATCATCCACATACCGGAACACCTTGGTCACGTTTGCGCCAGGAAGATGTTGAACTATTCGTTTGTCCATCGCTTCGAGATAGATGTTGCACAGGACAGGTGCCAGAGATGACCCATTGCATATTCCATCTTTCTGGACATAGAACTTGCCGTCGAACTAAATAACAGTTGACTTCAGGTAGAACTCCAGAACTACGAGGAAGTTGTCGCTGCAAAGGCCGGTAGCATTTTGGAACCGAACCACTCCTTCCTCTTCTATCTTGTCTCTGACAGCCGTGAATAACCGTGTCTCTGATAGCCGTGCGGATCGGACTGCGACTTCAAGTGCGAGCCTATGCTTGGGGAGTCCGAAATTAGGGCCAGAGCGAGGGACCAAACGCCAGAGGGAGGTGATCGAGGCCTGGCTCATATCCAGAGGAGGTGACTGGTGCGTGAGCAAGCCATCCATTGCCTCATCGAAGAAAGAAATCAGGTTTTTGGACGGTAGCATTGGTTAGCGGCCTTTGTGCTTTTAGTTTTTCTCTTCGCAGGGTGCCTTGTTTTTCCTTACTGCTTTCTCTCACTTCCTTGTCGCTGTTTTCACTAAATTTTTTTGTTTTTTTTAGGTTTCACTTTTGTTGTTGCCGGGGGCCTCTGGGGTTTATTTCGTTGTTTTACTCTACGGGTTTGACTCGGCGTTTGCCACGCTACTGACTTCCGTGTCTCAGTCTTTGACACGAGATTACATCCTGTTCTGTTGTTTTCATGATTCATCCAGATTTTAAGTAGTTGCACATGCCTTCTCGGGTTGTGTGTTATCCATTTGAGTGGTTTTTATGCTTGCATTATATAATCTTTTGGCGAGTCATTATCTACTTGGAATTGTGATGGCCTGTTTGTATTTAAAGCTCTGCCGTTTTCAATAAAATTTCAGTCGTTAGTTCAGCGCCAGTCCTGTTGGTTGTGTCTCTCTTGTGTCCCCGCTTTTTGCGCTGCTTTTACCTTCCTTAAGATGAACCACCGACTAGCCCATACAAAACTTTTGATCGATTGAATTTCTCCTACTTTGAGCTCTTTCCTGTCTCATGCGGCCGTGCAAGATTCGGGCATTATTTGTTTCACTTTTATCGCCATCACAACGTGCAAGTCGAGATCCTTGTCATTTTACCTCAGACGAAAACTCGTACCCGGAGAAATCAAGGCAATGTTTGGACTTGTTCAGCCTTCTTGGGGACACGCTAAGAGGATTATGAAGATTTTGAAGTCCGAAATCTGGCGGCAGGTGCGCTTGCTTCAAGACTGGCTGCAGCTCCACGTTGAAGCACATGGTTATCTATCTTTGGCGGGAAAACGCTACCAAGACTACAAGAAGCTGGCCGGACAAACCACTCAATTCCTTTGGCAGCATGTCCGGGTCAGCCTTCCAGGCCGAAGTGAGCATTACTGTCCACCCACGAACCAGGTTACGGTTCTTGAGGATGGCGTTATTCCAGACGATGTAGGAAGGGAGCTACGAAAAGGCCCGAAGTTTAGCTATGAACCCCAGGCAAGCAGACGTCAGCTACTCGCCATGATAAGGGCCATTGCAGACCGTGTGGATGAACAACACAGGGCCAGGATCATTGAGGAAGGAGTTGACTGCATTATACGAACCGCACCGGCAGTAGGCAGAAAGAGACCCCCACTTACGAAGATCGCGAAGCGACTTGAAGAAGCTTCCCTCGTGGCCTTACAGAGTGATAAGGAAGGAGGGTTCGTCGTTATGCCGAGAGACCTGTTCCACCAGAAAGCAAATTATGCCATCGCAAAGAACTTCAAATGCATCAAATTTATGCCAAAGAAACAGAAGGGCGCCGCACGGAAACTGCTGAGTAGCCTTGGGCTGGATGGCCTAGAGAAAAAGGTGAAGGGAGCGAAGCTTCACGTTCTCAAAATATTCTTCACGGGCAAATCACACAAGCCAGAGTGCCCGCTCAGAACAATTGTAACGGAAAAGGGCACGTGGCAGGTCCAAGTGGGAACCTTCCTTCAGCGTCACCTTAATAGCCTTCGGAGTGACGACCCATTCATGGTAAATAACTCAGCCGGCGTCATCAAAGAGTTGGAGACACTCAATCTACGGGCCTCAGCCTTCTCCATCGACGTAGTAGATCTGTTCTACTCAGTGCCACATGGGGGCCTCTTCACGGCTATCAGAGACAAGATAAAAGAGGAAGGAGTGGTTCGGTTCCAAAATGCTACCGGCCTTAGCAGCGACAACTTCCACGTAGTTCTGGAGTTCTACCTGAAGTCAACTGTTGTTGAGTTCGACGGCAAGTTCTATGTTCAGAAAGATGGAATATGCATTGGGTCATCCCTGGCACCTGTCCTGTGCAACATCTATCTCGAAGCGATGGACAAACGAATAGCTCAACATCTTCCTGGCGCAAACGTGACCAAGGTGTTCCGGTATGTGGATGATTTCCTCATCATACGTGAAGGCGCACCGGATATTCCAGCGATTCTAAGCCTTTTCGAAGACAAATCCTGTGGCCTTAGTTTTACTTCGGAGCCAGTGCAGAACAACCGCATCCAGTTCGTAGATTTATGCATCTATTTTTCTGAACACCGCATCTGCTTGATGTACAACCCTCGCTCCAGAAAAGCCCCCCTTCCCTTTGATAGCGCCCACTCCAAGCTTGTCAAACGGGCGATTGTTAGTAACAGCCTGCAGTCAGCCTTGACAAAATGCTGTGAGCATTGTGTAAAGCAAAGCTTTGAAGGTCAAGTGAGAGAGAGAGAGAGACTCTTTAATGAAGAGCAGAGAATTTAGCCGGCGTTTAAAAATCGCTGGCATGCTACTCTGCGTAGGGAGGGGAATTTGGGAGATAAAGACAGAAGGAGAGCAGAGTGGAAGAGGTAAAAAAAACGAAGTTAAAATGCGGCCATGAAATGGGTACAAAGGATGCAATGGCGAGTATTGATGTAACCTATGGAGTGATGGAGTGCATAGTCTGTCAAATGGGCTGACGAAGTTCACTGCATGAAGAATGCATGAAGGTGACGTGCAAGTGAATTTAAAGCTTATCGAGATGTCCAATGTCTTTTAAATATGTGAATAGAAAGTCCATTGCAAGTCTCTGTTGCCTAAGGCAGGCTAAGGGGCCTAAAACTTTGTCCATTGTAAGGGGCACTGAGCAGAGCTTCTGCATGCAATGTTCATAGTACGCACGCTCGTTAGCATATGCAGGGCACTCAAGCAAGATATGCACCACAGTTTCTATCGCGGCACAGTTGTCACAGTGCGGACTGTCTATTTGTCTAAAACAGTATCGTAAGCCGTGTGTATATGCAGCATTAAGACGAAGTCTATGATAAAGTGTTTCCAGATGTCGAGGAATTCTGGGTGAGAGTCTTGATCTAAGATGTGGGTCGATTGAGTGAAGAAATTGGTACTGACATGTCGGCAAACTCCAAAGCCGATACGTTTCTTCGGAAGCAAAACTTTTGGCCATCTGGGACGCATCAGATTTCGTAAAAACAGTTCTAATGTATCTCCGAAGTTGATGGCCCTTACGGGCCGCTTCATCTGCTTTTTCATTAGCCTGAATGCCACAGTGAGCAGGTACCCACTGAAATGTTATGCAGTGGCCTGCAGCAATAGCTAAATGATGCAGATATCCGATGTCCAGGGAAACTGGCTGGTGATTCGTTTTCTTCAGCAGGTTGGCCAGGATCTGGAGAGATGCTTTCGAATCCGTGAAGATAACCCAACGGTCGGTGGTTCGGCGCAAGATGTAAGAAACAGCTTCCTTAATGCCGTGAAGCTCAGCTGTCGTAGAGGATGTCCTCCGCTGCAGCCGGTAAGAAAGGGCATGGCCTGTTGAGGGCACATAAAGGCCACATGAAGAGGTTTCTTTAGTAGTTGAACCATCGGTGAAGATATGGGTGTGCTGCCTATATTCCTCCGTTAAGTAGGCGAGAGTAGTTTGCAGAAGCGCTGCCTGTGGCATGCGGCTCTTTGCATTCACACCTGGAACAAACTTCTTCACCTTTAGAGGAGAGAGTGTCCATGGAGGAAAGGCCAGAGGTAATAGTTTCTGTGGCTGATAAATAGTAGGGATGGGCAGGAGCTGCACTGCCTGGCCAAAGCTAGAGTTGCTGTGAGTTAGGTGGACACGGTGCAGGAAGTGCTTCTTCCCTTGAAGAACATGGCGGAGATGGGTACGCATAGTTTCCTGGGCGGCAATCACCTCTAGTGGGAGACATCCTGCCTCCGCTACTGTTCCTGATGCAGAGGAACCCTTTGGGAGGCCAAGGCATATTCGCAGGCAGTTGTTCCGTGCGGCAACGAGAGACTTATTGCTTGATGTAGATAATCTTTGAAACACTGGTAGACAGTAGCGCAAGGTTCCTTCAACGTAGGCTTTTTCAAGCAGACGCATTGATCGGCAGTTGTTACCCCACCTTGTTCCCGCCATGAACCTAAACACTTGCGATGCTGCAGTGATCCTCTCACGGAGTTTTTTGATCTGAGGTGTCCATGACAGATTATAGTCGATTACAACACCCAGGAATCGCTGAGATCGTACATATGGTAGCGATCGTCCGCCTAGGAGCAGCGGATATCGGGTCATCGTTTTTCTTGTAAACGCCATTGCAACACTCTTTTCTGGCGAGAGACGAAGACCTCTGGAAGCCAGGTACATCGAAATGTGCAATAGCGCTCTCTGTAGACGTTGCTGGGTGATATAGCGCGAGCGTGATGCGGTCCAGATGCAGATATCATCAAGTGAAACGTTTCAGGGGTGCTGGGTATCCAGCAAATGTGATCTCCAGTGTATCAGAAGACATTCTGCGAAAGCTTAAGCCCAAAAAACAGCGTGCTAGGCAGCAAGATGGGAATCCTGTGCACGTCATCCCGTACTACCACAAGCTCTCGCACAATTTGAAGAAAATAGCCAGCTGGTACAAGATTGTGGTTTTTTTGCGCAAAAGACACGACACAAAGGAACGAGGTAGACAGGACAAGCGCTTGTCCTGTCTACCTCGTTCCTTTGTGTCGTGTCTTTTGCGCAAAAAACCCACAATGCTTAGGCACCAACTAGCCTGCAAAAACATACTCGCATGGTACAAGATTAATCTAGTCTTCTCTGCGCCATGCAAGCTGTCTACCATCTGCAGCATGATGACCAAGACAAAAAAGCGTGATGACGGCGAAATCAAACATGCGTTGCAATCGATGAGCTGTTCCACGGGAGTCGTGTACGAGATTCCGCTTCTGTGTGCTTGATCATACATAGGGCAGACTGGTAGGTGTAAATTAACGTTTAGCGGACCATCGACGGTGTGTGAATGGTTATGCGGGCGGACATCTGGCAGACCACTGCAAGAAATGCAGAAAGTGTTTTTGCGAGTGTGACTGCGGATCGGACTGCGACTTCAAGTGTGAGCCTATGCTTGGGGAGTCCGAAATTAGAGCCAGAGCGAGGGACCAACGCCAGAGGGAGGTTATCGAGGCCTGGCTCATATCCAGAGGAGGTGACTGGTGCGTGAGCAAGCCATCCATTGCCTTATCGAAGAAAGAAATCAGGTTTCTGGTCGGTAGCATTGGTTAGCGGCCTTTGTGCTTTTAGGTTTTCTCTTCGCAGGGTGCCTTGTTTTTCCTTACTGCTTTCTCTCACTTCCTTGTCGCTGTTTTCACTACGTTTTTTTTAAGGTTTCACTTTTGTTGTTGCCGGGGGGGCCCCTGGGGTTTATTTCGTTGTTTTACTTTACGCGTTTGACTCGGCGTTTGCCACGCTACTGACTTCCGTGTCTCAGTCTTTGACACGAGATTGCATCCTGTTCTGTTGTTTTCATGATTAATCCAGATTTTAAATAGTTGCACATGCCTTCTCGTGATTATCGGGTTGTGTGTTATCCATTTGAGTGGTTTTGATGATGGCATTGTATAATCTTTTGGCGAGTCATTATCTACTTGGAATTGTGATGGCCCGTTTGTATTTAAAGCTCTTGCGTTTTCAATAAAATTTCAGTCGTTAGTTCAGCGCCAGTCCTGTTGGTTGTGTCTCTCTTGTGTCCCCGTTTTTTGCGCTGCTATTACCTTCCTTAAAACCTTCCTTAACGTGATTTTATGTTTTCCACTCTGAAGGAACAAGAGAAATAATGTTTGTATAAAATATCAGACGAAAACTTTTTCTATGAAGAGCATTTTAAAACGAATCATGCTAAATAATACATGTCCACTATGAAGCTGTGTACCATATGACTGGCTGCATGCAATTTTTCTTAGAACACTATTTATTACATTTAATTTCTATGTGGATGAGGAACCGTAAACCATAATTCCATATCTTAGTAGTGATTCACCTAAGCTCTTATACACAATTTTCCGTATAGGTACATCACATAGCGACCTCAGTTATTATAGGTGTGCACATACTATTCTTAGTTTTTTTTTAAACTTCCGCGACATGAATATTCCAAGATAATGTCCGGTCAAATGTGATTCCTAAGTATTTTGCTCTGTCTTCTACTTGTTCTGGGATACGTGAACGACTCTCGAAACAAGGATTATGTAAGTAAGTCACCTTTGTATCTGTTATAAATTTATGTGAATTGCGGAAACATATAGCGTTTGCTTTGGATTTGTTAACGACTATTGCATTCCTTGAAAACCAAGAGAGCACGCGCTCTGTATCTGTTTGAAGTACACCTCCAAGTTCGTTATAAGTTGTTCCAGGTAGAACAAGAGGCGTGCCATCTGCATACAAATGCAGCTTGGATTGCGGTGATCAACTGGAAATTTCGTTAATTAAATATTGAATAAGAGGGGTCCTAGGAGCGACCCTTGAGGTACTCCTGATTTAATATGCAACAATGTACTGCAACAGTGGCCTATTTGTACACACTGTTGTCGCTCTTTTAAATAACTGTAAAAGAATGACTGGTAGGGCCCCCTGAAACCAAAATTATCTAAATGATGCAGAAGTTGATGATTAATTGTATCAAATGCTTTTTGAAGATCAAGAAAAAGTGCGAGAGCAATACGGTTCTGGTCAATTTCGGAGCAGATGAAATCATTAAAGTCTTCTAAAAGACAAGCCGTGTTGTAACCTGGTCGAAAGCCGTATTGAGCATGGCTTAGTAATTTATACTGTTGACAGAATGACACCATATTAACATGAACAATTTTTTCAAGGATGCAGGCAATAGATGAAAAGATAGCTATTGGTTTGAAGTTATCGTAAACACTTCGCGATCCTTTCTTAAAAAGGGGCTGGTTTTCGAATTATTATGAACAAGGCCTGTTTTTAAGGATTCGTTAATGACGTGAAGCAACTGCGCATTTAGTAGTGTTAATAATAATGAATTAATATAATACGAATAAATCATAAAATAAGCAAAAATGAATAAAATACTAATAAATTAGACTGTACCTGTCTCAGATAGGCGCCGCTTCATGGAGGGTCAGGGGGCATGTTAATACACGAGGAAGGCGTTTCATTCATAGTTAAGCCTTTCCAGCGACCTACAGCAGATGTACCTTGCCTGCTCACTATCGGCCTCTCAAGCTGATGCCGCCTCACCTGTTCGTGCACGAAAGGTGTTTCCTCGGGCAACTAAATGATGGACGGCGAGACGATTTAATATGTGCAAAGACAGTACCTTCTACGCCCACGCGCGTGCAGACATAGTCTCTGCACCAACCTGAATCAAGAGAGGAGACAGTCTGGTTGCCCACCGTCCTGAAGTCGTACAGAAACGCAGCCTGTGCCGCCCTGACAGCGTAGCATGCACAGTCGGGGACAAAAGTCTCCAGACCACGTGTTCCTCAAACGAAGCTTATAGCTCTACTATCAGACAGCGGCTGGAGACCGCACTTGTGGAGATGAAAGAACAAAAATTTAACTTTCACCTCCACACGTGTGATCTCTAGAAGCCGACTAATAGCAGAGCTATCGGTTTCGTTAGAGGAACACGTGGTCCGCAGACTATTGTCCCTGACCGTACAGGTGCAGTCTCATATGGACAGCGCATACGTGCGCACGCTTCACGACGTTGGCGCACCTCTAAACTATATTACCGCAGTATATCCAAGGAAGGATTGCTCAGGAAATTTCACCGAACTGGAAATTTGTCTGTGCACCCGGAGCACGTTAATTGAGTTTAATCAGTGTTCAGAGCTACCCAAAGTGAAGTTGCGATGAGCATGTTCTGCAGCAAGTATAAGTGAAATTTTAAACTCAACCACATCGGCCGAAAAAGTTAGATAAATGCATAAGGCCTTAATGGCTGGCCCCTCATTCACCTGCATCAGTACCTGTCTAAATGCGACAAGCAAAAAAAGGCTAATAATAAGCTTTGTCACTGAAGTCATGGAGATCAATGCCGATGATGCTTTATTTTTCGCTTATTCTTAACAGTATGAGGACAACATCATCACACAAAGGTAAATGTGGACAAAAATCGGGTTGTACATATATTCAGCAGCAACAAAACAAATCTTTATTTCAGATGAACACAACTCATCGTCACCCCGTTCCAGGAACGACACGTTGCGTAATGTATCACGTCTACACGCTTGACACTGCAATGCACCTCAAAATAACAAATATATATGTAGAGCAGTACATACGAGAAACCTTTAATCAGTTCAGCGTGATTTTACCATCAACGATAGATGGCATCCATTTGCACCAATGTTCATCTAATCTTTAGTTGCCCTGCATGCATTTAAACAAAATTTCAGACCTTAATTCCTTCTCGCTTTTTGTCCAACTCTCAGTGCCATGATCAGTAAATAAATAAAGGTATTTATATCTATACTTTGTAAAGCATCACCTTATTGCGTTATTAATACATGACTACCTAGCTACGTGGGCTCAAGTATTATTAGCGCATGCAATCAACGCAATGTAATTATCTGCTATGCTCGGATTTGACTTCGATTTCGTGAGGTTTATTTGACCGTTGATCGCATTTCAGTAAGAGTGAAGGAATGCAGGCAATCAGACATCGTCAAGGCTACGTGTCGCATGCAATCTACAGCTGCGCACACTGCCACTTGGAACACATGAGACGCACTAAGGGCTTGCTCAACAGACCACTGGGACCATGATTGCAAATATATTTTTTTTCTCCGGGTGCCAGGGGAAAGGGTAAGCATTGCGTCAGTGTTTGTCACGACATATGCTTCACTACAGATGACGCATAGGCGTGATTAAGATATGCCTGACTACGAAGATGCGTGATGAAGTTATATAATACAAATCAATCAGTAGTGACGAAATCCTACCGAGTTATAATATCTGAGACTCAAGGAACAGTTTGCGATGAGCGACGTGCTGAACTGCTGCCACGGAATATTCCGAAACAACTACCTGACGCCCATTGCACAACGCCACAGCCATGACGAAGTAACGTTCATTTCCAGGCAATTGTGCCGCTGACGAAAATGCGCCAAATACAGCGCCAGATTGGTTTGGTTTATGGGGTTTAACGTCCCAAAGAGACTAAGGCTATGAGAGACGCCGTAGTGGAGGGCTCCGGAAATTTCCACCACCTAGGGTTATTTAACATGCATTGACTTCGCTCAGTACGCGGGCCTCTAGAATTTCTCCTCCAAAGAAATTCAACCGCCGCGGCCGGGATCGAACCCGCGTCTTTCGGTTCAGCAGCCGAGCACCATAACCACTGAGCCACCGCGGCGGCAAATACAGTGCCAGATGACGCATACATGAAATGGTTCCAAAACTTGTATTTTTCGGCAGTTCTATTGTCATTTGCTCGGCGGCCACTTATGTGAACATCCAGGGCAATACTCACTCCTCTTGAATTGCGGAATTACCCTTCATCTTCTGACATAGGGCGCGATAAAAGAACTCATGTCACAGGAATGCCTCATACAAATAAAACAGGATAACTAAGGAATCAAAAGGAATAAAAAAGCGCTCAGTCCCGTGCACACCCAAAAAATAAAAAGCATCCCTTGCAACCTCTCCCATAGGCTGCAGCCACCGTTCCTGAGTCTAATCGCGCTCTGTACTGAAAAACTACTCTGAAACTTTGTTCGCAGCATTTAGCCAGGCAGATGTAGCTCAGAAAAGAATAATGCTTATGTTATAGCCACTTATTAAAGGCATTACTTCCAAATAATGGGCGCCAGAAATGGCACAAAGCCAGCTCAATGGAATATCTGATCAATTCATATACAGACAGATATTGGCAATTTGCTTCGGCAGTGCTTTGCGCCAACCGCAACCGCGAGCACTATCAAAAAACACGTATTTCTGAGCAACGTACAAAATAAAGAAAAACAGTTTTACGGCTCCATCTCTCTCTTAAACAGTAAAGCACGCGTTAGTTTGAGGAAAAACAGTGCTCGACGAAAGCTTTGAAGATACCAATAC
Organism: Amblyomma mixtum; assembly: GCF_055824585.1. Classification (NCBI taxonomy): domain Eukaryota; kingdom Metazoa; phylum Arthropoda; class Arachnida; order Ixodida; family Ixodidae; genus Amblyomma; species Amblyomma mixtum. The sequence continues at coordinate 94,117,924 of NC_143015.1, read as the reverse complement.
AAAAAATGTCGAGCCGCTCAGGGAAACCAGTCGTACTTGTAGCGCGACCAGAGCAGCGGACGACATATTTCTTCTTAACACTGCTTTCATTTGCTTCTTCGAAAGCAGATGATTCCTACTCCGAACCAAACGTTGGTTGGTTTCTTTAACTACGAATTTTCTGAGAAAGCTGTATAGCTCTCCTTTTTAGACCTATGGCTGCGCTCGGGTGGATTTCAATGAGTAATTACTCCCTTATTACAAATCTACTCCACCTTGGGGGATTCCCCTAAACATTTGACCAACACTGTTCCCACTTCGAGTTATTGATCAATTCGCTCTCGCCCTACCATAAGCTTGCCGTCCCGGTTAGCTCAATTGTTAGAGCGACTGCTCCGGTGAAGCGGTGGTCCCGGGTTCGAACCCCGGACCAGGACGAATATTTCTTTCACTACGAAGTTTCTGAGAAAGCTGTACAGCTTTCCTTTGTAGCCGTATGGCTGCGCTCGGGTCGATGTCAATGAGTAATTACTCCCTTATTATGAGCCCTGTTAGTGCGCTTGTAAAGTCTCTTTTTTTACTTTTGCTTATTATTGTATTTATCCATCCATGCCTCCGGTGTTCTGTACGCAACAGCGACGTTTATTGGTTAGTTTTCCGCGACGAGAAACGAATTGTCTTCGCCTTCATTGTCTATGACGTCTGTGACGATGATATGGAAGGAGAAATGGCTCAGAATAAATATTTGGGTATAAGCCGGAACAATTTACGCGCTTTCTTTTTACATAGGTTGCCAGCACTCGCTCATTCACTGAGACGTCGGCATTCATAGATACGGAAGTCCTCTTCTTCTCATCCTGATTTTAGGGCTCCGAAAATATCTGCGACTCTTCCGCGCGCATGTTTTTGGCAAAGTGCATACTTGCTAGCCCTGTCTTAAATGCAAAAGCTGTCAAAACATCTAAAAATTTGAAAATTTTTTTTAGTTTTCCATATAGTTGTTTCGCAGACTATAATAACATCAAATAGCTATGATTACAAAATTGAATCGCACAATATTTATTTTTCGGTACAGCGAAGTTAAAGGGCAACTGCACCACTTTTTTGGGAATTTCACGATATTCAAGCTATATAGATTGTACGTAAAGCATGAGAAGTGTTTTCGCACTAGCACTTAAAATAATGACGTAATCGACGATTGAATTTGCGCTTCTCCTCAGTGCACCAGAGGAATGCAGAGAAGTTCAGCAGGACGACACGGAAGGTATGATTTCAATTCACCGCTGTCGTCAGCCACAACCTGCCCTGACTCGTTGGACGCAGCCAAAAAAATCTCGGCAGGATTTGGCTTCGGTGGCGTTTGTTTTTTCCATCACAGAAGAAGTTTGTGCGTTGTAAATGTACCGATACCTTCGATGACGTCATCATGCGCCCCCACTTGGCGTTGTGCGCTGCGGAGAAGCTTGAAGGGTGTCGGGGTTCTCATCGGCGATTACTTCGCTATTTCAAGTGCTAGCTCAACAAGACTTCGCATGCTTTACCTGCAAGTTTCACACATTCGACCCTCTTAGGCTCGTTTATTTCTAAAACATGTGCAGTTTCCCTATAAGCACTTTAACGTATTGAAACAGCCCATCAACTGCGCTATCTGCGCAATTAGATGACTAGCATTTACTCTCCGGCTGAGGTCTCCTAGGAACCATATTCCCAAAAAGTATTTCTCCTGAGGCCTAAAATGGCGTTGTCTGTTAAACTAAATATGTATTGATTTCTTAAGTAGTTTATTTCTTTACCAGGAAATGATATACAAGGTTTTTCATGGTTCTTATTAGCAAGATGTTTTTACTGAGCCATTTGGAGAGTAAATGCATGCTGTTGTTCGCACATGAATCAGTTGTGCATAACTAACTGGTTGTACGGAATGGATTGTGTTCGTCCTCGTACATAACGAAAACATGAGAATTCACGCGAGTGAGAGTATCATTTACATAAACAAGGAAACGAAGTGATCGTAATGTTAAGCCCTGTGAAAATTGATTTATTTTGATGCTGAAATATGCATTCATATTACCTGATACCCGTTATGCAATAAACATGTATCAAATTACCCGTTAAAAGTTCAAGTGCGACGCCTCGAACACCACATTTTAATGACAACGAGAGTAGCAGAGCAATAAGTCGCGAAGTATATTTCAAAAGTTTTTCAGGTATTCAAAGGACAATACATTTGCATTTGTAATTTCTCTTACCAATTGCCGTATATGTCGTGTAAAGAAATGCTTCTTTGTCTGCATGAGCTCCTGAATCCCGTGCTTATCTTTGTTAAAAGTTGGTAGTTTTTAAAATGTGGCAGCTCTCGGTCTGAGATAAAGCACAAAAAGAATATTGATATTAACTTTAGGAGTGATATTTTCAGGCAGATAGAAAGCCTGTCGATTCCAGTTTGATTGCTAGTGATTGTAACTCCGGGAATTTTTGATGTGAGGGGAAATGTTTCTGAGGTAATTGAAAGCATTAAAAACGACGCATGAATTTTAATACTGTATTGATTGTTTGCTTCTCAGACGAAGAGCGCCGCGAACGTGTAATAGCTTCAGATGGTTGAAGTACACTCAAAAGCTGTATTGTCTATGTCAGCAAACATTCGCGCCATATGATGCATTGTGTTTCAACTTAGAGACAACAATCGGTTGCTACAGGCAACCAATGGCTAATTCCAAGAGGAAAACCGCCATAGCAAGAAGCAAAAACGCCATGAAGGCCTTAAAGAAGACGTGAAACTCAGCAGCTTGGTTCACTCGAAGATCGCCACTTGCATTTCCACCTGTTTCGTACCTGCACATTCGATAAACCACTTTCGGCCCATTCAGCAGTGAAGCTTCGTCTATTCTCCTCAGAAACTCGCGGTATCCGCGCAAAAAGGGATAATTCTTGCGGACGGGAGTTACAAACCAACTCGTGCTTAAATGTTCCCCCGACTGCACCAAGCCACCTCCCCATCTGAGCACAAAGCACTTGGGCCACATGATTGCGAAGCATACGTGATCCTCCTGCCGAGCGCATGAGAAGCATTCTCTTAAGTCTGAAAACAGCAAATTATTTGTTTCTTTGCTTGCTTGAAACGCTTGACCTAGCTCTGAGTAAAACCTGCTTGTGGTAATTTCCATCATAATCATGGTGTGTGTAAACGTGCCCATCACGATGCATGGGGTAACTCTTCGGTGGACCAGCGCATCCTCAAGTTCTTGGATAGTGTCGATGACGTCAGGGAATGTCTGTAGACTAAGCCTTGAAACAAGCTCGCTCCGGAAATAGCTCGACAGGGGGAGTATCGCCATCAGCCACACGCCGAAGACTATGCCTCTTGCCGACACTGAACTTGGTGTCTGTGGAATTGGTAACGAGGTTGCGTAAAAGGAGGCAAGATGCAGCATCAAAGCATCAGCGACTGCGGTCGCTATCCCGTCATTTGTTTCCCTCAGCTGAGCGACTGCTGCAACTGCTGAAGCAGAAAGCAATGCCGCTAATAGGAGAAATAACCCGAGCTTAGACTTCACTAGAATACTGAAGAAAGAGACCGGGTCAGGACGGCCGCTTTTGACGTAGAATGTTTCCTGTGCGGTTACGACGCCAGGCGGAACAGCGAACCTCATCGTCAACCATTTGTTCGCCACGAGCATTTGTCCGCAAATGTCATAGTGACTATTCAAAACATGCTCGTAAAGAATCTCCTCGTCTCTGTAGAAAGTTCGCAACACTGTGACGTTGTATAGCCCAAGTGTGTTAAGCAGGAATTCAAATTGCCAAAATTTGGAACACAAGCCCGTTGCTTCCCATCGAATGCAGCCGATGCGAATGACACTGTTCCTGAGTTCACTGTGCTTTCCCTGACTGGAACTGCGGGCTTCCGAACGCCCGCCACAGCCCCGCGAATGGAGAGACACGTAAACAGTTCCACCTGGTCCCAGAACTTCGTTCTCGTTTGCAGAATTTTTCAGTATTTCGTCCCGGCGGCAGGAACAATTTCTGGCCTTAGAGTGTAATACGAAGCGGTTAAGCGTGTTCCGTACTTCGCTGTTCTCGTCGATCACTAGCCAGTCAACTAAGTAGGTTGACTGCGGGAAACTCAGAGTTTGTCCAAGACATGGTGAATCATTTTGACCGAGGCTTTGTAACATGACGTTTGTCTTGATTCCTATGCGCCTGTTTCCTTTCAAGTATCTAAAGAAGTGATCACTCGGGAGTTTCCATAATGCAACAGGCCACGGTACTTGACTAAGCAACCAATGGTCCTCGGCGTCCCAGTGTCCTTTGCAACTTATCATCGTAGCATGGCCATGCTTTGAGATGTGTGACTCAAGCGCACGTAGAATGTGTGCTCTTTTTTCTTTGTGCCATGCAAATGCTTCGATTACAGTTTCCTTTTGCAAAAAAACATCAACCAGCAAATAAACAAAAAATAATTGAGATTTGTTCCCCATTTTCGCACCATTGACGTATAAGACGAGTGCTTATGTGAAAAAAACGCAGCTTCCTCCTGAAATAGCTTCTGCCTTGGATATAATAACTAATCGGCAGTTAGCAGCAGCACAATGCTTACAGCAAAAAAGGTTCCTCTACATTTTGTTGAATGTATATGTGCTTCAACCTTGCGACGGATATTTCGAGTTTTCTTTTAACTTCTATTTTTTACATAATCTAGCAGTATGTTTAACTCAACAGTGGAAAGTGGTCTGATAAAAAAGCCATGGTGGCTTTAGATTGTTGAAGCGAAGACATGGAACAGAAATGACGGTCTAAAGGAATGTAAACTGGCACTGGGTCGGAACTAAGAGTAGCAGCTTAACTTGAACCAGCGATAAGTTTCTCTGCGGCAAGGTTAATGCGTTTCTTGGTTCCAAGTAATAGACACTACAGTTCCATGCAGTAGGAGCACATACTTTTGTTCCACATTATTTTTTTCTTATTCATTCTGCGGCGGCTATTGCAGGTAAGTGGGCTATTGTCTTGCCTTGGCGGTGGTCAAGGGGTCTTCTTCTGTGTAGTGCTCCGGTTCTAAGCGCAAGCATAGGCGGAAATGACGTCGTCCCTTCTTCGAGGAGATGTCAGTTGTACGTAGCGGAATCAAGACACAGTATTCTTGAAAGGACATGCTCTGTTCTATTGGGACATAACTTTTTGGCCAGGCGCTCTTCTCTCAGCAGTGGATTTATTGGCTTACATCCGCACTATCTTAAACTGCGTTGCGAAAAGGCATCAACGTGCTGTTGACGTCCTCCCTCTAAGAAGGTCGATTCGATTCTCATTACGCGGGCCAATTGACCAACTATTGAGCGTGCGTCGTCAACCCCTGGCTGTTCAGTACCAAGCGGAAGGTGGGGCAGTTGGCGTGAGATGCCGATGTTAAGTACATCAACGCCAATTTGCATCTACTTTCTCCATATTCCTTCAAGAAAATCTTGTTTTTGAGAAAAAAATCGATACCGGAGAGGTCATCGCTTGCCCCCGCTACAGTGCTGAAAAGTTTTCAAGATTGCCTTTAATACAGCGCTCAATATGTCTTGAAACACATCCAAGGTGAAGAAGTTGAGGTGCTCGCTTAGAATAAATCAATGCGCCTTCAGACACGCCACCCACAGTGAAAAAGCATTCATTGTACTGTGTTGTTTCAGTAGAAAGCAAATTTCGAAATTTATTAGAAAATATATCTCCCACCGTGCCTTGTGTGTTCCAGCTGGTATTGAGGCGTATATTAAGAAGGCAGCCAAAAGAAAGTTGCAGTGCAACTAACCTATGAACAATATTCAGTTATAGCAAGCGAAATGGCACTGCTTGCTTCCTCTGCATATTGCGTTCTTTCGCTGTGTGATCGCAGGATTTACGGGCATTGGTAGCAATTTAAAGATACTATGCGACGAGAATCAGAGCCGCGGTAGTCTAATCAGAAGGCGATCTTTTCACCATAAATTGAATTTCACGTTGGCGTTGTGCGATCTTTTAGTAGGTATGCGATCAGAAAATGACTTATCAACTTTATTTTATAAGGGGCCTTGCAGCAAAAATTATGTTTCATTGCTTTTCTCCGGCAGTGGATATAAACTGCGGTAAAATATGGCGCAGATATACAACCCGAGCGTCTATGAACACAGAGGCACTTTTCTCGGCAAGTAAGTTGCACAAATAAATTTACTGCCATTCTCCTTGTAGTGGACGTAAAGCAAGGCATCGCCCAAAATTAGATTAAAAACCACGTTTTTAAGAAGAAATATAATTCATCAGTACTCGGCATTGGGATAGGTGGTTAATAATTAATAATAATAATAATAATTCTTTATTGCGCCAAATATTTAAAAAAAATGTCCAGAAATCCGGCCTGCCAAAGCCTCATAGGGCTTGAGCGGCAGAGCCCGACAGGCAGCGGAACCGCGCGGACATACACACAGGCAAAAAAAAAACACATTCAAAATAACGGACATCAAATTAGTATGACAGTGAGAACAAAATAGACACAAAACTCATGTTACATGAAGGAAAAAAAAAATCCTCATCAGATTAAATCGCAAGGAAGAAAAACCAAAGTGGCATAACAATACCTCAGATCAGTGCAATAAATACAGCAGTAACCAATGACATCACAAGATTTACTTGACAGGTGGTAAAGCACATGCATGATGTCGTAAACCCTCTAATTAATGTATCGCAGCATCTTTTTTATTTTGTATTTAGTTTTTGCCGGCGAACACTTGGAGGTAACCTGTTAAAGTGAAAGGGAACGTAATAATCTCTTAAACGCCTTCCATATCTTGTAGACCGTCGGGGAATACAAAAAGGTTCCTTCGGTCGAAGAGACCGTGTGGGAACATACGGAATCTTATAGTCACTAAGCCAAAAATGTTTTAGGACGATCGTTTCCATCAAAAGGCGATCAAAATCAGGTAGAGAAAATACCTTAAAGAGATCAGAATTGGAGGGAAGACCTAAATCATAGCCGATATTTTTTAATAAAGATCGTAGGAGAGAATTAATTCTGCACTTCCAGCGAACTGCACAGTGACCATAAATCGTTATGCCATAGCGCAGTATGCTATAACCAAGGGCGTTTACGATAACCTTGCGTATTGAAAGCGGCATGTAGTACCTGATGTTGTAAAGCACACAGGAGACGGTTCGGAGCTTTTTACAAACGTGGGACAAGTGATCATTCCATGAAAGAGCACTGTCAAAGTATAATCCTAGGTATTTCACTGTATTTGTATAGCTCAAGGGTACACATTGACATTGGGAACAATCAGATCCGTGCAAGAAAAGAAAAGTTAACAAATGTATTTACAATTTAGCTCAACAAAAAAAGGACTGGGAACTTCAGCGGCCGTGTCTTGTATTCTTACATGTCCTTCGTTCCTGTAGCGCGAAATCACCAAGAATTGAATGAGAAACTGAGCATTGCAACGAAATAATTTTTTGCACTCAAACAAAATGACAATCGAAAGGGCTTTTGCTGCGGAAAGATTCGCATTCAATGTTTGTGTACACAAGTCGAGCTCTATTATTATACAATTGATTTTTGCTAGTTACTTTGTTCACGTTGTCACAAGAATCTATTTGCCGCTAAATCCGAGTAAAATGCATGAAAATAGAGATGCGTCCAACCTTCACCTTTAATATTTAAAAACTTTTAATAACATATTCATCAGCAGATGTTCTGGCGCAAGCCGGCCGCTGTGGCAAGCAGTAACTTCGAACACGGGCTTTGGTGTTCAAGCACTGGGAGAAACCTATTTCAAAACGGTGTATGCCTAAAGAGGTGGCTGTTTGGAATGAAACACTTGTGATTGTACATTAAAACTCCAAATCACATTGTAATGGTGCGTTGACCCTTTATAAACAAAAAAATATTCACTGTTAATCTAACGGCCCAGATATAAAGTCAGTTGTTTTTGCTTCGATTTGCCAAGCCATGTTTCCAGTGCCGCAGGACTCATACATCGCACCCTTTGGATGACAATGACATTCCTTTCGAAACACGTTTATATGTGTGATGTTTTAAAAAGGCAAGTCAGAGACTAACGATGTCTTTTTTTTTTTGCCACTGTATTCCTAGCAGGGACAAAGCAGTTTCCCAAACCATAAGATTTTCCAGCTATTTGACTCACCCTGCGTAAGCGGGAATTCCAGCTAATTCGCGTACACTGCGTAAGGGAGCTTTACGAATGCCTTTCGTTGAAAATGCTCCTCAACAACGTGCTTGTTCAGGCTGCTTGGTCGCTCATAAAAATTGATTAGCACAGCTCACAAGAGAGAAAAAAATCGAGGACTGAGCGCCCTTTCGGTTATTTTTTTGTTTAATAAGATCATGTTCATAGACAGGAACGGGCTGCAGTTTGCTCTCCTACAGGAATAACCTCTACAGGCACAGATGTCTCATGCACACGCCCCTCTTCCCGAACTGGAGCTCCCTCAGGTTCATGATTTTCACGGAGGACATAGCGCACATTACCATATGGTGTGCACTTAGGAATCAATGAGCGTAACAAGTCAATGAGCTACTTGCTGTCATCATTTCTCACTTAAGGATAAAATTACTTTGAAGCTGTCGCCAAGAACGAAGCAGATTTCTGCTGCAGCAGCGATCTCAACCAGCAGTCACCAGCGATAACCACCGTGCGAAATAATTTGATGAATGCTCACACACGCATAACAAGTTTCGTGATGCTTATTGCGATGGTTCGTTTTCAGTGAGAAATGAACGCAAACAAAGTTCTCGTAAAATATTGTCATGTTGTAGTGACGGCAGTCCAGCGGTCAGGAAGGCACCAACCAGTCTTGGAAACGAAGCTCTTTATTTGGGCTGACTTGCGCCCGCAAAAGAACTGAATCACTCGGCGGCGGCGTAAGCAACAAACGTGCTCGTCAGTCGTCGAACTACGAATGCCCGCTGCTCGCAGCATCGTTCAATTTAGAGCTGGCAAGGAAACTTCGAGATAACAGGTCGAGATCATCTAGAGTAATCTGGAAGCACGTAGATGCAGCACGGCATGGCTGTGATCAATCGAGATTAGTCCGGTCGCTTCTCGCGTCACGAACACAAATGATAACACCCCTTTTCTGCGGCCTTGCGTGAACGAACGGACACTACAATGATACGTGGCAATATCATGACGTTTCGAAACCTATTTGGTTTCTTTTTCAAATCTGACTGTGGGCGAATTGCAGATTAGCGTTTTGAGCCCAGGTACAGTCGACTGCCACTTCACCGAACGCAAACCGTAGGTGTAGATGGAAGTGTTCCGTGGGAATGATAAACATTCTCCCGCATCTGTTGAATGTGACATCATGAAAGTAGCTGCCGAGTAATGGGGTCGGTAATGAATTTTACTGGCGCAAACGCGGCTTTGGCGGCACAGCGCCATGACAGAAGGTATTTTTCTATACTTAAGATAGGGTCAGTGACCCATTCCCAAAGCATACCCGGTAGCGCCCGAGGTCGAACCCTTCACCTGTTGAATGCGAGGTGGATGCTTAAGCCACTAGCCCACCGCTGTGGTTAATTAGCAGCCTGCTGAGCGGTTGTAGCCGGGTCTCCCGCACAATCGTTAAAATAAATGCTATGTTGACATGCCTCGCAATGGCGACCATCGCGCTTCGTTCTCTGTTTATTTGTCTGATATAAGCTTTCATCTGGTTCACCCTCTTCGTGATATTCATGGTTTCATAAACCTAAGACGTCGAGCACTCAGACAAGGGAATTTTGCATGCCACGATTTGGGGGGCTTCTTTAAGGTGACGGTTTTTCGGCACAGGGGGCCACGTCCGATGGTGCCAGTCGACTTGTGTAGCATTTGCACTCCCTTTCCAAAAATATGGGTCAAGAATTCGCTCTTACCTTTTATGTATGGAAGACATGCACGTTTTTGCCGATGGTGTGTGGTTAGGATAGGAGTTGAATATACTTTTCGCGGGTATTTTTTTGTTTCGAATGACATATCGAATGGTGATGATGGGTTAGCGGTTAGTACCAAACTCACTAGAATGCGTATTATTGTGTTTGGCGACTTCTATATTGTTGCAAAGAAGAGGAAGCTGGCAGTGGCGCGGGACGGAGCGCTCGAGCTAGGCCAGCGGCCATTAAATCATCTCTTATCCATCGTTCATCACGCCTCATTCTTCGGCTGACCGCCACGTTACATTTGGTGTGAGGTGCTGGGGTCCCTTCATCGCCATCCTGGTCCCGGAGCTTCGGCGTCCTGCGCGTGCCATGGACGTCGGCCATGAGTACCCGGTCCGCCCCGCACGGCCGTGCCCCAGCCCGCCCGACCTGAACCGACCTCGCCGCTTACCCCAAGCCCGTCCCCCGCCCGGACCACAAGACACGACGACCCAAGACCCGACAGACCCAAGACCCTGCCTACACATGAGGCCACCGCCCCCCTGCCCCTCCCGTTCGGTGCGTACAAGGACCTCGGCCGTCAGCTCCTGGCACCCTACGGCCCGGAGGCTTCGTGGACCGGGACTCATCCGCCTATCATGTCATCCACCGCGGCAGCCAGCACTTCATCACCTTGCTACTTCTCTTCTGCAATGAACGCCATCGCTGAATCACGCATCCCTTCATCCACGTCTTCCTTAGTTTACGATCGGGACGATCGCTCGGTGGCCCCGGGTAATGTTAAGAAGAAGACGAAGCTGGCAGTGGCGCGGAACGGAGCGCTCGCGCTAGGTCAGCGGCCATTAAATCATCTCTTGTTCGTCGTTCATCACGCCTCATTCTTCGGCTGCCCGCCACGTCACAATATGGCTTTCTTACGTTTCAGTTCTTTTCATCCTGACAGCATGCGAGGTTTACAGGCAGAAAAATGCGGATTTTTGCGGAATCACTGTTACACTCTACTTCCCGGTGCACTGAACATACGAGCACAAGTTTCGCGACGTACTCGATTGCGATGGGCTGTTTTTTCGTTTGTAGTGTTGTAATGCGTCGTCGGGGCATTGTATTCCTGTCGTGTATTCCTGCTTTTAGAAGTGAAAATTTCTGCCTTCTAGTTTAAACTTGCTTCGGTAACTAACCGAAAAACTTTTGTTGTTAATCTCACTTTGTAGGCTTGCGAAATTTCTTTTGTTAGAATTTCTCCTTACCTCAAGACTTCCGTATTTTTGGGGACCGGAAATTAACAAATCTGCTCCTCAAAAAACAGAATGTGGCTCCTCCAACGCAACGAACGAATATTCTTCCAATATGAACACAGCTCGGGCGAAAGAATCAGAAGCTATGGCTGTTTCTTGTCGGGCTGTAAGAGTGTAAATTACCCGCTTACATATTTTGCGCCAACGAGGCGCGACCGCATTATACTCCCGCGAAGGCTAATCTCTCATAGATAAAAACTTCGCTTAGATAAACTGCAGCTTAAGCGTAAGCTGGGTATAACTTTATTGTGCAGGGTTTGTTTCATGGCCCGCCGATTCCAGTGTTATTTCGGTAACCAACGACAGCAGTGAATAAAGCCGGTATAAGCAAGTCCAAGGCTCCATATTTATTTCAGTTTGTTCTTGTAATTAACTTTTAGTATATTTAATAAGGAGATTTTAACTATGAAGCATTTTCTTGTGGCTAAAGGATCAGTGGAGAAATTAATGCAGGCGCATGTTCAATGCCGACTTAAAATATACGCTACAATACTGCAACTATGTGACCATGCGCTACCAGGAGCAAAGAAGTCATCGTATCTCGTGAATGAGTGCCAGCCTGTCCAAATGTTTGCGGTAAAGTTAATTGCCAAAGCAGTACAAATATTATATCTGAAATTTTACATACATTTGAACGACAATGAAGTTTTCTTCTGGCAGACATCGCACCAGCAGTGGATTTTGACGGGATACGGATTAGCGTAAGTTATATGACCGATCCTTAGTTGAGGTAAATAAAAGACTTCCAGGAAACGAGTACGTAGCAGCGTACAGCAGACTGTCCGGTCATGAAATGAGTATAGGAAATTTCAGGTGCAGTGCCACACGAGCTGACACAAGACATGACTTGTTGGAGGTGAACGAGAAAGGGCATTGTCCATTGTTGATGAGTCCAACTTAGTGATGACATCCTAGATGTTGGCTCAGGATATCAGCAATCATGCACGGCATACGTGGCAGATCGGTGGAGGATTTGAAAGCGGGGAACGGGGTGAGATCACCCCTGTTCTAGGTGTAAGTCTTGTGACAAAAAGTTTGAGCAGTGTATGGTGGAAATGGCTGCCTTCTCATTAGGCTCCTTCAAGAGTTACCCAAAGGCGCGCCACCGTTGCAGTGGCACAAAAGACTGACAATATACACTTCGTCATACAAGTAATTCAGTTCAGCGCATATCACGTTTTGGTTTCACCTTTTTATTGACGCACTGGGCAAGCTGTTAAGATTGATCACATATAGGCACACTCTTACACAAAATGATTCATACATATTTCCAAGAAACAACGCACATCTTTGCAGGTGAATACAACTCGCAGCAACAGCACCACAAGAAGTGCACACTTAGATGAATATTGTGTCCACACGCTTAAATCTGCAACGCACTACCAAACAGCAAAGATTATAACACATTAGCACACACGAAGAAAACCTGTCATGAGTTCAATGAAATATTATTACAGTCAATGGATGCCCTGAATTTTATTTAATTACCATGTGTCCGCATGAACAACAATCTCGCTCGGAATTTATTTCGTTTTTCCCTTAAACATTTTTCCGCGCAAAAAACTGACGATGTGCGCACTGAGGCTGCAGTAGCCTGTGACTTCCAGCACGTGCAGTTTTTCTTGCTGTGCTTGCTCCTGGCCACATTTTTCCATTTTGTCTTTCCCTTTTACGTCTTCTCTTCCTGCGACTGCAGGGTGCCTAAAGGGAACACACACCCTTCGGGTGAACTGCTCTACCTTTCCTTCCCATCTCTTTCTCGCTACTAGGAACTTCAAAAAAACCTCGTGAAGTCACGTCCACCAACCTGGAAGCGGTGGCGCAAGGGTCACAAAAGCTTTTTAAAACAGTGAAACAACCTTCAGACTGCACCCTCTCTGCACTTAAGTGATTGGTGTGTAGTACTCCAGCCAGGCCATGTCGTCACCGGCGACCTCTCCACCTTTTCCTCATTAAGTTCCGTTCTCTTCTTTTACTCCAGCTTAGGTTCACCTCGAGCTATATTCTGCGAAATTATTTCTGACTAGATAACAAGATACGTCTTTCAAATTTTATGTTAATTACAGTGCAGCGCATTATTTCAAGGCCTGAAAGTGATGTAGGTGGTTTTCTTTGTTGTTTCGCAGTCTATTTTCTCTGAGCAATTTATTGAGGAAACTATTCTTGTTGTTGACACTTGAATTATTATCTTCTTTTACTCAGCGGCTATCAATAAGGCATTGCAGTCGTCTGCACAGATAATGCGACCATGAGAATTTTGGTTATCTGCAAAGTAGCTTACTTAACCGAGGAAACAAATTATACGAATGTCGAATCCTGCACATGTGGCAATTATATTGACGTTATATTATTCATTCGCGCCTCTGGATACATGCAACGCAAACCAGTCACTAGAACCTGCAGCGCAATACCGCAATTATCCGATCCTGATGACTCCCGCACTGATAGGCCATAGTCAAAAAATGCTAGTATTTTCGTTCACTCTTTCGTTAGTGCATCTGCCGGTCTGTGTTATCTACTTTTTTCCACATTTCAACGGCTGGGAATAAACAACGCCTTCCCCGCATTCGACACAGCGAGTCTGGTGATTTGTTGTACACCCGCGATATTTTTCAGGTTCTTCGGCGTTAACACGCCGGCAAAGACTTTTTAGTTAGTCTGTTGGAAGTATTTTCGGATGCCGATAAAAAATCTGTTGTGAGTTAAAAAGCGGCAGCAGTCATTCCAGATGACATATTCAACGGTTTTTCATATCATTGGCGGGATCGACATAGCTATTTAAAAAACAAGTGATACAACTTCGTCTCCAGGTAGGAGTTACGGTCGCGAAAGACGCGGGTTCGATCCCGGCCACCGCGGTAGCATTACGATGGAGGTGAAATGCAAGAGGCCCGTGCGTTGTGCGATATTAGTGCATGTTAAAGAACCCCAGGTGGTCGAAATAATCCGGAGACCTCCACAACGGCGTCTGTCAGAACTTGAGTCTGGACATTGAGCCCTTTATAACAACACAGGAGCAACTATAGAAACAGCATGTTTGAATTTTTGGCAAAATTACTCTGAGGGGAGTAAAACGTTTACAATAAAGCTAGTATTACGGTTAATAAACAAGGTAAATTTTTAGTTCTTTGCCGATTCATTTAGCTTATTCTGAAACAATCTTTTTCAGTTTCAGTTTCAAATGATGAGTACCAACAAATAAGCGTATTCTCAGCATCAGAGAACTTTAGGGCCTTTTGTTCTATTCAGACTGAAACTAGTGACAATGGCCGTCTGCTAGCACCAACCAGCTCCAACAGAAATACCGCTAATGCGACAGCCAAAAGGGAGCAGAAGGCCATAAAGAAGACGTGCAACTGGGCTGCCTCAGCCAGAACATCGGCGTTTGTTTCGTAGTAATCCCCGGGACCGCACTTTTCAAGGCGTAGTTTTGAATCTCTTAGCAGTGAGGCCTCAACTATTCTTTGAAGAAACTCGTGGTACCCGCGCAAAAGGGGATAATTCTTGCGAACAGGCGTCACAAAAGAAGCCGCGCTTAAATGTTGCCTCGAATGCACAAGCCCGTGTGCCCATTTGAACAAGTAGCAAGTCGGCAACTTTTGTCCGAAGCATACATGACCCTCCTCCCGAGCGCATGAGTAGCAGTGACGCATATCGTAAACCAACAAGACATCTTTTTCTTTGCTTTTTAGATACGCTGAGCGAAGGTTTGTGTAAAACTTGTTCGTGGTGATTCGCTCCTCAACCATGCGGTGTGTGAACGTGCCAGCCATAATGCATGGAGTCACCCGTCCCTGATCCATCGCATCCTCAAGTTCTCGGATAGTGTCGATAACGTCTGGAGATGTTTGCAGACTAAGCCTTGAAACAAGCTCGCTCCGGAAATAACTCGACAGAGGTATCATCGTCATCAGCCACACGCCGAGAACAACCCCACTTGCCAAAACAGAGCGTGGTCTTAGGGGAATCGGGCACGAATTTGCGTAAAATGAGGCAAGATGCATCATCAAAGCATCAGCGACTGTGATCGCTAGCCCACGATTTGTTCCCTTCAGATGAGCGATTGTTGTAACTGCAGAGGCAGAAAGTAATGCTGCTAAAAGGAGAAAAAGCCCGAGATTAGACTTCACCAGGATACTGAAGAAAGAGACCGGTTCAGGACGGCTTCTTTTGACGTAGAACGTTTCCTGTGCGGTTGCGAGTGCCGGTGGAACCGCAAATCTGAGCGCTAGCTTGTCGCTCGCAACGAGCATATATCCCGAAACGTCGTAATAGCTTTTCAACAGATCCTCGCGGTGAATTTTCAAGTCGCTGTAGAAACTTCGAAGCACTGTGACATTGTACAGGCCTAGAGCATTCAACAGCAGTTCCGATTTCCAAAAGTTGGAACAGGGGCCTGTGGATTCCCGCTGAAGGCATCCGACACGGACGACACTGTCCCTTAACTCGCTTTGCTTGTCCAATCTGGCATCCTTGGCTTGCGAACGCCCGCTGCAGCCCCTCGAGTAGAGAGATACGTAAGCATTGGCCCTTGGTCGATGTGTTCCGTTCTCGTATGTAACTCCCTTCTTTATTCCGAGACGGCCGCAAGTAAAATTTCTTCCTTTCGATAGTAATACGAAACGGTTAAATGTCTTTCTTGTCTCGGTGTTCTCGGCAATCACAAGCCAGTCAACGAGGTAGGTTGATTGTGGGAAACTCAGAGTCTGTTCAAGACACGCTGAATTATTTTGCCCGAGACTTTGTAACAGGACGTTCGTCTTGATGCTCATTTGCCTGTTCCCCTTCAGATATCGAAGAAAGCGATCACTGGGCAGTTTCCATTGTGTAACAGGCCATGGTACATAGGTCAGCAAGAAACGATCTTCGGCGTCCCAGTGTCCTTTGCAAGTTACCAGCGCGGCGTGGTCATGCCTCGAGATGTGGGACTCAAGCGCTCGTAGAACATGCACTCTTTTTTCTTCATGCCCAAGGAATCCTTCAACTAAAGCTTGCCTTTGCAATAAAACTTTAAACAACACATAAACATAAAAGATTGTAACTTTTCTCGCCATTTTCACACAGTCACTGTTTATGTTCGAAAAGTGTTTCTCATCAAGCAAACAAGATTTCTTCTGAAATATGTTCAGCGTTATATTTAGTTGTTATTCGCCTTTTACTGCAAGAAACATTGTGTTAAGCAAAAATGATGCTGCTGTGTTCGTTTCAATGTTTATGGTGGTCAACTTTCGATGCGTATTTGCTGATTGTTATTAGCTGATGATTGTTATTGCTAAACAGCAGCGTGCGTAGGCAATCGACAATAAACGCGTCGACACAAAAGCACACTGATGGACTTGAATTATTGAGGTTAGAAGGTGCAATCTGACGTTTTCAAGGCAGCTAAAGTGACATCACGTCAGTAATAATAGTAGTTGTTCACACTGAGCACCCGTATGTTTCTATGGGTAAAAGCTGTATTTTTTTACCTCACGCAATGAGACAACACCGTTCAATGCATTAGCGCCATATTATAGTTCATAATATTTTTTTTCTTACTCATGACTTAGCAGCCCTTACAGGCACAATAGATATCGTCTTGCCTTTCGTATTCCGGCAAAAGGTCTTCTGTGAAGAGTTCTAGCTTAGAGCGCAAGCGTATATTGGGGTGACGCAGTTCCGAGTTTCGGCACGGAGAAAAATGTTCATCTGTAAGCTGCTTGACCAATAGATGTACTCTTGCTTTAAATATGCTGCATTTCACCCGAAGGTAAATGTTTCCACGAGATAGACTGCTCTGAGCCGTGGGTTTGTCGACATACGTCTACGCACCTGGAGAAACGCGGTACGAAATGACACGAACAATAGATTTTGCGTGCTGGCTGTTCACAGATCGCCCCCTATCTCATTACACGACCCAATCGACCCAGTATTGAGCGTACCTTGTCTACCTGTGGCCTGTCGGTACCACGCTGAAAGAAAGAAAATTTCGCGTTGCTACGTATCACAGCATCTAATATTCAAAGTAATGATAGCAACAATTGCTTGCTGCATTTCAGGGAAACGAAAACTGGTACATAAATATAGAAACAGAAGACGACTTCAGTGCGTGAAGACAAGATGACAAAAGTCCTTGAGACAGGCAGGAACCTGTAGCAACCCAGGTTCCGGCTTCAAACTATAGTCAATGCGCCTTCAGGCAGGCCACTGAAATTACGGAACATCGAGTGTACTTCTTCCTCTCGCCGCCCGCGAATATGGCGATACTTGATGAACAGATACAGTGCCAAGCCGGGAGTCTGGCAGATGATATTGAGGGTGATATCACAAAGAAAGAGGAAAGAAAATTTCAGCGCGCAGAACATAACTTGTGTGCAGCTTTCATTGATAGAAAGTGAAGTTATTCTGCTGTTTTCTTCTCCATATTGAGCTTCACGGCGTGACTGGAGTTAAGGACGTCAGCACTAATGTATAGTCTACTTTGCAAACCGCGTTCGCTGGACTGTAATGAGAAGGAAGCCATTTCTCTGTATATCGTTTACTACATCGCCATTGTACTGCCTGTTAGTACGGATGGCACCAAAAGAGAAATCGTCCCGTTCTTTCTGTAAACGAACTTGTGAAAAATTATCAGGATAATAAAGGTGCCGTAACTGTCTTCTTTCTTAGTGGACACCTCAAACGCGCCCTAAGGGAAGGGAGGGAGGTTGGATTGAAGGAGGAAATAGAGAAAGGTTCTGTAGTGGGTGGCTTCGGAATAATTTCGACCACCCAGAGATCTTTAGTGTGCTCTGATACTGCATCGCAAAATGACCCCTTTTGCGCTACGCTTCCATGGGAACGCGCCATCTGACACCGCCGCTGAGAGAGAGAAAGAGAAACAGAAGTACGGAAGGACAGGTTAACTAAGCGACGGCCAGTGTGCTACCGTACTAGCGAGAAAGAGAACAAAGGGAGTGAATGAAAGGAAATAGAGGACTGGGGAATTTGTTTTGCACGTGTCGGTATGTCATAACTATGGGGGGCACATAGGTACCGCTCTAAATATTCACAGCCTCGAACTCAACGGTTAATCCTTTCAGAGTTTCAATAGCCCCTTCACAGATCTCCCATGAGATGAAGGTTTAGACCATTGTCCCAGAATATGGGTGAAAGATAACAGGAACCTACTAATAAAGCATGCCTCCTTCACTGCATCTGACTGCATCAGGCGCCCTTCGTAGCCCTTCTTTCATCGGAAAGAAGGCAGCAAATAACTGCCAATAACTGCAGTAACTGCAGTAACTGCAGTAGCAGTAGCAAATTTCTTTCATCGGCAGCAAATAACTTCCTGACTCGCTGGTCGCGCAATCTAAAATTCTAAGCCACTCGTAAGTTATCGCTGGGGGCGTTTAGATGTAAAGCCCGCGGTGGCACTTTAACCTCCGTCTTCACTGCCACCGGCCGATATTAGAGAGCGTTTATTTTCAATAACTCGGCCAAAATTGCAACAATTATTTTATACCTTGTTCATTTGTTTTCGCTTCCAATATACTATTGCTAGCATCGACTTGTGATATCATGGCAAATAGGTGAAAAAGCAATGATACCCGCCGCTTCTATTATTGAAGTGGTGCGCGTTGACAAAAGGCGACTAAGGAAACTAATTATTACGCAACGGCGCATACAGCTTGTACAGGTCGCTGTTGAGGTCGCCCAGGAGGCGACCGCGGCCACGTTTATTTGAGGGCTCCCTGAGAAGAGGTAGCGGCAGAGCAGCGGCGGCAGCGTCCGGCCGAGGCCGAAGTCCAGCTGCGCGAGCCAGCGTTCTCCTTCGCGTGCCCACCGCTTCGTCTTCTTCCGCGTGCCGATACGGTGGCGCTACAAGCTCAATCGGTCGAAAAAATTTGCAGTGTCTTAGCTCATCTAGGCCAGGATATCCGTTGCCAAAGCAGTTTCGTCGACTGACATTTCGGTAGCGACACGCCGTCGTCGTTCAGCAACTTGGCGACGTCTCTTCGCGAGGCGTTCCTATCGTTCCTCGGGCGCCTCGGCCGCCCGCTAAGCCTTTTTTGCTGCAGTGAGGCGCATAGCGAAGTGATCTCGTCACGCGTAGCGAAACTCGGCGCAGCAGCTGTGGCGGAGCGACGGCGAGCGGCGCACACCTGTGGCTCCAGCGCAACTGGTTGCCATAGTAACGACGCATGCGCAGTAGTGGCCTTTGCCCGGCTCCACGAAATGCGTTTCTCCTAGCCTGGTGTAGCTTTCGCTACAAAAGCCATCGGCGTAGTAGTAGTCGGCACCGCGTGTCGTAAATAATCGGGGCGGCGTAAAAAAACCATATCATTGTAATCTGTAGTTCTAGAGATTGAAGATTGATTCGTGTGTGTTAGGCGATGACGAATTAATTAAATCATTCAAATTAATTGAATATTTAAAGAAATGAAAAATGACAAAATTGAAAAAGGGGTTTCAAAGATGTGAATCATCTCATCCACCGTGGCGGCCAGCACTTCATCACCTTGCCACTTGTTTTCTGTAATGAACGCCATCGCTGAATCACGCATCCCTTCGTCCACGTCTTCCTCAGTTTACGATCGGGACGATCGCTCGGTGGCCCGGGTAATGTTACGAAGAAGACGAAGCTGGCAGTGGCGCGGGACTAAGCACTCGCGCTAGGCCAGCGGCCATTAAATCATCTCTTGTCCATCGTTCATCACGCCTCATTCTTCGCTGGCCGCCACGTTACAATATGGCGTTCTTACGTTTCAGTTCTTTTCATCCTGACAGCGTGCGAGGTTTGCAGGCAGAAAAATGCGGATTTTTGCGGAATCACTGTTACACTCCACTTCCCGGTGCATTGAACATACGTGCACAAGTTTCGCGACGTACTCGATTGCGATGGGCTGTTTTTTCGTTTGTAGTGCAGTAATGCGTCGTCGGGGCATTGTATTCCTGTCGTGGATTCCTGCTTTTAGAAGTGAAAATTTCTGCCTTGTAGTTTAAACTTGATTCTATCACTAACCGAAGAACTTTTGTTGTTATAATCTCGCTTTGTCGGCTTGCGAAATTTCTTTTGTTAGAATTTTTCCTTACCTCAAGACTTCCGTATTTTTGAGGACAGGCAATAAACAAATCTTCTCCTCAAACAACAGAATGTGGCTCCTCCAACGCAACGAACGAATATTCATCCAATATGAACACAGCTCGGGAGAAAGAATCAGAAGCTATGGCTGTTTCTTGTCGGGCTGTAAGAGTGTAAATTATCCGCTTACATATTTCGCGCTAACGAGGCGTGACTGCATTATACTCCCGCGAAGCCTAATCTCTCGCAGATAAAAACTTCGCTTAGATAAACCGCAGCTTAAAGGGGCCCAGAAACACTATCTTAGTTGACTGTTTTGCCTGTTGATCGCATACAGTGAGTTACAATGGTGCTATTAGCGTCGGTAATACCGCGTATATTGCGTTTTTTAATAATTTAATGTCCTCCCCCCCAAAAATGCATGACTCTGATGGTGTCCCCACACAGTGGCGGGTTTCAGCAGCGGATATGACATCACCTGGCGTGAGCTTGATGATTGGACAAACAGTAAATATAGCGCAAATTGTGGGAATAAAAAGAGAAACATTTTTTCACCTGTCTGCGTTTTATATTAGATCAACAAAAAGAACTTGTTCGTCTTAGATAAAAACCCTGCAAAGCAAGTAAAATAAAAATACACCACTAGGTGCTCTGGTATGGAAACGACACTGCCAGTCTCAGCAGTTACAGAGAGCAGGCAACCACGGAGGGCAGACTTCCGCGACGTGCTCTGGCAGGTTGTTTTGATTGGTTGCGCCAGGTGCCGTCATAGGGAGAGCGAAATAGGAGTGGGAAGCCCCGCCTAAATCGAGCTGAGGGCAGCGTTTTGCTTGCTTGTATTTTGAAATTTCTTCATTGAATAGCTCCCGTTCCTGTGCATCGATTCCCGTAATTCTTTTTAAGTCAGCATCTGTGTGACATAAAGAATCCACATGAAGTATAGCGGGTATCCCCCCAAGCAGTGTTTCGCAGCCCCTTTAAAGGGCCACTGACCAGGGTCCGGACATTTTTGAAAAACAAGCCCACTGCATAGATGAGGCATCGAAGATAACCTCTGCAAAATACTAGAGCCATGCGCGCCCCGAAAAGCTGCGAAAATTCAAATCAAAGCCCGTTCGTTCTTTCCTTCCTTCAAAAACGGGCCCGGCCCACTACTCTGCACCCCGCTGACGTCAAGGGGGGCTACTTTCGCTAAAGGCACTCCATTGGTGCATCGTTCTGACTGACGGGAGAAGGTTGGGCGTAGCCTTGGCGTCACGTCGTCTGCACAAGGCTTTCCGCAGCGCCTTCTGTTCTGGCTCATGCCTACAAACCCGCATGAAGGAAAAAAAAAAAAAAACTGCGGAGGGAGCGTGCGGCGACAGCCTTGAACCCTAGCCATAAAAAGTAAAAAAACAGTAAAACTGGCTCATGCCTACAAACCCGCATGAAGGAAAAAAAAAAAACTGCGGAGGGAGCGTGCGGCGACAGCCTTGAACCCTAGCCATAAAAAGTAAAAAAACAGTAAAACTGAGGGAGTTGGCTCGCCCCCCCCCCCCCCCCCCCCGCCGTGATCCCGTCACGAGACGCTCTGCGTGCGCGCTCCCTTCTCAGTTTCTTTTCTTCTACGCGAGCCCCCCAAAACAAGGTTTTAATTAGTAGTGCAGCCGAGCCTTTCCCTCGCTCGCCCACTTTACCGCTCCGCACACATACCGCTTATCTTTCGTGCATCTTGCGTACGCCTTGACTCCAATGAATGACATATGCTTTGGAGCGGAGAAAAGACACAAACACACAGAACACAAACACGCATGGAGAAAAGCAAACGGGCGGTATCCGGGTCCGCGCTTCGCCGTGTGTTTCGAACACAACCGACTTCCGCCCCTCCGCTCGTGAAACGGTGGGGAGGCCTAAAAGAAAATGAAAAGGTGGCTCGTTAACTGGGAATGACAAACAGATGTATGAAAGGATGCGCTCGCTAACAAGTCTAGGTGGTCGAGCCGATCGCGCCTCTCGATCGTTCAGTGTGCGGAGAAAATGCAAAAACCAAGAAAAGAATTCTATTGAAGGCGGGGCCATGACGTCGCCCTGTGACGCACTCCACAGACACCACGCCTCCGGCTTACACCGGAGAAGGAAGGGGTGATTTTGCCTTGCCGAGCCTACTCGACGAGGAGCGGGAGAGAAAAATTTCGAGGAGGGAATGGAAGGAGAGGAGGCTCGCTCAAAGTGAGGTAGAGAGTGTCTGCTGGCCGCGGGTGGGCAGGGGGCCTTTAAGCCTAAGCTGGGTATAACTTTATTATGCAGGGTTTTTTTCATGGCCCGCCGATTCCAGTGTTATTTCGGTAACCAACGACAGCAGTGAATAAAGCCTGTATAAGCAAGTCCAAAACTTCATATTTATTTCAGTTTGTTCTTGTAATTAACTTTTAGTATATTTAATAAGGAGATTTTAACTATGAAGCATTTTCTTGTGGCTAAAGGATCAGTGGAGAAATCAATGCAGGCGCATGTTCAATGCCGACTTAAAATATACGCTACAATGCTGCAACTATGTGACCATGCGCTACCAGGAGCAAAGAAGTCATGGTATCTCGTGAATGAGTGCCAGCCTGTCCAAATGTTTGCGTTTAAGTTAATTGCCAAAGCGGTACAAATATTATGTTTGAAATTTTACAAACATTTCAACGGCAATGAAATTTTCCTCTGGCAGACATCGCACCAGCAG